>NW_026900754.1:1800000-2174588 GCF_033783945.1 Neopsephotus bourkii | reverse complement strand
GGGGGGAACTGGGAGGGACCCGGAAGGAGAGGGGGTCGGCCGGGTCGGACTGGTGGTTCGGCGCGTGGTATTGTACTCCTTTCCTTTGCTGTTTTCTCTTATCATTGTTGTCGTTGGTGGTAGCAGTGGTGATTCGTATTGTACCTTAGTTACTAAACTGTTCTTATCTCAAGCCGTGGGAGTTGCATTTCTTTTTGATTCTCCTCTCCGTTCCCCCAGGAGTAGGGGGAGGGCAAGAAGGGGGGGGAGTGGGTAACAGGCTGTCTGGCTGTGGGTTAAACCACGACAGTTCTTTTTGGCGCCCAACGTGGGGCACGAAGGGGCTGAGATAACAACAGATCTGACCGGATTAATAGTCACTCATCACAATGCTGATTTATTGGCTCTCAAAGTTGTTCCTCTTGATCTCACAGCTTCAGAATGTTGTAATTTACTTAGATCTGGTATTTGCTGTATTAGTGTTTTTCAAGTGTGGGGCTTGGGCTAAAGTTCTTGTCTCAGTGTACTTTATGATGATGACTTGTAACACAATAGAATTATTGATCATGAAACTTATCTGGTTTATGTTCCCAGTATGGTCACCACCTTTATACTTTGGGAGGTATATAATAGAAATGCTTAGCAATTACACATATTCTTTCTCCTTCTCGGGTGGTCAACCTGTGAAGGAGACATTCTTTTACCCTCCCATTCCTCCCCCCAGAGCATTTACAGCATCATTTGAGAGTTTTGAATGGCCTTTTAATGCTATTGAGACTTGTTTGCTGATTGTGATGGGGATCACCATGTTGGCACGTATACAGAGTGTATTTTGGCCACAACTATTTCATCTGTTTTCAAAAGTTAAGCAGAGTCAGGTTTGGGTCTTGTCTGGGGTTACACAACGAAGTAGGAGGACCAAGAGATTTTCTCTGAGGCTGGACAGCCATGAGTGGCAGGGTGTGTGGGACAGTATGGGCAAGTATCTAGGTCAGTGGGCCCCTCCAGTACTTTGGAATTTCACCACCGAACAACTGCAAAATCCAGAAGAATTAGTAAAACACTTAAATGAGGTGTGTGGTCAGTCTGGCCATACCAGAGACGGACAAATCATGGCAACGTGCTGGGGCTTGGCCTACGCTTACAGGGCCATGTTCAATGCTTTCCAGCACCTTCAAAAGGAAAAAAATGTCGCTGGATCTGAGGGCAAAGCAACAGCCAGTACAGATACTCCAGCTCCAAGTACAGCAGCTACACCACCCCCAGCAACAAGTACAGTCGCTACTCAAACCACAGTGATAACAACTGCAACTAAACCAGAGGACCAATTCGTACCAATATCGGTTGCCCCTGTACGCAAGAGAAAAAGCAAAAAGGGGCAGGAAGGTTAAAGCAAGATGAAGAAACAATGTGTTCACTACTCGATCCAGAACATGATCAGGAGTCATCATCACATGATGAAGAAGAAGAAGGAGAGGTGACTTCTCGACTTCGGACCTCAACCGAGCTACGGAATATGCGAAAAGATTTTACCCGTCAACCAGGGGAGCACATCATCACCTGGTTGCTCCGATGCTGGGACAATGGGGCCGATGGTCACGAACTAGAAGGTACAGAAGCCAAGCAGTTGGGATCACTTGCTAAAGAAGGGGGAATTGACAAAGCAATTGCGAGAGAGAAAAAGTCCCTCAGTCTTTGGAGGCGGCTCTTGGCAGCTGTCAAAGAAAGGTTTCCATACAAGGACGATGTTATGAGTCGTTCGGCCAAGTGGACTACTATAGACAAAGGTATCCAGTCTCTGAGAGAATCAGCCATCGTAGAGATGATCTATCACGTCAAGCCGAATAACGGGAATATACCCATAGATCCAGATGAAGTCGAATGTACACGACCCATGTGGCAAAAACTTACACGGAATGCACCATCATCATACGCCCATTCATTGGCAACAGTAACCTGGAATGACATAGTACCACTAACAGTGGATGAAATGGTTCATAAACTCCGCGAGTTCGAAGACAATCTCACCCCTTCCATCATCTCAGCTGTGGAAAAACTGTCCCAGGATCTCAAACAATTGAGGGACGATATATCTGACTTATCCAACTCCTCGCGTGTACCAACACACATTTCAGCTATTAGCAAAAGGCGTCCCACTGTTCGAGAAAGGAGATACAAGAGGTATACGCCACGGTCTACCCTATGGTTTTACCTGCGGGATCACGGAGAAGACATGACAAAGTGGGATGGAAAACCTACTTCAGTTTTGGAGGAACGGGTGAGTGAATTGAAAAGACGAGCAAAGGCCAAGACTGAGTGTCCCATGAGAGCTACGGCTTCAGTCTCTGGTGAGCAGTTTCCCAGGTGGAGTGGAAGAGCTGATCTTACTCCAGCTCCTGTGATAAAGAAGAATAATCCCTTTCAACATGACTTAAGTGTCCAATCCTGTGATGACTATTAGAGGGGCCCTGCCTCCAGCCAGGTGGAGGTAGGGGACAATCGGATTTACTGGACTGTGTGGATCAGATGGCCTGGCACATCAGTCCCGCAGAAGTATAAGGCTCTAGTAGATACCGGTGCACAGTGTACCCTGATGCCATCGAGCTGTCAAGGGGTGGAACCCATCTATATTTCTGGAGTGACAGGAGGATCCCAAGAGTTGACTGTACTGGAGGCTGAAATCAGCCTGACTGGGAGAGAATGGCAAAAGCACCGTATTGTGACTGGCCCAGAGGCTCCATGCATCCTTGGCATAGACTACCTCAAGAGAGGGTACTTCAAAGACCCAAAAGGGTACCGATGGGCTTTTGGTATTGCTGCTTTGGAGACTGAAGAAGTTGAGCAGCTGTCCACCTTGCCTGGTCTCTCAGAGGATCCTTCTGTTGTGGGGCTGATGAAAGTCGAAGAACAACAAGTGCCAATTGCAACCACAACAGTGCACCGGCGGCAATATCGCACCAACCGAGACTCCCTGATTCCTATCCATCAGCTGATCCGTAGACTGGAGAGTCAGGGAGTGATCAGCAGGACCCGCTCGCCCTTTAATAGCCCCATATGGCCAGTGCGAAAGTCTAATGGAGAGTGGAGACTAACAATAGACTATCGTGGCCTGAATGAAGTCACACCACCCTTGAGTGCTGCCGTACCAGACTTGCTAGAACTTCAGTATGAACTGGAGTCAAAGGCAGCCAAGTGGTATGCCACGATTGATATTGCCAATGCGTTTTTCTCAATTCCTTTGGCAACAGAGTGCAGGCCACAGTTTGCTTTTACTTGGAGGGGTGTCCAGTTCACTTGGAACCGACTGCCCCAGGGCTGGAAACATAGCCCTACCATTTGCCATGGACTGATTCAGACTGCACTGGAACAGGGGCAAGCGCCAGAACACCTGCAATACATTGATGACATTATAGTGTGGGGCGATACAGCAGAAGAAGTCTTTGAGAAAGGGAGGAAAATAATCCAAATCCTGCTGAAAGCCGGTTTTGCCATAAAACGAAGTAAGGTCAAGGGACCTGCACAGGAGATTCAATTTCTGGGAATAAAATGGCAAGATGGACGTAGACAGATCCCCACAGATGTAATCAACAAGATAACAGCAATGTCTCCACCAACTAATAAGAAAGAAACACAAGCTTTCTTGGGTGCAGTGGGGTTCTGGAGACTGCACATCCCAAATTACAGTTTGATTGTAAGCCCTCTCTATTACGTGACCCGTAAGAAGAATGATTTTAAATGGGGACCTGAGCAACAACAAGCCTTTGAGCAAATTAAACGCGAGATAGTTCATGCAGTGGCCCTTGGACCAGTTCGGACTGGGCCAGATGTAAAAAATGTATTATACACCGCAGCTGGGGAGAATGGCCCTACCTGGAGCCTCTGGCAGAAAGCTCCAGGAGAGACTCGAGGTCGACCCCTTGGTTTTCGGAGTCGGGGGTACAGAGGATCTGAGGCAAGCTATACCCCAACTGAGAAAGAGATACTGGCAGCCTATGAAGGGGTTCGAGCTGCTTCGGAAGTGATTGGCACCGAAGCACAGCTCCTCCTGGCACCCCGGTTGCCCGTGCTAGGCTGGATGTTCAAAGGCAGGGTCTCCTCTACGCATCATGCAACTGATGCTACATGGAGTAAATGGGCTGCACTAATTACACAACGAGCTTGAATAGGAAATCCCAGTCGTCCAGGCATTCTAGAAGTCATCATGGACTGGCCAGAGGGCAAAGATTTTGGAATGTCACCAGAGGAGGAGGTGATGCGTGCTGAAGAGGCCCCACCATATAATCAGCTGTCAGAAAGTGAAAAGCAGTATGCCTTGTTTACTGATGGGTCCTGCCGTATTGTGGGAAAACATCGGAGATGGAAGGCAGCTGTATGGAATCCTCGATGACAAGTTGCAGAAACTGCTGAAGGAGAGGGTGAATCGAGTCAGTTTGCCGAGGTGAAAGCCACCCAGCTGGCCCTGGACATTGCTGAACGAGAAAAGTGGCCGGTATTTTATACTCACTCACGGATGGTGGCAAATGCCCTGTGGGGGTGGTTGCAGCAATGGAAGCAGAGCAACTGGCAACGTAGAGGTAAACCCATCTGGGCTGCTGCACTGTGCAAGATACTGCTGCCCAGGTGCAGAACCTGGTGGTGAAGGTACGCCATGTAGATGCCCATGTACCCAAGAGTCGGGCCACTGAGGAACACCAGAACAACCAACAAGTCGATAAAGCTGCTAAGATTGAAGTGGCTCAGATGGGCTTAGACTGGCAACATAAAAGTGAATTACTTTTTGGCCCGGTGGGCCCATGACACTTCAGGCCATCAGGGCAAAGATGCAACATATAGATGGGCCCATGATCGAGGGGTGGACTTAACAATGGACACTATTGCCCAGGTTATTCATGACTGTGAAACGTGTGCTGCAATTAAACAAGCCAAATGGTTAAAGCCTCTGTGGAGACAGTGTTCTCACAGAAGAATGGATAATTGGTACATAAATCCTGAAAAATACAGCAAGGCCATGAGAGGCCCAAGGAAACCTAAACAAGCAAGATAAGAAGAAGCTGGAATTAATGAAGTTAATGAAAACTGTGGACTGTTGGCAAGATTTCGAGGTCAAGTTCTCACACCTGTGCTTAACCAATTATGTGCTAGTTGCTAAGGGTCTTCAAGACATGTATCCAATCATAATACGCCAAATCACTGTAAGTGCATGTAAGAAATAGTATATAAGGGGTTAAGGCTTTGTAATAAACGGCTTTTGTCTGATCATATTGATCTCTGACTGGGTCCATATATTTTCTGTGACAAATGGCTCCCGAACAGGGACCACCCCTATTTTTCATGTTGAAACTGAAGAAATTAAAGCGTGTGGCACTGAAGAAAGTGGAAAACGCAGAGCCGCAGGGACATCGTCTGAGTTCGATCCACAGGACCAGGATCGGGAGGTAAATACCTCGGAATGGAGCCTTGTGAGCCCGGAAAGACACTGCGCAGTGCAAATAAGGTAACAGCCGACGGGGTCTGGAAGAGGGTTAGGATGGGGAATCAATTAAGTAAAGAAGAAATGCTCATCCTTAAGCTCTTCCAGCATATCCTCTCAGTGAGAGGGATAGAATATGATGATAATCTGTTATAAAGACTATTGCTCTGGAGTAAAGAAAAAGAGCTGATCAAGGGGGTTAATGAAGCTTTTAATCTTGGGACCTGAAAAAAAAAAAAAAAAGAAAAGAAAAAAAGGTGGCATGCCTGTGTAGTGAAGTTACTTGTGGGTCTAAGGAGGCGAAGTCTCTTGTTGCCCCCTGGCTACTACTGAAAGAGACTCTAGCCACAATGAAGGCTGAGAAACAGGCAGGAAAATCTGCTTTTACAGCTCTCTCTGAGTCACCTTCACAACAGCAGGGCTCAGCACCTACACTAGATTCAGCACGTGGTGCTACAGCCATGGTAGTGCCCTCTGTTTTGGGCATAAAACATTCTGGCCAAAAACCAGCGTGCCATAAGGTACAAATGTTTGAGGACCCTGCGCCTTTCCCCTATCCTGTGCCAACAACGCCTTTACTGGCAGTAGCTCCAGCTGGTACTCCAGAGCCAGTAGCGGCTAGGCTACTGAGCAACTGAAACAAACTGATGTTAACCCTTTTTGTGCTGCTACTGCCCCTAAACTTAATCTCCACGATTTTTGCCAGGGTGGGAGTCTCCTAAAGAGGAGAGTGTAACTCCGAATAAATAGCCACCTACACCACCACTTGCATCGCTCCCACCAGAGATGCAAAATGAGTGGGACTGGGGACAATGGACAAAATCCTTAGATAAACAATTACAGGACTTGCGAAACTGTGCGGACAAACTGGGGGAGGAGAGGGAGCAAGCCCCAGAAAAACGGGAAAAAACAGAAAAACCGAACAAGATCAGTCTTTGTGATGTACTGTTACCACCGACTCCTACATCTAATGACGTTAATCCTAGTGCCATGAGATGGCAAGGCTGCATTCAGGGTTATTATAAATACTCAGGGACAGCCTGCCTGGATTCCTATGGACTGGAAAGCTATGAAAAGAATTAAGGGAGCAATTAATCAGTATGGGTTGTCTTCCCCATATGCATAGCAAATGTTATCTGCTTTCTTTTCTGGTACTGTTCTAACTCCAAATGATTGTCTTAGAGTGGCTGCAATTTTATTAACTCCTTCACAGCTCCTACATTTTAAAAGTGGGTTTGAGGAGCTTGCTGCAAGGGCTGCAGATGAGAATTCAGAGTGTAATCCTCATCACCCTTTGCATGGTGTTTCATCTGAAATGGTACTGGAAAAGGGACAATTTCACCCTGATGGAGTACAAGCTCGTATGAAAATTGAAGTTTTACAACAAGCACAGCAATTGGCTTTAGCTGCTCTGAAAGCTGTGCCGGAAGCAGGAAAACCTAATCTTTCATATAAGCAAGGACTTACTGAGCCATATATGCAATTTATTGACAGATTGACAGAGGCTATTGAAAAGAACATTGATCTGGCATCTAATGCTAAAGAATCGATGCTTATGTCTCTGGCTATGGAAAATGCTAACCCAGCTTGTAAGCATATTTTGCAGGTTTTGCCAAAATCTGCTGGTCTTCAAGAAATGATGGATGAATATTCTGAAGTGAAGTGGGTACAGCAGAGGAGAAGGATGGATACATGGCTACTGCCTTCGCTGCTGCTGTTAAACCCCTTCTACAATAAGGTCAGGGTGATTGTGGGGGTACTAAAGGTTTGAGATGTTATAATGGTGGATGGACAGGACATTTAAAACAAAACATTGTACTGTAAAGAAAATTAGTTCAGCAACCCGCCCCCCTCAGGGTGGTGTTACTGGTTTTGCAGAGAAATGTATTAAATGTTACAAATTTGGACACAAGACAATTGATGTCGTTGCTTTGCAACCTGGCTTGCCTAGCCCTTCAATGGTACCTCAGGGTTGGGATTTAATAATTGATTTATAAGACTGTTTTTTCACAATTCCTTTACAACCAAGCGATTGTGAAAAATTTGCTTTCTCTGTCCCAGCAATTAACAAAGGAGAGCCTGCTAAGAGGTATGAATGGGTTGTTTTACCTCAAGGCATGAAAAATTCTCCTGTTATTTGTCACCTGTATGTTGCCTGGGCACTGCAACCAATATGACAAAAACTGCAAAAATGTGTAATCTATCACTATATGGATAATATCCTAATTGCAGGCAAAGAGTTAAACAAGGACCATCTGCTCTGCCTGCTACAATCAGAATTAGCGAAGGCAGGACTGGTGATTGCACCAGACAGGGTGCAGCATGAAGCCCCTTGGAAATATCTGGGGTGGATCACTTCCAGAACTGAAATTCGGCCTCAAAAAGTTAAAATTACCACACAGATAAAAACCTTGTCTGACTTGCAGAAATTGATGGGTGATATTCAATAGATCTGCCCATTGTGTGGAATCACAAATGATGATCTGACTGATTTCATGCCCCCTTTACAGGGTGAGTCAAAAAAAAAAAAAAAAAAAAAGTTCTATCAAAAGCTCAGTATGAGGCCTTAGATGACATGATGACAAAAATCACTACCTCTTATGCTTCTCAATGGAATCCAGATTTACAGGTTATTCTGTTTATTGTCAACAGTGAGTATTATCCATTTAGTCTACTAGCACAGTGGGATCTTCAAAAGACTGATCCTTTATGCATTTTAGAATGGATTTTCCTGCCTTATCGATTATGTAAAACTGTAACTACTTGGTTAGAAATATTTGCTCTTTTGATTGTATGAGGTTGTTCACGTTGTCAGGAAATTATGGGCTGTGATCTATCACAAATTTGTTTTCCACTTACCAGCGTATGGTTAGACTGGGCACAACAATCTAGCTCTGCTTTTCAGTTTGCTCTGATAGGTTTTGTTGGTCCTCTTAATATACATTTTCCACCTCATAAGATGTTCACAATGCTAAATAATCCATTTGAAGATGTTACCTTTTATCCCAGTAAACCTGTTGTAGGATTAACTGTCTTTACAGATGCAAGCAAAATCAATCACATAGCCGGATATGTTTGGCAAACAGACGATGGTTGGAAAGAACAGAAGGTCATTTTTCTGATTCACTACAAACACTAGAGCTAAGTGCTGTTATTGCAGTATCTCAACAATGGCCTGACACCCCTCATAATATTGTCTGCAATTCTTTATATGTTGTAGGCATTGTTCAATGTATAGAAAGGGCAATTTTAGAAGAAGTCACTAATCACAGGTTGTGGATTTTGTTAAAAACCTTATTGCATCTTGTGAATACTCGTAAATGTACATATTTTATTATGCATATTCACAGTCATTCAGGCCTTCCAGGAAGCCTTAGTGAAGGCAATAACAAAGTGGAAAATTAGTTGCCCTAGCATGGGCAGGACCCTCTGTAAATCTTTCAACAAGCTCGAGCATCCCATGCCTTCTTCCACCAATCAGCAAAGATGTTAGTTCAACAGTTTGGACTGTCCCTAACAGATGCCCGAGGCATTGTGCAATCTTGTCCCGATTGTCAAGGCCAAGCAGTAGGTATAGGCCTTGGAGTTAACCCTTGAGGCCTCCAGCCTCTTCAGCTTTGGCAAATGGATGTTACTCATGTACCCTCTTTCAGGAAATTGAAATATGTCCATGTTACTATTGATACTTTTTCTCACTTTGTCTGGGCCACTCCCCTGGCTGGTAAGACTGCGCGCCATGTAATCATACATCTACGTGGTTGTTTTGCAGCTATGGGAGTACCTTTACAGCTAAAAACAGACAATGCATCTAGCCATACTTTCTAGATTTTTGAATACTTGGGGTATTTCTCTTATCACTGGTATTCCTCATTCTCCTACAGGACAAGCTATTATCGAATGAACACATCAAACTTTGAAACAGTTGTTGGAAAAACAAAAAACGGGGGAAGAAGGACTTACACCGATAGCAAGGATACAGAAAGCTGTGTATCTTATGATTTTTTTGTGATTGACAGGAGACTTTAATGACCCCCCTGCTATAATACATGGTCAGGCATTAAGTTCAGGTTATATGACTAAAACTCCGGGTATTCTGGTCCAGTACAAGGATTTGGAAACTGGCATTTGGAAAGGTTCTGAGGAAGTAAAACTAACTGGTTGAGGTTATATGTGTGTAGTTACAGATTCCAACCTGCGGTGGTTGACAGCTCGATGGGTGAAACCCTGGAAAGAGTCAGTACCACCCCAGGACACCCCCCTTGTCAGTGATTAAATGAACTGAAATTTGAGCTTAGGACATCCGTTTTATGGATGTTTTCAGTCCTTCTCAAAATGAAGGGAGCAACCTCTTTCACGTTAAATTAAAAAAAAAAAAAAAACCAAAAAAATACAAACAAACAAAAAAAAACAACCAAACAAAAAAACCACCCCCACCCCACCCGCCCAAAACCTCCAAAGAAGCAAGACCAGCGCGGGAGACAGATGTATTGTGTACTCTGGTGGTGGGAAGGTCTCTTGTATGCTTTTATCAGGGGCATCGGGCAGACTGTGACAGACCATGGACTTGGGACCCTATATACAACTCATTTAATACAGTCTCTTTGTGATACTCATGTACTAGAAGTTGGTAAAGACAAGTATGTCCAGGTTTCTATCGACCTTTGGAGACCTTTGTAGATATTGCTGGCCACTTCTTCCAACATAGGTTGGCCACCTGTGTCAGAATGAGTGTGCATTTTGGTCAGTATAAAAGCCCAAGCCTCATGTGATGTGGGGGAAAGCAGAGCCTCTGCGGGGACACCCGCTAAGGTTGAGCCTGCCACCTCACACTGCAATGATGTTTCTCGGAGCTGGTTTCTTGTTAGTCTCCACAGGGTCCTTGTGCCACGTTCTGTACATGGGATTGTGTAGTGGGAATAATGATTGTCTGGATTTTGTGCTTCAAATATTGTAGTTGTGTGGAATGCGCTTGTGGGATCCCATACGTGTGTGTGTGTGTGTGTGTGTGTGTGTGTTAAGGGCAGATAGTGTTCTGTGTATTTTTTTTTCTTGCTGGGTTCATGTAAAAGTTTTTAACGGGTAGCAGTTTAACATTTCGGGCAAGAAAGGGTTAATGCAAAAGTGCGGTTGCTGCAGGTATAGCTATGCAAAACAGGGTGAGAGACTTTGGAAAAAAAAAAAAAAATGTATTTGGTGAGAGTTCAGTCCCCATGTTCAAAAGAAGCTGCCCTCTGATTCGGCTCCCAGTGCTCCACCGGTGGAAGGACCAGGATGGATACCAGAGCCGAGGAGTGAAAAACAAAACAAAACAAAACAAAACAAAGCTTAGTATGTTTAAAGCAACCTGGAGGTGAATCCAAGACTTGGAGGAACAGATAGATCAGTTGAAACAAGAACTGCTAACTGAAAAAGCGAGAGGGGTAGTGCAACCACAAGCTTTATGAGCCCTCACCTAAGCAACATCAGGGTGGCAGAAAAAAAAAAAAAAAGGGGGCAATGATGCAGCAAACTCCTCGTTTAACCTGTCTACTCCTCAAGAACTGACAGCCTGGAGGAGGGGGTATATTTGTGTCCTCCTGCCTACAGGTCCATGGCGACTGCCTGCAAAGTTTGTCAAGCCTTGCCATGAGCCGGACAGACGAATGGAGGAACCTGATGCCTCAGCTACAGGAGCTGAACGTGAATACCCCAAGCAGAATGAGATAGAGGAAGAGAAAAAACAATGATTGCAAAACATTACTTGGGGGCAACTGAAAAGTAACAGCTTGAATATGTGTGCTTGTAAAGTACCTATTGTTAGATGCTGTGATTTTGTGTATAAAACCACCTGTATTTACTAGCCAGTTGCTAATAAGAAACTATACCTTGTATTGTATGGATTTGTCACTTGTAAAAGAGATGTTAGGGTAATACCTGTATTTACTAGCCAGTTGTTAATAAGAAACTACACCTTGTATTGTATGGATTTGTCACTTGTAAAAGAGATGTTAGAGTACAGAAATTTGCAGTAGCTGCTACAAAATGCTAAGGCAAAAGATAGAAATATTCTAATACAATGGTAGTGTTACAAAGCAGACAGTGAAACAAATTAAGAGGGTGGGAAAATTCCACTGGTAAGAAATTTCTTTGACTAGTCCCTCGCTGCTATCAGCATTTTCAATATGCTACTGCACCCTGTAATAGTTACTCTGCTAATGTAAACCTGTGTGTGTGCCTTGCCATAATAACGACTTGTTACTGGATGAAGCAGGTGAAACTCCGCATTGACAAGGAGCAAGGACTGAGGCTGACCAAATGCCTGCTACCACAATCAAGGGCAAGACTGGGTTGGCCTCTGTGTTTGCCACCAAGAAGAACCTTTAGCTCTGCTGCTGGCTGCAACCCAGCAGGCGTGGAGCGCTGGGGACACATGCCATGCCAGACCTTGATGTGAAGGATGGCCTCCCCTGTTACCAGAGAGCCATACAGCAGAAAGAAGAGAGAGGCCCAGTAACCTGTAGTTGGCAATATGTTGGAAATATGATCTAGGCCAAATTCCCTGCTTAAGTGGGGTCGTCCAAAAAGATATATAAAACAAAAAGGGGGAGATGTGGAGACAGTGTTCTCACAGGAGAATGGATAATTGGTACATAAATCCTGAAAAATACAGCAAGGCCATGAGAGGCCCAAGGAAACCTAAACAAGCAAGATAAGAAGAAGCTGGAATTAACGAAGTTAACGAGAACTGTGGGCTGTTGGCAAGCTTTCGAGGTCAAGTTCTCACACCTGTGCTTAACCAATTATGTGTTAGTTACTAAGGGTCTTCAAGACATGCATCCAATCATAATATGCCAAATCACTGTAAGTGCATGTAAGAAATAGTATATAAGGGTTTAAGGCTTTGTAATAAACGGCTTTTGTCTGATCATATTGATCTCTGACTGGGTCCATATATTTTCTGCGGCAAGCCTCTTTGGTATGGAGGACGATAGCTGAAATATAAATACGGGGAGGCCTGGCAGACTGACTATATCACACTGCCACCAACCCGCCAAGGCAAGCGCCATGTGCTTACCATGGTGGAAGCAACCACCGGATGGCTGGAAACATACGCTGTGCCCCACGCCACTGCCCGGAACACTATCCTGGGCCTTGAGAAACACATTTTGTGGTGACACGGCACCCCAGAGAGAATTGAGTCAGACAATGGGACTCATTTCCGGAATAACCTTATAGACACTTGGGCCAAAGAGCATGGCATTGAGTGGGTATATCACATCCCCTACCATGCACCAGCCTCTGGGAAAATCAAAAGGTACAATGGGCTGTTAAAAACTACACTGAGAGCAATGGGTGGGGGAACTTTCAAGCATTGGGATACACACTTACCAAAGGCCACCTGGTTGGTCAACACCAGAGGATCTGCCAACAGAGCTGGCCCAGCCCAATCGGAACTTTTACATATTGTAGAGGGGGACAAAGTTCCTGTGGTGCATATGAAGAATTTGCTGGGGAAGACAGTCTGGGTTATTCCTGCTTCAAGTAAAGGCAAACCCACTTGTGGGATTGCTTTTGCTCAGGGACCTGGATAACTTGGTGGGTAATGGGGAATGGGGAAGTCCGATGTGTACCTCAAGGGGATTTAATTTTAGGGGAAAACAGCCAATGAACTTAATTGTATGTTGTTGCCTGCTGTGTAATACTTTAATAGCCCATCAACCAGATGTCTTCAGGCCACCAGCCACTAGCCCTGACTTCCCTCCAACCATCATCCCAACAGAGAATGAACTTTGACAGAACCAGACAAGTTCTACAGTAAGGGAATGATCAGCATCAGCAGGCAACGACCCAATACTGCACACAGCCTCTCCTGTTCTGAAAGACTGTTACAAGAGATGGAGCCTGACATCATGGACCAGATGGACTCAGCAGCTTTATAGGGACTAGTCCATGCACTAAGATAGAAGTGCACTGAGATCAGAGTGATGGTATATTGAAAATGTGGGATCTGAGCATGACGTGAATGGTATGGAATAAGGGGTGGATAATGTCCTGGGTTTAGCAGTAGCAGTCATTTTTTCTCTTTCTTGGTAGCTGGTGCACTCCTGTGTTTTGACTTTCAGGCTGGGAACAAGAGCTGATAAAAATGATGTTTTGGTTTGGCCAAGGACTTTGTGAGCCTCATGCTCTGCCAGGGAGGAGGGGAAGCCGGGAGGAAGCAGAGACAGGACACCTGACCCAAACTGACCAAAGAGGTATTCCATACCACAGCATGTCATGCCCAGGAGGTAACTGGGAGTTACCCGGAAGGACAGGGGGTCTGCTGGGTCGGACTTGTTGTTCGGCGGGCGGTATTGTACTCTATTCCCTTATTATCTCTTATCATTGGTGGTGGTGGTGGTAGCGGTGGTGATTTGTGTTGTACATTGGTTGCTGGACTGTTCTTATCTCAACCCTTGGGAGTTGCACTCTTTCGATTCTCCTCCCCATCCCTCCAGGAGCGGGGAAGAGGGGGAGCCCCGGGGGGGGGGGGGCGTGGGCCTCGACTGCTTCCTGCCCAGCGCCACTCACTGGGAGTGAGTGCACAAGCTGTCTGGCTGGGTTTAAACCACGACACTGGGTCATCCATTTTCCCCTTCTTGAAAATGGGGATTATATTTCCCTTTCCAGTCATTGGGAACTTCACCTGACTGCCATTATTTTTCAAATATGATAGACAGTGGCTTAGCAACTTCATTTGCCAGCCCCTTCAGGACCCGCAAGAAGAATCTGAAAGAAAGTGCATGCATTTGAGCATCCCTGCCTTAGGCAAAGTTATACCAAAAGTAAATAGGTATCATTTTTTTTCTTAAACAATTTCTCTTTTCTATGTATTTAGTTCCTCTTAGCTAGAGGTTGCACTTCTTTAAAATCTGTCTTGCCCAAAAGAAATCTGGACCAGCCAATTATGAAATACAGGAATGCACAGGCAAATCCACTGCCCAGACTCCAGTCTCATTTGCTTGAAGACTGCTAGCAAAACAACAAACCATCCCTTCAGAAAGGAAATACTTTTCAGCACCTACTTAAACACATTTCATTTATTTATTCCAAATATTTTCACCAAACTGTCCACAATTTCTAAAGGGGAAAAAAAAAGTAAAAATCTGAGGACAGATTTCTCCTTAAGCAAAGAATGTCGATTATTGCAACATACTTCCAGGTGAAAAAACATCTCTGCTAGCATAACAAATTCACTGCCTAGAGTACAAAGCTACCCAAACACACCTGGACTTCTTAAAAAAAAAACCAACAAAAAACAAACCACAGAAACATTTAATATTGTATTAAGAACATTAAGGACATGCGACTTGGAGTTATCAAAACCTGCTCAGGTTTGTGTGCTACCTGTGGACGACCTCCACGCACAGCAAATTGAATGGTCCCCAGATGTAAAGATATACCACTCCAAATGTGTGATAGGTATTTGTTCAGCTACTCAGCTTTTTCAGAAACCTGTGTCACAGACTGTGGAGTCGGGGCTAGAAAATCTCACTTATTCTTTCCAGGTCATATTTTGAGTGGCTGGAAAGCACATACATACACTGACACCTGTGAAATCCAAGTCAGCAATCATGTCACCTATCAACTTGTTCCTCACTGTGCCACTTTCATATAAAAAAAAAACACACACAAAAAATAGATAAATAAATAAATAAATAAAACAACAACCCACTAACCACAAAATAAAGAGCTTATTGCAATACTTTCTTAAAATTCTGCCCAGTGACAGACAGAAGGAGGGAGACATGTTTTCCTGCCAGTTTTCCCACTTCTGGACTAGACAGTTTAAAGGAACATACTGTCCTTGCCTGCAGCCATGGAAGCTTCTCTCCTTCCTTCAGCCTTGCCACCTGACTTGTGAATGACCACAGGCACTGAGCAACCCAAAACTTTCACTACTCATACAGACAGTATTAATATGTACACCTTAATGTTACGTCTCCAGCCAAACATATCACTGTAGAAGTTTTTGTTTCCATGATGGGTTTAGGAAATTTCATGTTCATTTCTCATGGCATCCAATTTCATACATGGTATACAACCAGTAGAAGACTGTTGAGGGAAACAACAAGTTCACCATTTTCTTCATCACTTTTTTTCTCATGATGACGTAAATATCTCCCAGGCCCACTCTCAACAAAGTTATTATCTGTTTCAAGAGGAACCACTTGGCACACCGATTTCCTATGGTGTTAGACACACAAGGAGGAGAAGCTGAAAGAAACTAGTCACAAAACTGATTTCTAGAGTGTAAGGTTGCCTTTATGTCTTATTTGACTATGTAGCCAACACAAGTTTGGGGAAAGCCCACAAAGAACAACTGGACCTAACTTAAGTGTCTGCTCCTGATTGTGGAATCCCAAAGAAGCCTGCCCTATCCCTCTCGGAGCTGATTAAGCAAAAATTAGAACAGTCAAAAAGTGTCAGAAATTACTGCTGTTATTAACAGAATATATAAGGAAAGAAAAAAGTGGCATTTTGGTTACATGCTCGTTCACAGATTTACGGTTGCTATTTGCACAAAAGCCAAGACTATAGGTAGGTGAAAGAGGCTATCTTTTCCTAAAGAGAGACTTGCTAACACTGTGGAAACACGCTAACCAAGACACAGATCTAGGTGGCACGACGCAGAAAAGCTTTAAGTATCAGAAGGGAAAATGTCCAGGATAATCAGCACCTCACACTGATGCTACCAACTGATAGAATTCTAAACCAACTAATCCACCTCCTTGCATTTTCTGCAAAATATCACTTTGCAGACAAGAAGCAATTCTCAAGCCCACTCCTTTCTATGGCAGAGTGGGATCTGTCTCCTTCCTTCATTAGCCTGAGAAAGTGCCAATTCACACTGAATTGGTGAGAAAAAACATGATGCTATTTTAACAGTAGAACAAGCAATAAAAATTCTGAGAGGAGAAAAACCTCATCGCAATCCTGCTATTAGGTTTGGGGTCAGAAATGGGTCATTATCACTTTCCCACTAAGGTACCAGTTTAAAAGACTCTAAAGGAGGGTGTGGAAAAGGAGGAAAGAAACTCAGAGAGAACAGGAAGATGTCCAAAAAAGCTATTTTCCTGGGCCAGAAGGGCCACCATGAAACATTCTTAAGGCCCTTCCAGTTTGATCTGTTTACTCAATCTTGAATTACCAAGACATGTGCAAGCCAAAAAAAATTCAGCTCAGAGAAGCCTTCCAACATTGATACCGATGTGATATCTATACATTATGGGCCTATTAAAAGGGAGAAGAAAAGCTCCAAGATACTCCTGCCATGGATTTTCTTGCATATTCTTCAATTCTTGCTCATTCTGGTCAGGCCAAAAAGCAGACAGCCACATGACTCAAGATGTTTGGCCTCTAGTCCCAGCAAGTGTTAAGAGCTCAGAGGCACACTGATATGAAATATAATTAACCATTAACTTTTCATAAAATGACAGAGAAAAAAAAAATATTAGAGCTTAGTAATAGTTCCAGGGCAGATTTGGTGGAGGGCAAAAGCAGGAGCGGCTCTACTGCATCCACAGGGACTTGCTTCTTCAAAGCCTCAGAGAACGTTAGCTGGTGAATTCACTGGGAAGCGGGCACCCAGCCGCCTTCAGCACCTTGCAGCATTTCAGCCCAGGAATTAGTTGGCTCACTCCATACTTTTAATGCTACCTAAAAGGTCACAAGTGCTTCAAATCTATCCCTCGATTTAACCTGGGTCCTTATACCCTGGCCCATCCATTACACAAGAGCATCACACACCACATGCTTGCTGCTGAAGTACTTTGATACACTTGCTAGTACATACTGTACCTTCTTCTCTTCTTGGTGACGGTATAGTCTATGCCAAAGTCAAAATTGGTTTATGAGCTAAAATGGGAAAAGCAGGGACTAAAATCACATCACTTTCCTCCAAGATCCTTACGTGTGTAAGAGAAGGTCACTCCCTACATTCTTTCAAGAATAAGCAGATTCATCCCTTCCTGCATCCTGCTTCTGAAGGAGTATCTGTGTGATATTCAGCCACAATTTGATTCATGCAAAGAAAGTACTCAAGTTTCAAGCCATAGGCTATCATTTAACTGTGAGAGTCTCCCCTGAAGCCACAGCCGAGTCCCCAAGGCATGCACTGGGTACAGTGCCACTCTAGCAGGAGAACCAGACAGCAGAACTGAAGGAAGAACCAAACTGCGAATTCATACCCTAGATACTGAGTGAAGGCCTGCTGTCAGCAAATTTCTGGTTTTGCTTTCTGTACACAAGCATAGCCTTTAGACCATATGCACACACATATGAAAACCCCTAACCAATGATTTCTAACAGAAACATCTGTATGCATAAAACCACATCCAGTATACAGAAGTATTTCTGAGCCTACACCTCCTGAGTAAAGGACCAGAAGAGAAGCAGCGCCACAGGATCAGGTGCCAAAGAGCAAGGTTGAAATCAATTGTATTCAGTAAGACACTCATGGAACATCTGAAAGCAAACTGCTCTGCAACTGTCTTGAGTTTGCAGAAATGAAATGAGCTCCCTCTTCTGATTCACTTCCTGTTTACTCTGATAAAAGTGGCAGTCTGTAAGGCACTTCCTGAACCACATTATGCAAAAGATAAAGGAGAAGACAGTGACATCTGTCCAATAGCTTGACTTGTGCTCCCAGGATAACTGGCACCCAGGTTTCATTGCCTCCTCTGGGTGATGAAACTTAAATCCAGGTTTTCTGTCACCCAGGAGCAAAGCCCAGTTTTGCCTTTTGCTGTTCTGCTTCCACCCACATTTGTGTGGAAGAAACATTTCTGGGTTCCAGGTCCTGCTCCACATAAAATGGACCCCTTTCAGAGGACAAAGATCCAGCACCCCATTCCAGAGTAGCTTATAACTGCACACCATTCTTGCATTTCCCAGGACACACACCTGTGCACAGAGGTAGCTATGCACCATTTGTAATGTCACACCTGCCTGAGTGATACAGCCCGGATGCTCTTAGTGGAAGTAGCAGCCTTTCCTCCAGAGGAAAGCCTTAACAAGGACGGCTCCAGTTCTTGGTTTGTTTTTTTCTTTTCGCCCGTTATCACAGTCTACTTGTGCCACTAAGCAGTCATATGAGAGCTCAAGTGCTGTGAATCTTATGTAGAGGGAGGCCTCTCCTGGCTACATTAGGTAAGGCACCAAAACCCTGAAAGGGAGACAAGATCCCTATCCTGTGATACAGATGTGGCAGTAGAAGGTGCAGCAGTAAAAGGTTGCCAACCCAATACAGCCTGTAAATCAAGCGTTTCTGACCAATAACAGACAAATCTCAAAAATAAAATGGGAATTATGAAAGCCTACAACAAACACGGCAGCTAAATATAACTAGTGGCAGACCATGAAGCCACAATGCAGCAGAGGCAATATATATTGTGGCTGGTGGTGTATTTCAGTACTTTCTAGCAACTGGAGCTTGAAGTTGATGTGCAATACTATATGGGTTACACAAAACCTATGGGCTCACTGTGTTTGCACCAGTAACGCACACAGAAAACACTCTGGCTGCAGGAACCCCACTGCTATGAGTGTCAGCCACTTGCAAACTGTTAAACACAAGTTTGTTCCCAAAGAGAACACAAAAAGTCACTTAGCAGATAGCACCTCTGTGGTTTAATTCAAATAACCTCTCACTGTATGAACTGTCGCCATCATATATCCCAGCTATGACTTGAAAGACTCACATTGTTTTTTCTCTGATGAAGGAGATGATTGTGGATGGGAAATAGCCCCATTGATAACTTTTGTATGGGACAGCAGTGTCTCAGCAATTGGTGGGGGATTGAGGGAAGCACCAAATAAGAAATCCTGAAGGCACCAGCCTAAGGAATTTTAGCTTGCATGCAAAAATTATCTAGGTGGTCAGAATTAACAGTGCCAGTTTGAATCCTGTACAGTTTGAGACCAGTCCAACTCCAGGGAATTTCTCTCTGCTCAGAGAAATTCACTGGTATATTTTTGCAAGCAGACAGTTCAGACTTGACAGCAGCAACCCCCGACAGAGACATTTGGATAATCTATACAACCAAAGGGAGCTAAATAGGCCATAACCCTGAGTCAGCCCTGACATCTCCACCTACAAATTAATGGAAAACTAAACTAAGAATAACCAAAATAAGAAGGACAGTAGGACAAAATACCCACTTGAGGCAGCAAGGAGTAAGGCAACTGCATCATGCCTTTGGTTTTGCAAAATTGGTTTCTCCATATACTGACAATTCTCCATATACTGACAATTCTCCATATACTGACAATTCTCCATATACTGACAATTCTCCATATACTGACAATTCTCCATATACTGACAATTCTCCATATACTGACAATTCTCCATATACTGACAATTCTCCATATACTGACAATTCCCCATATACTGACAATTCCCCATATACTGACAATTCTCCATATACTGACAATTCCCCATATACTGACAATTCCCCATATACTGACAATTCTCCATATACTGACACAAACAGTTCATTCTTTTAAATTAAAAAATTTGCTTTAGACATGAAATACAAGTTTGATACAGGATTGTGCATGAAGCGTGGCAACAGCACGTTTTAGGCCCACAAAGGCTGCAAAAGGCATTTGATATATGCTGTTAAACTTATGTTATCATTTCACTATAGCACAAAAATGGAAAAGCACCACAGGAGAATAAGCCTGCTCAGTGGTTCTACTATTCACCAACCACGCTTCCTGTAGCAAAGCACTGAAAAACAAGTTCATTCTTTATGGGGTTTTTTCATTTATTTTTCTCAGGATGCAAAGAAAACAAAACAGAAAAGGAAATGTTTTAAGATTTGCAAGCTGGTTAACCAGAGAAGATGCAGGAATCAAGAGGTAGGTGGAACTAGCCACAAGATATGATAAAGCTTTATTGCAAAGCACTGAATTCTCAGTGCCTTATGTAGTCTAAGCTGTTCAAACCTCTTCCCAATGGAGGGGGAGATCTTTTTGTGATTTGCTTCACCTGCCCTGCGTAAAGAGAGCACTCCCACAGCAAACCCAGTCTCTCTGAACCAAAGAACCAAGATGAACCTATCCGCTGCTGCTGACAGGAAGGAAACTCTAGACTACATTACTCAATAAACTCCATCCTTGACACCTAACAACCAATTAGCAAAAAAGGGTATCTTCCCTTGTCATATGCTATGCTTTGCCGTGTCTTGTAACCATCAATCCTCTGTGTGCAACAACATTTAAAGTCAACATGAAGAGCTTTCATGCAAATTAAGTAAAAAATCCTGTGTAAGAGTTTTGCAGTTAGTGCTGTTGCTGTTGAAACTGAGATGATAAGTACACTTAGATGGAGCAGGAGCGGCTGACAGGATAGCTTATGTCAGTCACAGCTTCAAAGCTGGAGCCTTTCTTCTTCTCCTGGACCATCACAGCAGTTTTCCGTCCTCCAGTCACAGAAACAAGTGTACTCTTGCTCTGTTGATTCCACAAGAGCAATGGTCCCACCAGCATGCTGCCAATAAGGAGGTCAGAGGGTCTTGCATCCTCTTTCTCAATAAATCACACCGCTGAAGGGCAGGGAGGCTCTCCCTTCCCTCGGGAGCAGGCAGAGGTTTCGGGCTCCTGTTGCAGGCTTTGGGCTTCTCATGCTGCCTGGGGAGCAGCTGTCCAGTGCAACATGGCCTCCTCTATGCTTGCAAAAAACAAATCCAGAAAGGTTTAATTGTAATCAACAGCTGTAAACAAAAGTAAGCCAACACCAAACCTACTTTTGAAATGCAGGAGACATAACACACTAGAAAAGTTACCTCTCAAGTTGTCCCCAGGCTATTTTTAAAGTCAACAAATATCTACCTTTTTTTTTTTTTATGCCTTCAGTCTCCTTCTGGTAAGTAAACCCATTGTGCCTCCTTGCAGAAGAGCAGCCAGAAAAGAACACAAACCCTCTGTCAGTCCATACCACTTGGATTAACGTGTGTTAGGTTTCCTGCTGAGGTTGCAAGTGGGTTGCTGCACTCTTCATTGCAATTGCAGGACTGCAGTTTAATAATCACTGTAATATTAAAGCACCGGCCTCCCCACACCAGCACCTGCTCCTGGCTGCCAGCAACCCCAGTACAATGTCAGTGTTTCAGCAGAAGCCTCTTGGGAAATGGGGTGTAAGAGGGGGAAAAGCTCCTGCGCTCCCTCAGACAGCTCTGAAACATGATAAATGATCTTGTCCTTTCTGGAAACAGTGAGGGGCATCAGAAGAAATGCTTGTCAGACAGACCCACATGCACAAGGCAATGGCAATGCTCATCTTCTGCAGGCATAGAGGCTGCAGGAAGGCTGGCATCCAGGTGGGACCAGCAGCATCCCTCCTCCCTTGGGTAACTCCCAAGGGCAATGGGCTGGAACTGTGGCCCCCTGTGCTCCCATCTCTGCAAGCGGCACTTCCCAGTAGTTGCTATGGCAAATGCTGGATACTGCTATTGGAGATCAGTTCAGGGTCAGGTTTTGCCCAGAAACACATGGATCGAATAATATTTTTTTTTTTCATACAGGCTAGTTATCGACAAGAATCACAGACTGGTTTCAAGGCACCTTAACACTCATCCAGTTCAAATCGCCTGTCACAGGAAGGGACACCTTCCACTAGATCAGGTTTCTCCAAGCCCCATCCAACTTGGCCTTGAAACACTTCTAGAGATAGGGCAGCCACAGTTTCTATGGGCAACCTGTGTCAGTGCCTCACCACCCTCACAGGGAAGGTTTGTCCTTAATATTAAAAATAGACCTTTTCCCTCTGAGGGAAAGCAGTGGCACCAAGAGAATGGCACACTCACCCCTCTCTAACCTACCCCTGGACCTCCAGGCACGTATACTGGGCAGAGACTGGCACTCTCCTACACAGCTCCAGCAACTGTTTTCATCTGACTAAATTCATTTAGGTGGCCCCATGGTTCAGGGGGCATTAATTACACCTCATTGTGCCTGGCTGCTGGTCAGCAGAATTCAAGCAGTATTTCTTGAATTCTTCAAATTCAAGGGCTGTCCCACTAGAAGTGGCACGAGTATTCAACTTGCGCACCCCTGCTATAGCTTGGCCCCCAAAAAACAGGCCATTTCAGGTACAGAATGCAGAGCATGGCACACAAAGGAAGCATGTGCACTGATTTGGTTCTGCTCCACCCCATCACTGATACCAAACCCTCTGACAAAGCCACACACAGAAGCTGAGTTAGTGACACTCATTTTTCTCCTTCAGGGAAATAAAAAGTCAAAACCCCATACGTCGAGCAGACAGGCAAGAGATTACACAACCAGGTTATAAAATGAAGCATGACAAGATTTTATTCCAGCACCCCCATCCATCCCTGCATGTGGAGCACATGCCTCTGTGCAAAAGCATTTTGTGACTGCTTGAGGCAGATGTGTTCAACTAGAGGCTGCCCAGAAAGACAACAGGTGAAGAACTATGATTCCGATGGCAATAACCATCTGTACCATGATCAGGTTTGGAAAGGCTCAGCAGTGCTGCCTGCCCTTATTATTGCTTCTCCACACTCACAGGGCTTACGCTGGAAGGATTTTGCCAGTGCAAGCCCACCTGGGCTCTTCTTAAGGCTTAACTGGTGAAGTTCAGTGCTACCATTTTCTGTATGCAACACTGATTAAAACCTCCAAATGCACAATTACTCCACAGGTTACACAATGAAGAAACAATTCCACAATCAGAACCACAGGGCAGCCTAGGTGGGAAAAAAAAAAACACACCACTTCTGAATGTACAAGATGTAGCATTTATTGCTACATCACCACCCTTGCTATGAAATAAAACCCTTTCTCCCTGCTCTGGCAGTGTCTTGTGAATGATAAAAGAAATCAGCAGTGGTAACTGTTGGAAGAAAGCAGGGAGTACTGAGGCAGGGGGCAAACGATCCCCAGGGAACAGGGGCACAGAAGGTGGTCCCCTCACCATGTGAGCAGGAATGCCACAGGGCCAGGGCAGAGGTACTTTAAACATAGATGTCAATGCCATCCTTTGATAGACAAAGGAGACTCACTCCTCCAGATGTCCAGGGGATAACAGGAAAGACAACCAGGAGCAGGGCTGCAAACAGTCACCCTCCCCAAGCCTGCAACTCTTTAACAAAAAATAATATATATACATATATTATTGCCAGCAAAGCTTTAAGCCCCCCTTGCACCACAGATAAGGGGAATCCATTTGTTGGGCTTGATCTTCTTGCAGATGGAAGAAGCTTGTTTGTAGGTGAAGGGGAAGGGGCAAACCTGGGTATCTGGTGTCTGAAGTTGGAGGAAAAAAGTGCAGCAAAAAGGAGATGCCAAAAAAAAAACAACCCCCGAAAAGAAAAAAGCATTTAACAGGTTGGCTCTGAACATGTCTCTTGTATGAAAATGATTGTCAAGAGAGTCATTAGTGAAAATAAGGTAAGAAAACATGTTTGCTGTAGAGGTATCTTTCTGCTCCTTTCACCACCAGAAAACTAACCCAGTGTCCACCAAGCGTTTTCTGTTCACTGCAGGAATACTCTTTGGAAAGCCCGAGTTACACACTCCAGCGCATGCCTCCAAGGATGCCATCCACTTTGTGGGGTGAAGAGAAGACCCTGAGCCCAACATGGCTACATGGAGCATCGCCACATTCATCCAGGGAGGGGGGACGCAGGTCTCCCAAAGGGTCACCTCAAAATACACCCAGGCACTGGGTGTCTCCTGTGCCACATCCCCCAGATGGTGCACTATCCAAAGCGGAACTTCAGCCGGTACTTGATGGGTCCAGGGTTTTTCCGAGGTGGGGATGGGGCAACCTTTGGTTTTGGTGGCAGGAGCTTTTTCTCTGGGAGAGTGATGGTGAAGGCAAGCTCAGGGAGCTGGGGCTGCCAGAAGCGGGGTAGGAAGTGTGTGGAGACATGCTGGGGCCGGGCACGGGGACTGCAGCCACGCTTGGCTTTGCCACGCTTGTTGAGGGCCACGTACCACTGTCGCCCCGAGTGTGGGCTGCGGTGCACAGCTGAGGCGTATGTGTTGTAGCTGTTCTCCTGGAAGCGCTCCCGAAACTGGCAGTCCGCTGTGAACCGGGCCTGCAGGACAGAGCCAGGGTGCTATTAACAAAAGGATGGTCAAACCCATCCCCTGCCCTGCAACATTCACTGGGTGTTTCAGTCTTCCCCAAAAGAGGCCCCTTTGGGGGACTTTGCGTTGAAATCACCAACATGGGACACTTGGGAAACCCACTCCAAGTCCACTGGGCACCCAACAATTTGGAAGCCCCCCAGCACAGATACTTCTGGTAGCTGCTCTCCACCCAGCTTTGGACTTTCTTGGAAAAAACAGGCTTGTCCTGCCCTAGCAGCACCCTTCTCTCCTGCCCCAGCTCTCCTCCTGCCCTACTCAACACAGGGAGGATGTGGCTCCAAACCCCTGGTGCTGCAGTCCCCACAAGGACCCAAGGATTGAGCCCAGCTTCATCTCCGTTCCCACCCTCACACCCCTCACTTGGTCACTGGATCGTAACTGAACAGTCTAGAAATGCAATTTGCATGCAGATTGCCATTGCTTTACTGAACAGGGCTTTGATTGTATTGGATTTTCTTTTTCCTTTTTCATCTTAAATGAACTCAGGCTGTTTGCCCCTTGATAAACTCAAGGAATTACTTGCACGCAACAGTGCTGCCTCTTAAATTGGGCAGCTGCACTGGCTACTGGACAGCCGGGGGGATGATACCCCATTGCCCAAGACAACTGGCTGAATTTCACCCTTGTGCTTGTCAAAGGGGAGGAATTAAAACAAAAAAACACAACTAAACCAACCAAAAGGCACATAGAAATACACAAATAGAGCCTTAACACCCCAGGTATGTACCCACAGACCTGGAACACCTGGCTGCAGGATCCAGCAACCCCTCCGACATCCTTTGCTATGCTTGAAGCCGATTGTGGGCATGGTACCTGTTGGCCTGACAGATCCTCCAGCCACGCTTTGAAACTACTGATGGGAAAGGGATAATGAGCTCTCGAGCTTTGAAAAACTCAAGCAATGGATAAGACAACCCCCAAACAGTGCTTTATAACTATGCAGACAGCCCAACTAGCTCAGATCACTTTTAAATGCCTAATTTAACCAGAAAATCATAGAATCATAATCCTACAATGAAAGTAGCAGAGTCCCCAGCCTGCCATGTGGGGTTTCTTCTTCATAGCACTTTGAAATAAGTCTCCTTTTGCTCTTTGCGTGAAAGAAACAACACCCTGATGCTTTACCTGTCTGTTATCCTCACTGCTGTATCACCCATGCAGGACTGTTTACCCTCCTGAGGTGAGGCTTTGCTGACCCTTTGCTGCTCTTGATGTCCCAGCACATGCTGTTGTGCTTAGGAAAGACACCCCTGTGTCATCCCTTGCACAGGGAGGTTTTAGGATTGACAAAGTATCAGTGAAAGAGTGCTCAGTGCAAAAGGCCTGAAGCAAGCCCTTTGAACAGTGAGAAATGGCAAGAGAAGACTTTTTTGGGGCAGGAGATAAAGTTGGCTGCCCCGCCCACTGCCCACAGCCAGAATCTGATACCAAAACAGGTTCCAGTGGGCTTTGCAAATGCTACTGTGAGTAGGGTAAGGTGCTTGTGCCCCTGCTCATCCATATCCCTGTACAGATGGGTAAGCTCACTGCTGATTTACTCATGGGAAAGCCAAACTGGTGCTCCCAATCTGGCCCAGCATGTCTGGGGCAAAGCCTCCCCAGAGGGAGATGGCAGTAAGAAGGCTCCCAAGCTCCCCAGCCACAGCATTGCAGGAAAATTTCCTGCTTAAAGTGGTCTGGGGGAACTTCTTCAACAGGAACTGTAACGATAGGGCAAGAGGGAATGAGTTTAAACAGAAACAGGGTAAGTTCAGGTTAGATATAAGCAAAAAGTTCTTTACTGTCAGGGTGGTGAGGCACTGGCACAGGCTGCCCAAAACATGATAAATGCTCCATCACTGGCAGTATTCAAGTCCAGGTTGGACAGAGCCTTGGGTGACATGGTCTAGTGTGAAGCATTGCTGCCCGTGGCAGGGGGGTGAACTGGATGATCTTAAGGTCCTTTCCAACCCAAACCACTTTATGCATTTAATGAGCTGCTCCCTAAGAGCTGGAGTAGCATCCCTTTCCAAAGGTGTGCGGGATCCCAGAACTGGGCACAGAAGGGTGCCAGACAGCAAACCACCTTGCAAACCACTTCGTGAAGCTCATCAGCTGCTCCTTCACCATCACCCTGACAGCTTTCCATAAATCCCACCCTCTCAGCTCAGCAGCCACACCATTTCCACTGAGGAAAAGACATTTTCCCCAGTGTACTGGCTGCCCATTGGATTTGTTCTGTGGCAGCTCCAGAAACAATCATGAAGAGCAATCCTGAAGTCAAAACAATTTCAAAATCCAATTCAACAGCAAATAGCCCCAGAGAAGGACAAAGCATTCCATCAGCTCAGACCAACTCCTGAGAAAGGAGAGTTACCCAAGACCCCAGTGGGCAAATCTGTCCTCTGGGGTTCGTGACAAGACTGACACCAAACCCCCTCCTGCCTGTCCCATGCCAAAAAAATACAAACAGGAAACCAAGGATTTATAAATGAGGAAAAAGCCATCTGTGCATGTAACTGATAATTGCCGAGATTACTGTCATTTTCTGAAGGAAGAAGGAGAAAGAAGGAAGGAAGAAGAGCTGCCATAAAATGTGAAGCTGGGATAAAGCTGGGCTCTGAGAGACTGCTTTCCTACAGGAATGACTTTTAGCTGCAGTTCAGCACAAAGTCACTGGCATGACTCCCATATCAAAGCACTGCCCTGAGTGACGGGCACAGGACACACTTTGTACTGCTCAAAACTCATTAGGCCATGAAATAACTTTATCCTGTCAAAGCAGGAAAGAACAACAGATGCTGGGTTTGCATTATCGGTGTTATTTAGCCCAGCAATCTTTATACATTTGGGTCAAGTTTCTACAAATTTGTGGCTTTCATCTGAGCAGGGCATCGTGTGTCCTCACCCCCACCCTGACCCACCTAATTGATGTCCCCCTCTGGCTTTGCCTTTTGTGTGCTGATAATTAACCATACACTGACAAGGTTTTATTTGATTTCTGACTGTGCCAGGGCATAAATCAAGGCTTCTGCTCAAATAAGTGGCCTATTGTAAACCACAAGGGAGGAAAGGTTCTGGAGGGCCCAGGGATCACTCTCTGTCTACTTCCCTCTCCTCTCCATCCTTCACCTTTCCACTGCTCCCCACCTGTTCTTCCTGTTTCCCACCCTGCCTCCTTCCCTCATGCTTTCCTTCACCATTCCCCCTTTCCCCTAGATGCTATTCCTGGTCCTACTTTTCTTCCTAAAATAAGCAACCACATGCTTACCCTTTAAGCATTGTTAGGTTTCAGGAGCAACACTCCAGTAAGACTCAAGGGAGAAAGAGGCAAGTTCATAAATCTCACATGAAGGCAAGATGCAAGCTCAAGCAGCATAAGCACATCACATAGCTTACATCCACTTCACGACCAGGAGGCTTGACTTATAGCCACAGGGCAGGCAATTGGCTTTTCCCTCTTCTAGGCTGGGAATAAACTTGGGTGACAGGTTGTCAGAGATGCTGCCTTAAAAATGCCTTTCTTTGGGTGTTGCATTTACACATACACCTTTAAAGGGTGATGACTTTCATGTCAGCACAGTTGTCACTTTGATTTCTTTGAATGGTCTCAGGAACTAACAGGAAAAAATTAGGCAACAGCTTCTTGAATTTGAAAAAAAGTAAAAGCAATTTACAGGATTGGTTCAACAGAAGCAGCATGTAAAAAGCACAGTTAAAACCGCAGAAAACCCCAGATTTCAGGAAAACATCCAGCAGAAACAGGAATTAATGGAAATTCTCTAATTTGTCTGCAGTTCTTGCACAAAGGCTGGATCTCACCTGCCTGAAATCCTGGGGATGTTTTTCCCCATGGGAGAACCCAGCTCAAACTCCAGAGTCACAGCCCCTTTCCCACTAATGGGCACAGGCAGGCTCCTGGTGCCTCTCGTGTCGCTCACCAGGAGACATTTGGCTGAAGCCATCTGCATGATCTGCTGCAGAAGGTGCTAAAAATATCCCAGCAATGCTGAAAGAACAAGTCCTTTTGATGCAAGTACCCAACTGTAGGAAAGGAAAAAGTACTTCCCTTGGTTAGATGTAAACGCCAGTCAGGCTAAATGCCAAAGGGGCTTGGCACATCAGGATCACAGCGTGCACGTGGAAGTGTCCCAAGGCCTTTAATAAACAACAGATACTGAGAAGCAGGGGGTTTACTTACACTTGCATGGAGTTTTCCTTTTTTTGACATCGCTAAAAATTTGTTGCTGAAAACTCCTCGTATTCCTACAATCCCCTGAGACACAGCAAATATTTCCAAAATACCTAGGATGACAGAAATCCCAAAATAAATCACAGTTCTTTTCACATCAGTGTGACAAAAAAAAAAAAAAAAAAAAAAGTTAAAAAACCTCAGGCTCATAGGTTTGCATTTCCTCTTCACAGGACTCTGCTCCACAGCGCTCCTGCTCTATCCTTCTGCCCCATAGACCTGCATTCACTGCGGGATGGCTACAGGGTGGTGATTTAGTTATGCTTAGTTTTAAAAAGCTGCCTTTTAGAGGCCTAATTATGACTCTGCTGTGACAGAATTTCACTTCCGGGGAAATCTCTCTCAAGATCGGGAAAATTCCCCTGCTGCTGAGATCAGCCTTGCCCATCATCCTCCCATGCATACCAAACTCTGGAAATCACAGTGTCATACACCCTATTTGGGGCTAGAAGTACCAATAATTGTTTCATAGGCCCCTCCTCACAGCAGGACCTGGGCAGTGGGGTGCCACACAGCCCAGCCACAAGAAAACAAGCTGTATTCCCCTCAGTGGGGTATTTTCCAAGTGGGACTGGGCTCTGGTCCCTGGCTAGCATGACCTTTAATTTTACAGCAGAGCTTCCATCTCCTGCTGAAGCCTCCTGTTCAGAAACAGCACCAAAATGTTTCTCTTCCTCACACAGCGTGGTATCCTGCAGGCAGAGAAGGGGTGGCAGCAGGGCTCAGTCATCCCCCCCAACACTCCGACCAGCCACATAAGCCACACATTCCCAATGTGCCTTTCCCACCCTGGGAAAAAAAGTGTTGCTACCCTTAGGAGGGGAGTCTCAGTGGCCCGGGAAAGTATCTCACCCAGCCCCAGCGAAGGGCCATGCTGATTAACATGCCAAGAGCAAACATGAAGCTGCCTTAAATCCCTGAGGCTGGGGGATCAGTTCACCACTTCCCATGTTTATTTTAAGGAGGAAGCACAGCTCCTGGCACCAAAGGCCTGGGGGACACTCGGGGGGGGGGGGGGGGGCTGCTGAGCCACCCCTCCACACCCCACATGCCCCAGTGGGGCATGGAGTTGTGCAGTCCCACTGCAAAAGGCACACACCTTCTGCGGCACATTTTCTGTCCTCAAAGGCACCCCAAAACCTGATGGCCTTTGTGGGGGGAGGGAGACATACTCCTGGTTATTTGGGTCAAGCCCCATAGGGACAAAGGTGAGGTTTCCCTGCCAAAAGCCAATCTCCTCCCCATGGGGGATGGTTCCTTGGTGCAAGACCCCAACACAGCTCCCACTGATACTGGTACATGCTCCAAAGTGCAGAGGTGATCACCTCCCCAGGGGAAAATTTCAGGTTAAAGGGAACGGAACTTTGCATAACCCAAGACCCTGTGAGACAGCTGTGGTGTCCAAGGCTATACACGTCGCCCTCTGCAGAGCAGGGTGCAAGCAGCCCCTCCAAACTCATGTCTTCCAAAAGAGCCCCAGCAGGGATGCTCCCGTTCTCAAACCCATCCCCTAACCCTCTTGCAGCCACCATCAACATCACTCCTCAAAACTCCAAGCAGGATTTCTGGTCTCCCAGCACCCCTTCATGGGGCCATGGCAGATTAGAGCCTGAATTATTTGGTCCTGGCCAGATGTGGCCATTGCTCCCTGACTGTGCCTGACAGAACCATGTGTGCTGCCAGGGTCACCTCAGGCCCGAGCCCTCAGGCTTTTTAAGTGATTTTTCATCCCTGCCTGCCATTTTATTCCCTCTAACAGGATATCACAGCAACCCCAACCCAAAGGATAAGCCATGAGTTATCACAGCTTTCTTTCAGAGGAACGTCAGCCTTAGTCCTATTTTTAAACTAAATATATCCTATCACTGTGCTGGAAGAATGAGAATGCAGAGGGAAGGATAGAAAAGTTACATGGGGAAAAGACTGGAAAGGGGAGGGCGATGGAGAGCCCAGTGCAGCATCCTCCCCTGCTATACCCCAGTGAGGTGCTATGGCAGGAGTACAAACCTCGCACCTTCACACCAATCCCCATGGATTTGCTTCTTCAATGCAGATGAACCCCACCGGGTGGGAATTCCCAAAGCAAGGAGTGCATAGCTCACTTTACTCCCGGGGGGCAGCATCCCACTTGAGTCTGCAGGATACAGCACCCCAGCCTCCCGGGACAGCCAGCATCCCAAACTCCCCTTTCCCAGGTGAATTTGGGGTGCAGCCCAGGCTGCAGCTCACCCTAGGCAAGGTTAGCAGGGACCTAGGAGCTCCATCTCCCCCGAGGGAACACCTCAGGGATGGAGATGCTGTAGCCCCAGGGTTCTCCGATGTCCCCCGACCCCGACCCCGCCCCCCTCGGCCGGTGTTCCCCAGCAGTGCACTCACTGAGCGGGCTTGCGTCGTGGGCTCCGTCCACCCGTCCATCGGGGTGTAGCTGGAGGTGGAAGCCGATGCCCACCCGGCAATACAACCGGCCCCGCCGCCGCCCGGGGCGGCTCCGCGGGAAGCGGCTCTGACCCGCTGCGGCTGTCGCTGAGGAAGAGGAAAAAGATGAAGGAGCGGGGGCGCCCGGCTGAGCACCACCGGGTATCGGCTCCCGCCGGGCACAGGCGGGCAGGGCGAGGAGGAGGAGAAAAAGGAAGAGGAAGGACGGGCTCATGATGCCGGTGGGAGGGAGGGCGCAGCGAAGCATCCCGCTCCGCCGCCGAGCCCCGGTGGGGAGACTGGGCAGGGAGAGGGCCGGGACGCCCTTCGCCGCGGACGGGGTATTTATAAACGGGCGGCGGCCCCGCACCTGTGTCCGGCCCCAGCCGCGCCGAGACACCCCCTCCCCCGGCCCTCCCTCCCCCGCGGCAGATGCTGGGGCTCAGGGGGCGCATAAATCTGGGGAATTAACTTGTCCGTCCCGCCGAGATGGAGGCGCGGGAGCCTCGCCTCGGGTTACCGCCGAGAAATACCGTGTCAGCGGCTGCACAGCGGCCGGGCAGCGGGGCTCGGTGGAGCCCCCGGGACCGAGAAGGGATTGGGTTGCACCCCCCTGGCCTGGGGGTGCAGGGGATGACAGGCGGCAGCTGCACAGCACAGCCCCCTCCCCGGGCAAGGGGAGCAGACCTGGAGCTGCAGGCAGCACCCCGAGTGCAAAACCCCCCATGTGGTGGCTTCTCCAAGAGCAGCCCTTTGGGTTCATGGGGGACTGTCAGCACTGGCATTACCAAAGCTCCCCCTGACAACACCTGAAGGCGTTCAGGGAAGCACTGAGCCTTGTCTGCTCACAATATCCCCCCCCCCCCCCTCATTCCCAGGGAGGCAGGATCACAGCCCCTTGGCTTCCCACCGCTAGCATGGTAACCCCAACACGTGCCCACTGCCTTGCCAATACCAGCAGCCGTATTTCTTCCCGATTACAAAAACAACTGCCACACAACACCACACACAAGAGAAGTCCCTGTGGCAACAGCCTATCCATCACCCTAGCACAGCACCAAGCACACTCCTCTTTTTCCAGCTCTTGAGGCTGCTTGAGGTTCCCTGCCATCTCCTGAGCCCACCTCTACAAAAGCCAAGACTGGGCAAACTTGCCCTGCCCAGCATGTACCCAAACTCAGCACCCACATGCCCTTACTTCTATTGTAAACCTGGTTGGGGGGGGCCCCCGCTCCATACCCAGAGAATGCTCTGCAGCCAGGCTGTACCCAGGGATCAGGTTCAGCAGGAAGGAGGCAAAGTGGTGGCATGCCACAAGGTGACCATTGCCCTGGGAGGAAGCTGAAAGTCAGGGGCACAGTCAGGGACACACACTGGAGGGGCTGTATCCATCCCGAGTGACACCTGCCATGCTGTGTTGTGAACAGAAATGATCACACATCAACATTACTGCAATTTCAAGCTATTTATCAGCACATATATAAATGTGTATATATAGACAGCCCTATATATAGATACACATACCTGAAGGATGGTCAGAGCACTTGAAAGCTTGTTTACTCCTTCCATCTGTAGTGCTTGGCCTGGTAAAATGTGTGAATTCCACTTACCCACCTTATCTTGTTTATTTAATTGCATACCCAAGATGGCTCTAAATCCAGATCCAGGAGCCAGGCACAGACCTAAAGAGGTTATGAACCCCTCATGACATTTGCACCAGATCTGGTGTATCAGCACAGCTGAGGCACAGCCACCTCCCCTCGAGGAGGATTTCCCCTTTTGCATCTTGCTTTAAAAGCTGCAGCTATCAAAGTATAAGCCCCAGTGAAATCTCTGTTCTCCATCCCAGTCAAGGAGACTATAAACTATTCCTGCCACTGGAAGTTAAGGTAAATGTAAAAAGGTTTAAACCCTTTATCAGGGCGTGATTGGACACAAGAGCAGCTCCTGTGCCCCCATAGAGCAGCCAGCCATGCTGGCAAAGAAAGCACTCACACAAGATATTAATTATTCTTATAGGACATGGCATATTTTCATCTTCACACTGAAACCCTAAGAAACTGAACTCCCAAGCTGGCATGAACTGTACTGCCTTGGGTTGTTTTCATTTGAATCTGTTGATTAATGTAACACATGAATTTCAAAGAGCCCAAGTGTCCATGTAACATAATTCAGTAAGAAAAAAAGATAAAGCTTAAATCTAAATAAGTAGATCTAATAGTCAACTTCCTGGAATAATCCCATGTAATTGCCCTTGGCAGCAGCAGCCCTTGCACGCGCGCGCACACACACACACACACACACACACACACACACACACACCCCAGCAGCTTGTGAAGCCTAATGCTGATGTTATGTTAACTGAATTATTCAAGGCTTTGTGAAGACAAAATGGAGACGGTGAGTTGGATTTCAAGTGTAAGGTTCCTTATTTGAAGAGAAGGGGTCTTCTGAGCCTATTTGATCTGCTGAATAACACGGGGCCATGCTTCACATGGCAGGAACGTGTCCCCTTCCAAACATGAGCCCATTCCTTTTGAAGTGGACCTTAAGAATATGTGACATCAAGCCAGAGAAGTGAGCCGATTTGTGAAGCCCTAGCTCTACCAGAGCTGGCACATGCTCTGTCAGCCCTATAAACTGGAGGAATGTCCTATAACCATATTATAGGAAGCACCACTGGATCCCATGGGGTGCATGTGCATGGGTATGATGGACCCAAGCCAAGCTGTGAGAGGCTGGCAGCAGCACCCTACCAGACAACCTCAGAAGGAAAGCATGCCAGGCTTCCAGCATCACTTTTTGTTCCACTTACAGAATGGGTTATTTCACAGTATACAGCACGCTGGAGTCCATCTCTCGGGATTGAGGGGCAACACTGTACCCCTGTACTTGTGCAGGCACTAAGTGCCGTGGGATCAGCTGCTCCCTAGGAAAACACACACCACAGCATCCCAGGAGGTTGGAAAAAAAACAACTTTCTGACAAGGATTTATGGCCTGAAGGAAACTCAATGTGCAGAAAGATGCCCTGCAAGGATGGCCCTCTGGGAAGCGTCCTCCCTCCTGTGGAAGGTGCAAGCCTTAGAGAAGAAAGTCTGCAAAGAGCTGAAAGCAGACTATGTTACTAAATACATATATACATACATACATACATACACACACACAGGTGTTAAACTACATTTGTTTAATTAAGATATCTCAGGAGCCATAGGGAGCCCAGGTGCTGCCAGGTGGCATGCACCCCTTCCCCATGGGGTCTCTCAGAAGCCACTTCACTGCTGGAAAACACCAGCCTGGCACCTGTGCTGCTCCTTTACTTTCCTCTAGGAAAACATAAGGCTAAGCCAAGGCCCCCAGATGCTTCACTGAAGAGGTGCTGAGCACAGCTTCCCTGCAGCGCCCTGCCAGCACCACATTCCCACTACAGGGCCGACATACCCTATTGTGCTTCTGCAAGCAGGGGCTGGCAGCAGCCTTGCAGAACAAAAACGAACAGCTGCTGCTAGTGATTAAGCACCATCTTCAACAGACCTGCACTTACTCAGTCCTACCATTAACACAGTACTCTTCCAGCATTTTGCAGGACAGTGCTGTATTTGACAGAAACTCCTCCCATGTGTTTTTATTTTTGTGTGCATTTGTTTTAGACTCGCCATCAATATCTTCTGCACTGGGTACGACCTTCGCCCCCTCCGAATAAAACTTTAGCAGCAGGGTCTAGTTTTAGGTGCAAAGCAGAAAATAAATACTGAATAGAATTTTAGAATCCCAGACTGGTTTGAACGGGAAGGGACTTTAAAGCTCATCCAGTTCCAATGCCCTGCCACAGGCAGAGGTACCTTTCACTAGACCATACTGCTCCAAGCCCCATCCAACCTGGCCTTGAACACTGCCAGGGATGTGGCAGCCACAGCTTCTCTGGGCAACCTGTGCCAGGGCCTCACCACCCTCACAGGGAATGCTTTCTTCCCTACATCTCTCTAAGGTCATTGTTTTCAAAACAAACACCCTATTTCAGTCCTTTCTTAGCTATCCACAGCTGAATAATTCACTTTGCAGAGCTAGGTATTAGAACAAAATATTAATAGCTGGTTTGGTTTTGGTGGTTTGTTTTGGGGTTTTGTTGTTGTTGTTTGTTTTGGTTTGGGTTTTTTTATGTTTTGTTGTTGTTTGTTGGGGTTTGGGGTTGTTTTTTTTTTCAGTTTTAGCAATCTGCCCAATGCAGGTTAACTACTAATACACACTTTGAAAAGAGGGGCCCAGCCTCTTCAGGAACAACCCCAGGAAATGGTGTCCATGACCAGGCACCAGCTTTCCATTCCTCCATCATGCTGCTTGGTGTCTTCATGCTCAGCTAAAAACTCAGCTGAGATTTTTTTGGGCAACTTCTGTAGGCTGCAGTGCAGCTGGAAGGGGGCTGACCCCGACCTCAATATCAAAATGCAGTGAAAGCGGCTCTGCTCTGCTTGTGTCTGTGCAACCAGGGGTTCAGTCACCTGTGTCTGACCCCACAGATGCTATTCCACAGCTATTCCAGAGACAAAGCTCCCACTGGTTTTGTCAGGGGCAGGATCAGACCCGGGGGCAGGTAGCTGCTTTTGGCTTCAGGCTGCAGATTCAGGAGCTGTGGGGCTGCTGCTTGCATTAACATCAGACAAAAAAAACCCAAACCACAGTTTTGCCCACATGCATCAGTGGCACAGAATACACACAATTCAGAGCAGCTTTCAAATACTACTGCAGACACAAGCCTGCCCACTGCACCCTAGTAACAGCACTAATACATCAATTTGTTAGAATTACCTGTGTTTGCATAGTGCCTGGCCACATGCCTGGTCTTACCTTGAGCACTGCAGGCAGCAGGAACTGTGCTCCCCTGACAGCACTGGGGCAGGCTGAGGCCAAAAGCTGCCCTTCCTCACTCCTCAGGTGCCTCACTTCTCTGCAGCACATTGAAGACACACCTTGCAGGGTGGGTTTTGTAGCCACATGCACCAGTGTTCTAGTGTGGGTTCACAGATGCAGCTCTGTCCTTAAAGAAATGCCTGAACTGTGCCTTGGTGCTGTCTTTTCTGACCTGTGTTGCTTGGACAGAATCCCATGCCAAAGAAACCCGGCTAGTGGTGCAGCCCAGCTGGCCCCTGCGCTGTACTGAGATGCAGCACAGCATCAGCCCAGTCAGGAATAAAAAGCAATAGTGAGATTCCCTTCCTTCTTATCCCACATGCAGCATTGCTATTAATATAAGAGAGTAGGGTTTGGGCAGCGCATCCTCCTTCGCTCCCTCTCTCTGCAGTGCCCCGGGCCCCCCCCGAGCGCCGACTGCGGCCCCGAGCTGGCACCCTGGAGCCCTCACCGCGCGGACAAACCCGGCGTTAGAATGGAGCTCTGCCGCCGAACCCGCCGTGCTCGCTAGGTGGCAGTGCCCCCACGGTAACCTGCCGCCGGCATTCCTTATCCCCGCCCGGCCTCGGGCACACCGGCGTAACTATGACGGGAACCCCCGCCAAACACCGCCTTCCAACAGCGGCGACCCACCGCGCTGTTATCGCCTTTAAGGGAAGGTCCCTGGGGAGTAATTAAGGGCCTCTTCCCGCAATTAACTGCGGGCAGGTGGAGCCACGCGTGATGCCCACTTCAGTGGGTGGCTGTCAGGGGGTGCAGTGTTAGCACCTCCAGCTGGGGGGGGAGGGGGGGGGGTTAGTTATTCGCACACTCTTGGGGCTAGGCAGATTGTGGCCTTCAAGGACTAATGGAGCAAACAGCAGCTAAGGGAAGCTGTGCTGTGTGGGGAAAACCCTCAGACCGTGATCTCGGTTGCATTATCACCATATCAGGGACCGACCTGTTCTGATTTAATGGAGGGTCAGAGTCGGTTGTGAGCATCAGCTCCCCTCAGGAAGAAGCAGTAAGGCTCAAAATACACAGAGGTTTTAAGTGCGTCCTCTCCGAAGCTGCACCCAACTTCCCCCGTAGTTGTTAAATCTTTGCAGCAGGTCTGGATGGCAAACCCCCGAACACACGGCAGGAGATGCTGATAGCACCCTGAGCCCCATCTGCACAGCACTGTGGGGCTCCCAGGTTCTTCCCTGGGCTCCTGCCTGACTCACTTCCTGCTTTGCAGCCTGGCTGCTGGGCCACACACATCATCCTTGTGACGGCTGGCCCTCAGCAAGTGTTGCCAGCCGGGCTGTGGACATTTGGTTTCAACAGATCACCAAGCTGCTGCATCGGCTGGTGCTGTCCCTTGCACCCAAGAATACGTGGCTCTGACACAAAATGCACCTGCTGCAGCTCCTGCCATAGGACCAAACTGTCCCCCCATTCCCAGGGAGGATACTGAGCCCTCCCATGTGTTCCTGTCCCATCACCCCAGTAACTCACTAGGGCAGGGGGACCCACTCCCCCTCCCCTCCCAGCACTCCTTGTCTCAGGACACCCCAGGCTGGTGCTCCCCTGGGCCCTGTCACCCCAAAGGAAAAAAGGGGAAGGAAGGGAAGGGAAGGGAAGGGAAGGGAAGGGAAGGGAAGGGAAGGGAAGGGAAGGGAAGGGAAGGGGAAGTGGAAAGGGAAGGGGAAGGGAAAGGGGAGGGGGAAGGAGATGGGGAAACAGAAGGGGAAGGGAAAGGGAAAGGGGTCTCTCCTTTTCCTTGCAGCCTGGCCAGGGACCCTGTTTCCCACTGCCACCCCCTAGCATCGATTAACATCCAGGTGCTTTGAAGAAAATAAAGTCATTTATTGTCAAAGCATCCAACATACCCAGATAAACTATAAAGTTTAATAAATCTTTTCGGGGGGGGACAGGAAGAAAAAAAAAACAACAAACCAAAATCCAAAACAACAACAACAACAACAATAACAAAAACCCCAACACAACTCCGAACATTAAAGGGAAGGTAACATGGAACTACCGAGACTTCATTTCACGGGCACCAAGTGACACTCTGTAGGAATATCGAAAATAAAAATTTACCCTGACATAGAATTATTATTACATCTAAACCATAAGTGCTTAATAATTTAAGTAGAAACGTATGACAAATGCATCAATATGTTGCAATATATGACATTTTTAAAAATGTATTTTTAAAGTCTTTGTTTTTTCCTTTTTTCCCTTTTTTCCTTGCTTCCGCAACCCCCTTTTTTCTTTTTTTCCTCAATTTTTTCATTTCTTTTTTCTTTTTCCCTTTTTTCTTTATTTTTTCTACTTTTCTTTCTTTTCCATTTTTTAAGTTCTTTTTACTTGTATTCTTTTTTCTTGTATTTTTTCTTCTTTCCCATTCTTCTTTTTTCTTCCCTTTCTTTTTTCTTTTTCCTTTTTCTTTTCTTTTTTTTTTTTATTCTTCTTTTTCTCCTTTTTTCCCTCTTCTTGTTCTCCTCTTCTTCCCTGCTGCCCTCCCCATCCCTCCCCACAAAGTGAAAATGCGTGCATCGAAAGGAAAGGGAAGAAAGCACCGGGCAACCACTGCCCTCCGCGGGGGCCGGCCGGGGGGTCCCCGGGTGTGCGGGGTGTTGTTGGAGTGTGGTTGAGGGGGGTGTTCCCGCTAGTTGTGGGAGGTCATGTGGCGGGATAGGTGGTGCCGCTCTCGGAAGGACTCGTTGCAGATGGGGCACTTGAGCTTCTCCTCGCGGCGCCGCTTGACTAGGGGCTCCAGCGCATACTCCTTCTTGTGGTGGGAGCGCATGTGGTACACCAGGTCCGAGGTCATGCGAAAGGACGCGTTGCACTTTGCGCACCAGTTCTGGGCCGGCAGGCACAGCGACGTGAACGACGGCGGCAGCAGCGTCAGCGCCGACGGCAGCTGCAGCTGCAGCGGCCCTGCCGCCGCCGCCGCCACCGCCGCCGCCGCCGAGCTTTTGGGCCAGAAGGCGGTGGTGTAGAGGAAGGGGCTCTGTTTGGGCAGCCCCCCGGCGCCGCCTCCACTCCCGCCGCCGCCGCCTCCGCCCGCCGCCTCTCCGCCACCCGGCATCTTGACGGCCAGCGCCTCAGCAGAATAGAGGCGGGTGGGAGCGGCGGCGCCGTCGGAGCAGGGCTCCCCCAGGCCGCCCAGCTTCTGGCCCAGCACCAGCGGCGGGACGTGCGCGAAGGAGCGGGCGGGCTGTGAGAAGGCGCTCTTTCGCTCCTCCGCCCCCCCGCCGGGGCCGGTCCCCCCGAGCTGTGTGACGGTGGTGAAGGCGCTGCCCCGCGCCGGGCTGCCACCTTCTAGACGAGCGGGCAGCGGGACCCCGGGGCCGCTGCGGGGACATAGCCCCGGATCGCTGCCGCCTGCACCCGGTGCAACGGGGGAAGCGCGTTCCTGGCCCTCCTCGGCGCCGCCGCCGTCGGGCTCGGGGCCGCGGGCCGTCTTCTTCACCTCCACGAAGGCGCTGCGCTTGGCCTCCCCCGTCTCCGGGCTGGGCGGTGCGAAGAGGCGGCCGCCCTCCTCCAAGCCGCAGTAGGAGCCAGCGGCCCGGTACTGCTGCTGCGGGGCGCACACGGGCTCCTCCTTGGGCGCCGACGGCAGCCCGGGCCGCTCCTCAGGGAAGCGGCCTCTCGCGGCCGCCCCGGAGCCCCGCTCCTCCTCCTCGGGGTATCGTCGCTTGCCTTTCCCGGCCGCTGTCTCGGGGTCGCCCTCAGCGGGCGCCGGCCTCCCCGGGGACCCGCCGTGGCCGCTGCGGGAGTTCTCCAGCTCCCGCGCGAGGTTGTGGAAGTCCGTGGAGGGCTTGGTGCTGGCGGCGGCCCCGCCGCCGTCTGCCCCGGGGAAGGGGTGGTGGAGCGGTCCTCCGGGCTTGCAGTACTTGCCGGCCTCCTGCTCCTTGCCGACGCTGTCCTTGCTGCCGGGACCGTCGGCGGCGGGGCTAGTGGTATCTGGGCCATGCAGCCTCTTGGGGCAGCGGAACCGGAGGTGAGCGGCGAAAGGCAGCTCGAACTGGAAGCGCTGGTTGCACTCGGGGCAGGTGAAAGGCGGCGAGCCTGCAGCCGGACACACGGCACAGAGAGAGAGACGGGAGCACCGTCAGCCGGGAACGGCGACCAGTCATCCCAGGGGATTAAAGGAAAGAGAAGGGAAAAAGGGGTACCGATGGCAGCCCCCCTTCCCATCACCCCTGGCAGGGACCTCGGCCCGGCCTCCCCCCCGGCCACGGGAAGGGGTTTTGGGGCACCCACCGTTGCTGCGGGCAGGAGCCCGTGCGGGGCTGAGCAGAAGCAGCTCGGTGAGCTCTTTGCCGTACCACACCAGCAGCTCCTCGTCCTTGGCAATGCGGCGCAGAGATCGGTAGAAGAGCTGCCCACTCTTGATGTAGGCCTCCAGGTTCTGCTCCTCCCGCTCCCGCGCCGACTGCACCAGCCGCAGCCACATCAGCCCCTCCGACGAGCCATTTGCCGCCGACGTGTCCACCTACAAACCCCGTTTTCATCAACGCGCACGGACGGGTGGAGGAACCGACCGAGGGGATGGGGCCCGGCAGCCGGCAGTGAGAGACAGGGAGAGCATCCCGACGGCGGATGATCCCTCCCGGCTGCTCCCTGCGGTGAGAATGTGCTCGGGGACCAGCCGTTGGGGCGAGCGGCGGCAGGGGGCTGTCCCCGTGTGCGGGGCAAGCGGCTTGGCCCGGGAGATGTGCGGGTCTTACCCGGAATATGTAGGGGACGGTGCGCTTGTCGGTGGACTTCAGGGCGATGAAGGCAATGCTGTCGTATAGGGATGTGTGGCTCAGGACGCAGGGGCCGAAAATGGCATTTTCCGGGATGTCGCAGGTGGTGTAAACGCTGGTGAAAATGTCAGTCAAGCACTGCTGGACCGTCTTGGCGTCCCCGTCCCATACTCCCCTCTGGACGCCGGCGTCCTCCATGCCTGTGGGCGGAGAGAGGGGCAGAGCCGACGCGTTACGGCGCGGCCGAGAGACAAAATTTAAATATATATATATAATAAACAAAAAAACCAACCAGCCAAACAAAAAAAAAAATCAAAACAAAAAAAACCTCAAGAAAAACAAGAAAAGGTAGGCGAGCACTTTCACAGGTCTGGAAAAAAATAAATAAAGGCGGCGAGGAGCAGGGAAGCTGCCGCGATGATTAATATTTATCACCGAGAGCGGCGGGAGCCGGCTTCGGGCAGCAACCGGGCAGGAGCAGCGGGATCCGGCCACGGGCAGAGCCGAACAAAAAGGGGCAGCGGCTGCGACTGGCCGGTGTCGTCCCCCCACCCCCACCTCAGGTGCCCTGCTATAGGGGTAGGGCCAGGCTCTGGGCTGTGAGAGGAGCAGAGCGAATGGGTTTCAAGTGGCTTGTCATTGTCGCTGATTGCATGTCAGCTTACCTCCCGCTCCGCTCGACAAGAGGGAACGTATGTCTGCTCATTACCATAATCCAGCACTTTCCCTCCGAGACTTTAATTAAAAGCAGCAAGCAGAGGTAATTATTTTTTTACCTCGACACGCTTATTTATGGAGGAGGGTGAGCCCCGGCTCCCGAGCTGTACGAGGGGACGGATCCAGGCGAGGGCGAGGCGGGAAGGATGTTGGCAGGATGCGGGCAGAGAGCGGGCAGCAGGACGGCGGCTACTGGGCTCCGTGGGGCCGAGGCCGGGAAAAGAGCCCTCGCCCTTCCCGACTCGGTTAGTGAGAGGCTGACTCCCCTCCACCCCATCTGCCACTGAAATCGTTTAGTTCGGGCTCGCTCGGGAATAAATACTCTTTCCTCTCCGTGCTCCTACTTAACATCCGGAGCCGCTCGCACCGGGCACAGCCCCGGCGAGCCGCTGCTCTCCCCCGCTTTCGGGAGACAACAGGGTATCCCCCCCGAAACTTCGCCTCCCGGAGCGGCCGAGGCTTTCGCACCCCCCACTTTCCCGGTAACGGCCCCCGCGGGGAGGGCGTTTTCGCCTTCCCCCTGTCGCCGTCCTCGGTCCGGCGCTGCCCGGCGCATCCCTTTCCCAAAGGGATTATTTCGCCAAACGAAACAAACGGCCGCGAGCTGCCCCCGCCAAACTTTCCACCCACCCTCGCCGGGCCCCGCTCTGCTCCCCCCGATGCCGCATCTCCCTGGTCGCCCCGCGGCCGCGCTTTGTCAGGGCCGGGCGGCGCCGGGGCCGCTCCCCGGAGCCTCTGCTGCCGGGCACGGCGTCCCGGGCACGGCCGCCGCGTCCCGGCATTGTTCCCTCCGCCGGTGCCGCCGCTGTTCGCCGGCGTCGCGCTGGGGCCCCTCCGCCGGTACTCACCAGGGAGAGAAGGAATATAATCCTCGCCCGACAAGTGGCACAAAGCCGGGCTGCGGCCCCCGCTGCCTCCCGGCGCTATTGTATCAGAGCAGCTCCATGGCCGGGGCGGCGGCGGGGGCGAGGCGGGGAGGGGAGGCGGCCGAGGAGGCGAGCGGTGCAGATGGACCCGATGCAGTGAGTGACTGGCACACAGACACACACTTTTTGTTTGCTGCACATAATCTGTCCAATGACGCGTGACAGCCCACGTCCCCTCCTTTTAACCCCTTCGGGGGCTGCCCGCTCACTGCCTGCCCGCCGCCAGCCCCTCACCTGGACATCGGGTACCTACGGAAAGGGGAATAGTGGAGGGACACATCGGAGAGCGCCCATACACACGCTCCGCGTTTCCCCTGGCATCGTGCGGGTTTGGGGGCCGCCGCTCCGGCCCAGCAGTGAGTATGGGGCGGGGAGCCGGGAGGAGTCCGACGGCGGCTCTGCCCGGCACCAGGTTCCCGGCGGTCGCCTTCCCCCACTCTGTCCCGTCCGTCACCTGCCGGGCGAGTTCTCACATACACGAATAAGATCCTTCATCGCCGTGGTGAAGGCAGGCGGGGATGCCCTTGCACCGCAAGGGAAGGCGCCCGGCGGAGGCCCGACGTGCGGGTCGCGGGAGTGGCAGTGCCGGTTGCGGAGCAGGGGAGCCGCTAACGGGGCGGCCCCAGTTACGGCAGAGCTCCCCCTTCGCGGGGTGTGGGGATCGCACTACCCGCACTCGCGGGGCTCTTGGTGCCCGCGGCTACGCACGCAGGTTCGGTAAGCGGCGGACGCTCCGTGCAAAAAGGAGGGTTTCACCGCGCGGAGAAGCGTTCACTGGTTGCTCCCTCGTCGCCGTCATTTCACACACACACAAAGCCCCCCCAAGCAGGCTAAAAAATAATATTAAAAATAGAATTTAACACACACCCCCCAAATTAAACAAAAGAAGAGACAAAGCGTTTTCCAGAGAACAATGTTTGCAATCAGGGAGTAGGCTGATGTTTGGCTTTTAAATTCACTTATCCTCTACATAATTACGATTTTCCTTGCATTAGGATTAAAGACTGCATATAATATGCTTTCAACATTTATCTTATTAATTCGACAAAACACAGCGTCTGCTAAAAGCGGGGATTGTAATAACATTAAAAAGATGGGAGTCTGTAAAAATTTGGATCTTAATTCCTGCTTAAAAGTTCCCCCCCCCCCCTTTTTTTTGTGTGTGTGTGGGGGGGGTGTTTGTTTTTTGGTTTGGTTTGGGTGTCGTCCCCCCACATCCCTTATATTATTATTTTTTTTTAATGCTGCAGGGCTCGCTGCGTGACAGAAATTGTCCGAATGACTGTCATTAATGGGGGGGGGGGGGGGGGGGGAGGAAAGAAAACCTACGCATTATTTTTATTCGCGAGAATTTTAAGGGACCACTACGGTACATAAACTACCTCGAAATTGCTTCGGCATTATCTCCACAACCGAAATTCCCCGGTACCGGAAAGGACCGTAGCGGCGTTTCCGAGAATTTCTTCAGCCTCTAATGCCGCCGTACGAGCCAACCTCCGTCAGCCGCATCGCCCCAGCCTCGCAGAACGACACTTCGATGTTTGCAGGCTCTTTCCTTGGAATTTTACGCTTCCGGGCGCCACGGCCGCGAAGTGGCCACCTCAACCCCGACCGACCCCGGCAGAGCCCGATCCCGGTGCCCGCGGCGCAGAAAAGCCACCGTGAAGTACTGGCGGCTCGGAGAGAAAGCCTCTCCCCCGGCTTACCGAGAGACAGGACCGGAATTTTGGGGGTGGAACGGAGGACCCACGGCCCGGCGAGGTCTCTGATTGCCCCGCAGAGGCCGTATTCAGACTGCCTGCCGCCGCCCTAAACCACACGCGGAATATCTCGTTCTATATCCTCGTGTTATGTATAAACCTCTTGCGGAGAGCTGAGACCTGGGCTCAGGAGCTCCAGCCGCCCCACGCCGTTCCCCACTGCTTCAAGCCCCGCACAAGCACAGCGGCGACCTCCCCCCGCCCAACTTCCCCGACGGCGCCCATCGACAACCGGCTCTCCGGGAAGGAGCGTCCCCGGCAGCAGGGAAACTGCTGAGATCGGGCCAGGCAGGCAAACTGCGGTCCTACGCACTTGCAGAGCTGCTGGGCATCCAGCCCCAGGGTCTGCCCCTATCTAGAGGGGCAGGGTGACTGGCACCCCATGGGCCGGCTGAGTGGTGATGATCGGTCACCAGGATCGCTTCAGCTCTCCGAAGGAAGCACCAGTTTGTACTGCGATGAGTTACTATGTGGATAGATAGTGGATCTGTCTCCCTGAGGATGCTAGGACACCCTCCCTGCGCCTCCTCCTTCGTGCCTGGATTTCACCCAGCGAGGTGAAGGTGAAAGGAGCGAGGTGAGGCTCAGAAAGACTCCTGCATCCCTTGGGAAAAGCTGCCTCAAAGTTCTGACGTGCAACCAGGCCTGCAGATGTATAGCTACTCCTCTGAGGACACATAGACACAGCTTAGAATCAGCTCGCAGGTGACTACCTTAAAGTCACCTGTGAAATAAAATGGCTGAGGAAACACCAAGTTACCAGGAGCACACAAGCCCAGCCGTGATTGTCCAGGGGATGCCAAGGACCACAGGGAGGAGGAATGGATGAAGGGACGTATGTGCAAAGCTGCCCTGCACCCCTCTCTTCCTGCTGCTGCCATAGGCAGGGCTGGTCCATGGTCCTCCGGGGGAGCACACTGAAGGGAATGGAAAAGCAACAGGAAATGTGGAGCCACAAGCTTCCCTGGTGTCTGAAGAAATGCAGGCAGAATGGTTCCCCTCCCCTGAGATCAACAGGCAGCTAGGCCTCTGTAGTGGTAAAGAAACTGGGACCTCAGCTGAATGACAAATCGTCCTTCCTGCATTTAACTGTTACTGAGCAGTCCTGTGCCTGCGTGTCCACAGCACCACTGCCATGCTGCAGAACCCCAAACCTTAGCATGGAGAAGCAGGGTTTTCTCCTACTGGAACAGCAAGCATGGGGATCCAGCTGGGACTCCTCTGCCACACAACCAATCAGATGTTTTCCCACCAGCAGGCCCTAGCCATGGCTGGGACAAGCAGGCACTGTCTGTCCTACCTTGTTTCCAGCTCAGCTCCTAAACATCCTGCTGCCGCTGTCCCTTCTTATTTCCATTGACCCTTCAGATACATCTCACTGCTGCTGGACTCCCAGGTGAAGCCACCACCATAAAACCATAAAGCCCTTTTTGCCAGGCACTGGCTGTGGGTCGCCCCAAAATGGAGGCTCAGGCAGCCCCAGTGGGACTCAGCATCCATCTCTTCTCCACCTGTGTTATCTGACTCAGAAATGCCGTAAGCACCTCTGCTATTTCTTCAGCCCCTGATGGTGCTTGAGTTTCCCTTGGACTTCTTTCTGAGCAAGCACAGAGACTAGGTAGAAATATTAATTTGAATGTTCCCCAAAGGTCAAAGAACTTTTTTACCACTGACCAGAAAACAGACCACTGAATATAATACAGGGTGGTTAGTCCAGTAGTTAATGTACAGCCCCAAATCTAACTATCTCAAAAATCAATTTGCTCAACCACAGTTGCTTTTTTTTCTCCTCACTTGACCTGATAGTAGCCACTGAGATTTAAAACCTGGAAAGTTTTCACCTAGCTTTAGCTTCCTTAAAATGCCTTTAAAAACAACCTGGCAGAGGATGTGGTGGGTTGTAAGGGAGAGAAATAGAAGTGGGGAACTCCCGTAGGGCTGAAATCTACCTCCTGTACACCCTTTGACTTTTATGTCCGTGTGCCACCACCAGTGTCCAGTGTTGGGGCTGGAGCCCCCCACTGCATGGTCCTTAGTCACCCTCCAGCTTCGGTGTCGATGTCATGGAGGTGTGGCTCCACAGGGGTGACCAGGGACAGACACACAGGGCTGTCCCGTGTAGGGTGCAGTGGAGTTGAGCATTGCTGGACTCCCTCCCTTAGGGAGATCCAGGCTCTGCAGTGAGCACCCCAGCCTGGACACCTCTTGGTGGCCACATGGCCTCCGTATTGTCCCATCTATGAAGATGTCACTCAGAACTCCCAGTCACGACCCTAGGTGGTCACATCCCAGGTTACACGTGGCCAGGCCTTGGCAGGAGCTGATTTGCCCAGCGTATTCCCATCAGGTGGATGATCTGCATCTGGGGATGGACTTTTCTCTCCCCATGCAGCTTGCAGGGCTGTGAAGGCATCTGCAGTGAGTGACAGTCCCCCAAGTTTGCAGAGGTTTGCTAAAGCCTGGCACAGAGGGGGTGGGAGAGCAGTGAAAGGACAGATAGACAGAGGGGGAGGGAAGGAGGGAGGTAAAAAGAAAGATGCAGAGGATTTCAGCTCCGGCTCTGCTATAGCAACTTGGCGTGGGGTGTGTGAAGGAGCCTAAAACTTAAAAAGATTTATTTTCTCTAGTCATAAATCTCATCCCGTTGTTCCTCTGGCCAACCAAGCATGATAAAATCCTTTTCCATAAAGTATTCAGTATTAAAGCCACAAAGCTCACCCAATCAGTAGCCATCTGCTTCTCCCATAACTGCTGCTCCAGAAGCAGGGAAAAGCAGACAGAAGAGAAAGGGCACCACTGTTACGGCTCTGGGAGAAATGAGGAGACGCTGAGTAGCAGCTGAAACCTTTAGTTTGCCTTGTATATCTGTATCTATAGAGACAGAGAAAGAAAGGAAGCATTATATTGATACAACAATCGTAAAACAAAAAAAGGAAGAGGCATCTAAAGGGCAATACGGCAGGCATCAGAGGGCCCCACTTAAAAAGGGATGCTAACAGATATATGGAAACCTTTAATTGGTTTTCAATTGAAAGATAAAGAGGCTGAGGGGAGGAAAAAAAAACAGCCCAAAACAACTGGGAAGAGCAGCAGAGCAATCTGCATTCCACTCCTGCATCAGTGCCTGATCTCATGCAGCCACACCATTACTTATTTGAAATGATCCCCCCAAGAGCATCCAAGCTGCCCAGCCACACTGCACTGAACTTGACTTTCAGCCAGCTGGGCTGAAAGAACATCACCACCTTACCCCCAGCCCTCCACCCGGACTTGAACGACACATCCCAAAGCCTCCCGACGCTGGCATCCCAGTGGAAGACGGAGGGAGCAGGGCTAGCTCCCAGAGAGACGTTTTTTGGGGTACCTGTCCTCTGGGACGGGAACACACCCCCTCCTTGTCTGCAGGAATAAAAAGCAGCTGTGGGGGTTGTAGCTACACGGCAGCGGATCCTGCATGAAGCCGAACAGCAAGGAGAGGCAGCAGCCAGGACCGGGGAGATACAGTCAGCTCCGCTCCTTCCTGCGCCCTCTCCTGCCCCCATCGCCGGCTAAATAGAGGGTTAATGACCCTCTAATGAGAGAGAAGGGTTTGCCCGAATACCCGTTCGCATTCCGCCGATGGCCTTGCACCTTCTGCCGGGGACTCGCACTTGCCACCGGATGTCGCTTTCCGGGATTACGACCAGGATTAGGAGGCAAGGGCGGACCCCGAGGAGTTTGGGGGCACCCAGATGTGGCTGCTCTGCAGGGTGCATGCTCCATCCCTCCGGTGGAGGGCAGGAGAGTAAAGACAAAGCTGAAAATAGAGGCGAGATTGGTGTCCCAGGAACCTTCCCGCAGCAGAGCTCGGATGGGTATTACGCATATGAACGGGGGGGCTGCACCCCTTGTGCCAGATCGCCCGCACCCTCGACGGCAGAGAGGAGCTGGAAGGACCAACGGGACCTGATCTGAAAGCACAGGGGAAAAGGGTTGTTTGTTTTTTTGTTTTTTTTTTTTTTTAGGAGTCCCCTTTTAAATGGGGGAGGGGAGGCAGCTGTGCGGGAAAGCAACACAAATATGATTTACACACCGATTAACAACCCGGGTGAGGAGCGAGGTTGAATGCTGCATTGAAGACACAAGTTACTCTGTGACTTTTCCTGATCTCTGTGGTGCCCAGCAACACTGTATTATGTCAAAAACCTGGCATGGCAGCCAGTGGCACATCTGCTAGGTGTGGATGACATTCATTAGCCAAGGTTCTCTGCTAAACGGCCTGCCAGAGTCTCAGCAGTAATGCCCAATGCCCACTTGTCTGCTGCCAGCTCAAAGGCAAACCTGCTTCAAGTATGGCTTCTTTCCATGCTGGCAGGAGAACCAGAGGAAACAATGCATTTAGATATTTGGTATGCAAGCAAGGTTGCACACTGAAGCAGCAAGCAGATGTAGCAGAAGAGGAGATGAAGTTGTGAAGTGTCATTTCGTAATTGCAGCTCACAGGAGATGTACTGGCAGGTTCAGGTTTGGGAAGGGGAAATGTTAACCCCTTTCCAAACCACAGTGGTAGATGCTTTTTGAAAGGAAAGGCAATGACACTACTACAGGAAATTGCCTGTTTGTGATCACAGAAGATACACAAAACCTTCAGCATGGGAAGGCTGCGTGTCACGACAGCCTGGAAAGCAGCTGAGGCCCATCTATGCGTCACTGTCACACCTCATGGCTCCCTGGAGCGTGTGTTTGAAACCAAACAGTGACGCAGCCAGGGTGGGGTTTGAGATGTCATTCTGAGTTGTGCAGAGGTTTTCCTTGTTTTAGTGTTGTTTTTTTTTTGGGGGGGGGGGGGGTGGTGGTGGTGGGGGGGAGAAATAAACCCATGCAGTTTAGGGGCAAATTTCCTGTGTGTGGCTCTTCTAAACCCCACGGAGGGGGGAGGCAGGGCAGGTCTGTAGCACCCCCCTCTCCACTGCTTCCAGGCACCAAGCCCACAGCTGTCCCCACCCAGCCACCTCATGCATGACCTGCTGCCTGTGCAGGGGAAGGAGCTGCACTGACCTCCTCAATAGCCCACCCAACCCAGGTTGTCCTTCCCCTCTGAAGCTTTACCTGCTGTAATCTGGACAACCCCATGCTTGTGACTTAGTGGGCTCAGTGCTGGTTTTGACATCTTGTTTCACAGCCTAAAAAGGAGCAGGCTGGGCACTCACCATGCTCTCCTTCGAGTGATGTGGAGAGCGGAGATGGAGGGAGCGAGCTTGGGGCTGCTACTACCACCTTCCTTTAGGGAGAAACACTCCATTCTCCTCTACTTGCACGTCCTGCAAAGGTCCTTGTTCCTACAAAGGAATTAAACCACCTTACTATGAGATGGATGCAAAGATGTTAATCTTCCCCTATTATTATTTTCATAAAATTACAACCACCTCATGAGGTTTGAACTTGAGCCAGTAGCTGGTTTTCAGTGAACCCAAGAATCAACCTCAGACAGGTGCTCCCTTCGTTCCTCTGCCTTCCTCCAGCTTCCCTTCCTACTGCTATTTCTGTTTACATCCATTCATTTACGTAGTGGTTCATAAAATGTGTAAAATGCTGCCTACACACAAGAGCATATACCCTTGCCTCATAGACAAATCTCTATGACAGTCTCAGTATCTTAAATCATAGAATAGTTTGGGTCAGAAAGGACCTTAAGATCATCTAGTTCCAACCCCCCTACCATGGGCCACTATGCAATTCCCCGTGCTTTTAAACCTCCACATATATCTTTCTGCAACCCACAACAGCCCCACATCCATCCTTTCCCTACGTAGGAGCATGCTGCACCATGGTGGTTCTCATCTCTAACCCCACCTTGTGCTCTGCCCCAGGTTTATGGGACAACTTTTCCCATAGGCAGTGGTTTTGGCTCCCTGCATTTCCCTGCCTGTCCATCTGTGGTGCAGGCTCAGCTGTAAGTCCTTGGCCTTTTAGTCTTCTGCTCCCAAAGTTGCTCTGCTCTGTCTGTATTTGGGGTTGAGCCTTATCCACCTTCTGTTTCTACACTGGGTTTCTCTTTGCCCTGGGTAGTTGGTTGGCCGTAACCTACTAAATATCTTCAGATTATTAAGTGTTTCCCCAGTTTCCTACTACTCATGGTTTAACACTATCTGCATCACACTAACACACTTCGGGCACAGGCTGCAAATCCCATAACGTACCATCCTCAGGGGCTGTGACTAGGTGTGCTTTAAGAGCAAGAATCTAACTGAAAGATAGAGATGTGATGCTTTTCCCCCCATCTCCAAACATTACATCTTTGCTTAAATATGCCAGTAATTCCACCCGATCTACTCCTGTGCTTAAAGTTAACTCTATTAAGTGTTCACAGGGACATGGTCTCTATGCAGAGTAGTCAGAAGAGGGGAAAATGGGAGAGTAGGGCACTGCTCTGAGGGGAGTTGTGGGCATGTTGTTCTTTTCCCAGAGCCACATTCCCCTTCAGCCATTCTCCAGGATCAGGCTTCTGCCAGGGTTTGGCATTTCTCCTGCCATCAGCTATGTAAATGCAGTAATGTTTAGGCCTGTCAATACATAGGGAAAAATGTATTTAAAAAGCTCGTGTCAAACCAAAAGCCTGATTTAATTTTTAATTTCAGGTTGGATTTGGTAGTGATTGTGTTCAAAACCATATTTCATTTTACTTTCAAGGTGTTTCTCACATGAGTCATTATAACTTTGTTCATTGCCACTATTTTCAGACAACTATGTGGGAGAGAGCAGAGTTATCACCACTCCTGCTATAAGGGAGAAAAGCACTCATGCACGTGTTCCTTTCACTCTCAAAGGATTTTAAGCATGTACTTCAATTTAAGCCTAAGTATTTTCTGGAACAGGGAGCGTCTCTTAGAACTGGGACTTGATTCAAAATCAGAGCTCATTCTCCTAACTCTCTGCTTTAAGCACTGGGGAAAAATCTCCTGCCTTGGCCATACAAGCCCATGTCACAGCGTTTGATACATCTCTTGGCACGTGCACGTTCTAGTTCACAATAGCACCAGTGCTTCCCCTCCTTATAGTCTGCTTTTCTTTGGGCACAGTGTATTATGTTTTACTGTATGTACTACTACATGCTGCTTGCACAATGTTTTGCGTGATCTAATATTCTTTGTTCAAAACTGCAAAAAAATCTAAATAAAGACTATGGTGTGTTGCAGCAGTATAGGCATCAGCTAACGTTTTCCATGGCATATGGTACTTCAGAAGCCATATGTACCACTGTTTAGTGATTCTGGCAAAGAGGCACAGAATGGTGAAATCCAACTGCCAGGATTTCTGAAAACAAATATGTAAATGCTCCAGTGCTTTTGTTATTCATAACATACCTCTAACACAGCACATACAATATGCTGTTCATTCTGTAATGAGTATACTACTAAGCTATATTTGCTTCAGTTCTCATTTTAAAAGATTTTTTCCCTTCTATGTATGATTCCTCCATCCTTTCCATCAAAATCCATGTAACTTGCAATTTACAAAAAGCATTTTATCTATTTTAAAGGATGACATTTTTTGGGGGTGGGGGACTTTGTGTTGCATGGATATGCAAGGATCTTGTATCAGAACAAAGACAGGCATTATTTCAACAGTCTGAGAATGCCCGCTACAAGTAGTGGAATGAAACCAAGTAAGGAAATGGCATTTAAGGGGATTGGTTGTGCCCTGTGAAGTCTGTTCAGACAGTGAACCTCCCAGGGAAAGCTGGTCCCTCTCAGGAGCTAACGAAGAGCCAGTAGGCTGATGAATCCTTTGGGAATACACTTGAGGGAACAATAGTTGTGAAAGGAACAGATGATTTGGGACACATGGTCAAAGGTAAATGACAGCTGCCAAACTCCAACCTGGGCTGGGATCTGTCCCGGCAATCTGGGGCTCTGTCACCAGCCAAAGAGCAAAGGAGATGCTTCACGGCTGTGGATTTCTCCCTACAAGGACCAGCAGCGCAAACACATCTTTGGTGCAGCAGCCCAAGAAGTCCGAGCACAGGAATAAGGGCAATCCATGGGCTCCAACTCACTTGGGTGAGCACAATTTGACTAGGGTCTGTCCCAACATTCATGCAGAGCCTTTGTGCATCCATAAAATAAGACACCACCAGTGCAGGCAGGAGCATTCCTTCCAGAACCAGCATGGGCAAGTAAACGGAATCAACACCTGATTCCCATCTCTGGCAGCACTACTTCATGGTGCTTCTCTAATCTGCAGACCGCCTGTCATCTCTGCTGAGTTTTTACTTGATGAAGTATTTCAAAATGTTGCTATTTAGCATTCAGCTTCACCATTCACAACAAACATTTTAAAATGCGCTGTCGCCACCATTGCCTCTGTCTTTCAGTTTATCAGTGTGCACGGAGACTGAAATGATGGGAGTGATCAAACGCGTTAGCAAGTTGTTCTCCGGCTTAATCCTGCCTCGTCTGGAGCAAGGGTCTTGTAAATTACTGTCAGAGCCAGCTCATACCCTTGTGGCTCTGGGCAACCCCAGCAAACCAGACAAGCCTTGAAATGCCTGGGGAATAAGAGGAGGGAAAAATAGAGGTGCCTCTGAGAAACATTTGCCTTTACATTCCCTGCTTTTGTTATTTATATTGTTACAATGCAACAACAAAACTGTGACTCCCCTGCACACCTTTTCAGGAAAATGCAGTTGTGCTATAAGTTCTAGTAAAGTTTCAGTCACCTCCACACTTGACAGTATTATCTGAGACACATGTAAGCCAAGAGATCAAGCACTGCTTTTCTTTCTTTGCCAGTCTTGAGCTACAGCATCCTATTTCAGCAAGCACCACCTCCCTCAGGGGCTCGTGCCCACCATAATCTTGGCCCGACTTTCTTCCTACGCTCATAACAGGCCTGCTTATTATCTAAAGTCTCCTGCCAGCTCCCCACTATATTATCCCAAGTTGCCAACAGCCTGGGTGCCCAAGCAATTGTTTTTCAGTGTGGTTTTCCCCCTGCAGTGTTAACCATTATCCAGCTCTTCCTCTGAAGTTAAAGGAAATACTCTATTCTAAAGCTTAAGTTTAGAGCTCTGTGCGCAGCCAGGTCTTTCATCTTTAAACACTTCCTTGTTTCCTAGTCTACCACAAAAAAAAAACCCTTAAAATTAGCCTTTATGTTTTCCTACATTCACAGATCCTTAAGACAGAACCTGAGGGGGGGGGGGGGGGTTGTTGTTTTGCTTTTCTAATCTGTTCTAGTCAGCAGGTGATTACAAGTTGCCACAAAAAATGTTAGCTTTGATATAAGAAATTCCTGGATTAGAAAGAGGCAATTAGAAAGTGAAAAGTGGCAAAATGCTCTGAAGAAGACCAAAATGAAACAACAAACCAACATATAATCTGGCTATCACAAAAGCCACGGTTTTTTTTCTCTTACTGCAGTAAAAATCAGTGATGCAGCAATCAGTATTTTGAAAGGTTAGAAGTCTATGAGGGGAGGAAAAAAGCAATAGTGCAACACTGTCAAAAAGCTGAAGCTATAGATAGCCCTGAGAAAACCACGTGAATAAGGGAAAGAGGCTGTGGTGCAACACAGGGGCATGCCAAGCTGCTGCACGAAAGAAAGGCACAAGAAAAGCCAAGTGCTCGCACTAATAAGAGGTTGCGCTAATCACACAGCCACGCATTAAGACAAACTACACAAAGGGAAGTGAGCCAGAACAAAAGTGTGTTGATTGAACTGGCTCATGTACACCGGCATTTATGGCAGAGCAAAGGTCAGTCTTGTATTACCTCTTGTGAATCCCTCTTGAATGAGCAGGCTGTTGATTTAATGGGCTAACAATGAAGATTTATGGACATACCATGGGTTGCTGGCCCTAACTCTTAACCCACTGGCAGAAGGTTTATTTTTTAGTGTTGGGGTGGGGGTATACATGTAATAGTTGCTTGCTTATGTTAAGAGTTCATGTGATCTTGTCCCAGAGACCTGCCTGCTGCCAGACAACAGACTTTTTAAGCACAACAGTTAACAGAAAGCTTCTTCACTTGAAACCATCTGAGCAGTTATGGGCATGGAGGGGAGAGCATGGGGAAAGCTGAAAGATGTATGTCTATGATTTTATCTGTGAGCTCAGGATCAGCACAGAAAACCCAAAACCTTGCTAATAAAGACCACAGCAGGTAATCCTTATCTCTGTAGTGTTATTGAGCCAGGTGAACACCCCACAGCCAATGCTAAGTGAGATGCCTCCAGAGGGCAATTCAGAGCTCACAGGAGCATCCTCCTATCATCACCACCAAAGCTGCCTGTTTTGTTGGAGAAGAGTCCGTATAGGGGATATAACCACCTCAGCAAGCTTGCTCCCTCTCCTAAGTCACAGTCTTTGATTGCACAGCATCAGGGGCTTAAAATTGAAAGAGCCATCAGAACAGTTCTGTCTTTACAAACACATATCCTCAGGTCTCTTCTACTAAGAACTTTCACTGTGGTCTTCATCTGTACACTAATAGAATCACAGAATGGTTTGGGTTGGAAAGGACCTTAAGATCATCCGGTTCCAACCCCCTGCCATGGGCAGGGATGCCTCACACTAGGCCATGTCACCCAAGGCTCTGTCCAACCTGGCCTTGAACACTGCCAGGAATGGAGCATTCACCACTTCTTTGGGCAATCCATGCCAGTGCCTCACCACCTTCACAGTAAAGAACTTCTTCCTTGTATCTAACCAGAATTTCCCCTCTTTCAGTTTAAACCCATTACCCCTTGTCCTATTGCTACAGTCCCTCCATGTGGAGCATTGTACAACCATGTGGCTGCCTGTACGTGAACTACTGGGTTATCTTTTCCCGTTACTCCTAGGAGGTTCCCATGAACCAACATAATTTTGTTTTACAACATCCAGCTCAATTTTGAAACCCTCTTAGACCCCTGAGCTTTCATCAGCAGCTAAGAAAAAGGGAGGACTCTGCATCCTGGTTTTACACTTACAGTTCTTGCAACACACCACACTTGTTTTACCTTTTTACTTTCTGGTTGCAAACCAAATTGCCCCTGGGGCTGGAACAGGAGAACTCTCCCTCCTCTTTTCCCTGCTGTCTCAGGCAAACCATGTAGACATCCTCTGCTTCCTTCTCCCTTTTGCAGGGAGAGGCAAAGCTTTCTTACCTGCTAGCAGCATTACCAGAACAACCTTCCCCTTGTGTGTGCAAGTGCCTGTTTGGGGCATTTAATTACCCCAAACCCCTTAAGGCTGCAGTGAGCACAGCTGGGAGATCAAGTAAGGACCAGGAGAGGGGTTCCCAATATGTGCTCCTGCAGAATGTATGAATAATTCCTCTTCTGCAGCTAGTGCCAGCACTTGCTCTTTGCCATTTGGCAGAGGTGCAGCTTCTTTTCCCGAGGAATGCTTAACATCTACCTCTCTCCCCACAGAGGGGTGCCACAGAGGCTGGGGCAAGTCCTTCTGAGTAGCCAGGCTTGGGGAAGGGGGAAGAATCCAGTAAAGAGGAGATGGGTTCCTGCTTCACGAGCTCCTTTGAGTTCAAGGGGAGCAGCCGGCACATCTCTCTCCCTTACCTGAGAGTTCCCATGGGAACACGGAAGGGCTCTGTAATGGCAAATTTTGGAACAGGCATCTCTGTTAGAAAAAACTTCTGCTGTAATATTTGAGTCCTCAGATGTTGAACCATTTGCACATACTGTGTGAACACCTCATTTGCATAGAATTTGTATTTGTTGGTATTCACATTTGTAGGAGAATGCATACATTAGATTAATGTCATCACAGTTTATGGAGATCATCTGTGCCACAGTATCAGCTTGCAGCTCTGACTGCATTCTGTGCCCTGTGGCAAGCTGCAGTCCTGGAAGGGCAAGGCAGGACCACTGAGGCTCCAGAGCAATCCCCTAGCCTGGTCCTGGTGGATTATCCCATTTACAAGGCTATGCTATCTTATCAGAACAGAGTAGCTTAAATGCATAGAATGGTTTGGGCTGGAAAGGACCTTAAGATCACCTAGGTTTCCCCCCTACCCCGGCCATGGACAGGGAGACCTCACACTAGACCATGTCACCCAACCTGGCCTTGAACATTGGAGCAACTGGCCAAAATTGCTTAGCTCACACTGACAAAGGTGTAGTTAGCTGAACTGTTCAGCTTTATTCTCTTAAATTTGCTTATATGTTCTATCACACTCCTTGCTCACATCTTTAGTGCCTACACAGGGACTTTAATCTGTGAAACAGCCCAAGTAGGAGGTCTGTTTCCAACAGCATCTCTCCCTCTGTAAAATGGGAATGGTTATTATTCACTCCCTGGTTTACCATGGCACCTGGGTGCTCTCGTGTGCTAGACAGCTGGAAACTGTCACTAGAGATGCTGTTCTCACAGAAGCGTTGCTAGGCTCAGTCAGATATTGTTTGTAAAGCAGATGGAAAACCTCCGAAGAACAGCCTTGCAGCAACAGAAAGCTCATATTCTGCTAGGAAATTGTTGTTATTGGGCAATGTTTTCATTCAGGTGACTTCACACCCCAATGAGTCCACATGCCAGGACAGTCTCATAACCACTTTATCTCAGGATCAGCTGGATTTCTGTGGGAAGCCAAACACCCCAAACAACAGCAGCTGCTCCTAGAGTGCAAGGCCATGGTGGGACCAGGGTGCTCAAACACCCTGAGCAAAACCAGATCACCTCAGTGGCCATTCCAGAGAAACTTGCAGCTGGCAAGAGAGTTAGATTACCAGTGAAAAGCTGATGGGTTTATGGAGTTTGTGCAGTCACAACCACCACAGTGCATGGCTTTATAATGCACTGAAGGGATTTACACTGGTTTTGAGACTTCCACATAGCTGTTCACACCACAGTACTACTGCTTTTCTGGCTCCCTCGAGCTGTGTGTGACATATCCCACCTCAAGATTTCCCCCCTGCCCCAAACATAGTCATTATCTGCTGCTTGAGGAAGAGGTGTAGTAACCAACCATGAGCCAAATCCTGTATGATGTTACTGTAAAATATGTCTCAATCCTGATGATGCAACTGATAGGAAGTGGGTAACACGAAAGAATGTATGCTTCCAAATCTGTATTTTAATGATTTCACATTTACTCTGATAACCAGTCAAGTAACATCATTTTGGCAGCCATTAACAGTTTTGCTATTAAGAACACATGCTGCTGACCTATCCTCAAGCTGAGTGCCACCAAGTTGTTCTTAGTCCTCCCTTACACAGGCACAGCTCTCCTATCTCCCAGCAAAGGTCCTATCCCCACTGCATTAAATGTACAAGGTTACTATCTTATGAACAACTTGTTCAAGGGAAAGGCATGACAAGTTTGACATGTTTTAGGAGGCATGATCTGAACTTATGTGTGTTACAAGCAAGAAGAATTTATTGAAAAGCCCTTTTAATATTTGAGTGCTTCAGTCTTATTTTCCAAGTGATTTATGCACCAAGAAACCTAGATAGAAACTTGAAATAATAATAAAAATCCTTAAATATGTCAGAAAACTTTGTCACCAAATCTTCTGGTAACTAACATCCTTGTGACAAACAGCTCCCTACTTCTTTTTCTTGGTTCCTACTTCTCATTAACATCTGTCACTATGGCTGTGACCTCTAATGGGCTTCTAAACTATATCATGGCATTCTGCATCGATGAGTGACATTCAGTAACTGTTTCATACTGCCAGAAGTAAAACTCTTCCTATGAGACACTGAATGTGCACATCACTCAAGGTGAGAAACTGGTTGCTTTTGTTTTTTATTTGTTTGGATTTTAAACACATCTCATTCAAGGAAACCAAAAACTTTATGAATGTATGAATGAGGGGCAGATTTGACCCCACCTGATTCATACACTGAAAAGATTTACATCCTTGCTGATACTTGCTCCTAACATGCACAGAATCACGGATCACATTACTGTCACTTGCCCCATCTGGAAAACAGTGTGCTGTGTGCTCCTCCAGTCCTGTCTCAGGAAAACAAGGACAGAAGGCGGCTGATTTCTTTGACAGGGTGTACAAATAATTTTCCATGAGGTAGGCAGCGAGGTGATGACTCCCTGCTGATGACTCAGCTGTGTTTCCACTGCTGTTCATCAAGGTTCTTGTGACATGGCTCAAGAGAGTAGCGATCTGTCAGGTTTGATTTACAGGACATGATTTACTGGGGTTATTCCTTACTTCCCACAGATAAGGACATGCACGGCTGATAAGCAAGTGCTCTGTTTCAAGCTCAGACTATCTGAGCTTTGCTTGCAACCCCTGTATATAGGCAGCCTTCCTCTGTGTCTGCAAATCATCTTGGAATCTACCAGGATTATTCCAGTAAGCACAGGAATTGGCATGGTACAGCTTTCCTGGTACAGCTCAGCTCCTAGAGACTGCAGTGGGGTGGCTTCAAAGAAAATGGCTCTACAACATTCAGAAACAGAATCTGGATTTGTGGCTGTCCGGACCAATAGCAACCTGTATGATTTATGGTTGTATGATTTTGTATATGGTTGTATGATTTTGTGGCTGTCATCCCAATGAACCCAGGGATCTTTTTTGCTAGTGTCTGAACACAAGCTCTGCATCCTACTGTCTGCAGAGGCAATTCAACTTAGCCAGGCGGACCATCTCGCCACCCCCAGAAAGGCTAACTCACTATGGGTGTTTACCATCCAGGACAAGTCAAGATGATGCAGTAAGCCAGACTGCAGCCCACTCTGCATACGCAGGGGCACACATGATAAACCTCTCCCAACCAAACACTGGAGAACTGTCTTTTAACATAGTTCAAGTCTTAGTACATGCTCAAATGCTAAGCAGATAACAAGGAAGATGCTGAAAATACAGTGCAGATATGGCAAGGCATTCATGGAATGGAGAAACACTGCTGGCACCTATCTAACTTCTAATGAGTTCACATGCAAACTGTATTTCTAAGGGCGCAATGGGAAAAAGCAAAAAGATGAATCCAATTGCAGAGCAGTAAACAGGTCCAAGAAGAACTCTGCTCAACAGAAACCTCTGCTCTTGCCCCTGCTGACAGCATCTCCCCTTTCCTTTGCTGCCTATGAACCAAGTAACTATCCAAGCCCACATGACTGACTCCCTCCCTGAGGTGTGGCTGGTTCCAGTGGTTCTCGTGAGGTCATGAGTGCAAAAGCCTGCATGCACAAACAGAAGAACCAGTAAACTGTGAGCAGAGTGAGACAGGACAGCACAGTCATGGCAGGAATACTGCCAAGGGGCATATGCACCATGGTTTGTCTGTGCTGCAAGGCATCTTTGCTGGTATCTAGGTGAGGTGTTCCTGAGTTCCCCAGGTGGACTCACACTGACTCACCACCATCTCCAACTCAGGAAATGAGTTAGCAAGTCAATTAAAACCTATCTTATTTGCACATCCACAGCAGGGGCTGAAGCACTCCCCACTCTGTGTTTCACTACAGGTGTCATTTGCTATGATGAAAAGAAAGAGCTGTTGCCATGCAGAAATGGAGGAGTACTTTTCTAACTAGGCAGGCAGCACAGGTAGGCACAGTAAGCACCAGCCTCCACTCCACTTACTCTGACTGACTGCAAGCCTGCTTTCTCTGCTGTCAGAGAGGGAGTTAGGCAGGTGCCCACTGGAGCCTATATGAGAAGAGATGCTGCAAAGCCATCACAGCTGAGTTCTGCATAAGACACAAATCCACACAGGAACTGTGTGCAGGACATCTCCACAGAAATATATGTATAACAGAGACCAAGGTGGCCATTCCCTAGTGCTATAGGAAAGACTAGAGAGGTCACACTTCACTGGATACTGATTTCCAAACATCACGGGAGGCAAAAGAATAGGTGAAACCAAGTCACTGCATCAAAGATGGAAAGCTGGAAAATCAAGTGATGGGTATTGTACAGGAAATACTGATGAGTTTCACATTATCAGGTCATCTCCTGCAATCGGGTTTTGAGCCCTAAACACAAGGTCAGCCTTACCTTTCCAAAAACACTTGAAAGGCATGCTGAGAGGACTTTCCCCGGTGCCATAAGCTATTTATCCTGTTTAGCTTTGTTGAACAAAACATTTATTTTAAAATGCCTTTTTTTTTTTTTCCAGTCAAGAGACCACAAGCATTCAACAGGAATATTAAAATCCTGCCATATCAGGATGACATTTTAGTATCCTAGTTTCTTTCATGTGACTATTACTGTATGGCAGTATGTTCCCCAAAAGCATTGCTAAGCGCACCACCTTCTACTTCCTGCTAAGCTGATCCACGGAGGTCATTCAGCACTTAACAGAGTTAAGATTTCCAAATCACTAAAAGCATGGAGCTTTTACAAAGCTGCTTCATCAACTCATCTCTGGGTGAAGAGACATTACCCTTCTCCATGGTAGATGATTGTATTCACTCCCCTGCCAACATCACTGCTCGAAATGAAACCTGCAATCCCAAGCTCTGCATCACCTCTATCATAACTCCCCAAATATAGGAGGAAATCCAGGATAATCTCTCAAATTACAGAAAATAGGACACAAGTACAAGTTTACCTTCTTTTAAGTGTTGAGGAAGTGAGGAAAGGCTAATCCAGAGTCATGCCAATTTAAGCACAAGTCAGTTAAGATACTTTCCAACTGGCTCACTCCTGTCCGTAGTCCAGTAGTCACACCAATGCACAACCCCCTTCACTTATGATCTAGGAGCTTGAGGAAACTGTGTACACAAATAGGGCAGGACAAGAGCACTGACTGTGGTAGAAACCCCAGAAACTTTGTAAATTTGGGGTTTCACCATACACACCGTCAAGAAGTTTTGACTGGAGTTTGCACTATGGTTTAAAAGTCGTCAGCAATCTGAAACTAACAAGGCAGCAGAAGGCAGTACTGTAATGAAGTTAAAAACCTGCCTGCCAAAGCACATCATATCTTTAAGCTAAAGAAAGACCCCCCCGCCCCGAGCTGGATTGTCACCACTCCCCTGAGTAACTCCACACCTCACAACCACTCCCTGTCTCCTTCTTCCCCATTCTTCTCATGGCAGACCCATATTCATCTGCCTTGATGCTCCATGGCTGCAAGAACAGCCTTGTACCAGCCACCAAGCCCCCCCCTACAGTGCCACTGCACAGACCTGGTTTTCTGGAAACAGGATTTCAACCTGTCCCTGCTCTGCAAACCTTCAGATTCTCTGTGCTAAGTTCCAGAAGCATGACACTGTCTCAAGGGCAGTGACAAACCCCCAGGTTATACCATCCAAACAGAAATGCTCCTCAGGATTCAGCCTTTTTAATCCCAGACCCACTATCAGGGAACACCAAGCAGCTGCTGTTGGCTGCAGGTGGCCCCAGAAACAACCCAAAGCAGTGACCTCTGGAAAGGTGGAAAGCAGAACCATGTGAAAACACAAAGGACCTGTGGAAAGCAGAACCATGTGAAAACACAAAGGACCAAATCCCACAAAGAGCTGCTGGGGACACTGAGCTGTGAGGTGTGGTTGATATGCTGGAGTGAAGGGATGGGATCCAAAGGGACCTGGACATGCTTGAGAGGTGGCCAATGCCACCCTCATGAAGTTTAACAAGTTCCTACATGTGGGTGGGGGCAATCCCAGGCACAGCTACAGGTTGGATGGAGAACAGATTCAGAGCAGCCCTGTGGAGAAGGACTTGGGTGTGCTGGTTGATGAGAAAATGAGCATCAGCCAGCTTCAGTGCGCGCTCGCAGCCAAGAAATCACCTGTGTGCTGGGCTGCATCAAAAGAAGCGTGACCAACAGGTCGAAGGAGGTGATCCTGCCCCTCTGCTCTGCTGTCATGAAACCCCACTTGGAGTATTGTGTGCAGTTCTGGTGTCCTCAGCATAAGAAAGACATGGAGCTGTTGGAGCAAGTCCATGTGAGGGCTACAAGGATGATCAGGGGCTGGAGCACCTCCTGTATGAAGACAGGATGAGAAAATTGGGGCTTTTGAGCCTGGTGAAGAGAAGGCTTCATGGAGACCTCATAGCAGCCTTCCAGTACCTGAAGGGGGCCTGCAAGGATGCTGAAGAGGGACTCTTCAATAGGGAATATAGTGACAGGGCAAGGGGTAATGAGTTCAAACCGAAACAGGGGAAGTTCAGGTTGGATCTAAAGAAGAAGTTCTTTACTGTGAAGGTGATGAGGCACTGGCACAGGTTGCCCAAAGAAGTGGTGAATGCTCCACCCCTGGCAATGTTCAAGGCCAGGCTGGACAGAGCCTTGGGCAACATGGTCTAGGGTGTGGGATCCCTGCCCACGGCAGGAGGTTGGAACTAGATGATCCTAAGGTCCTTTCCAACCCAAACCGTTCTATGATTCTGTGGTTCTAAAATCTAAGTTAAAGAACCGACCTGGTCCAAGTGGGATTTTGGTTGGATAATAAATGAGTTACGTTTGGTCAAAGCATGGGCAAGGTACTTCGGCATACTGTATTCCAACATGGAGCAGGAGGCAAACACCCTGGCTGAGCACAGATCACTTTGTGACTGTCAGTAGACCACAGTTTCATGCAATGGAAGAACGTTGCACAGATGACTTCATGAAACAAAATTAAGTGTCATACATAAGAAAGGATATTGCCACAGTTCTGGCATAATTAGGATCCATCAACATCAAATACAGGAAATTGGCACATCTGCTTTGCAGCTGATGGTCCTGACAAGGGGGAGTCCTGCTGCAGCTCACTGGCCCTGCAAATCTGCGTTTGTAGAAATACCCACACTGGTTTATCATTTATCCTCCTAACTGTTTGTTTCTCTTTCTCTCCTAGGCCTAGGAAAACAAGACTGGTTTCACAGCATCATGTCCTCTTCCTCTTGTCCAGGCTACACTGATAAACATCAGTCACTTTTCAGCCAGCAGAGCCCCAAACAGAACAGAAATTACACTTCCACAACCCTAGAATGGGTTTGATCCTTTTCCCCTAGAGTCAGTGATAAAACTACCTCAAACTGGGTGGCTGTGGGATCATGACCTGTTTTATACCTCCTGATGCTTTTTCCCCCCTCCTACTTCATATACTGTTCCTAAATGTGTTGTCCTTTATATGGGATATCTGTTCTTCAGGGCGCATTCCTGCCTCCTTCCTTCCTCAGTCTGCTCTAGCTGGGCCGTTGTTTCCTGAGAAGACCAAAAAGGGTCACTACAACTCTAGAGTTGTGCTGACTCCCAGCAGAAGTTATCCCTCAGTGCTGCTCCAAGCCAGCAGCTCTGTCGTTTGTTTTTTCCTCTCCCAGGCCAAGATGGGTTTATTTTTATTCTGTGATGGTTTGCATCAGGACAGCCCATCTTTCCTTCTTTATTTTCATGCGTTCTGCTCCTCTGAACATAGTGGAAACACAGGGCTCTGCGTAACTCAAATGCACAGCTCTGTGCCCCAAACAGAAAATCAGCCAACAGATACCCATGTGAAAAAATAATGGTCCCTTCTCCACCTTTGCTGAGCCCAGGAACAAGTATCCGTTATCATCCCTGGCTCCTCTGGGCAACTAATGGTCCAGTGTGACAACACTCCTCACATTTAGAGCTTCTCTCATCCAACATATTGCTAATATGCGAGCTGCCTTGAGTCACAATCTGGTTTTAAGCCAGAACAGCTCAAAGGTTCACATCAGCATTGCCCCTGCCCTTCAGTTTGTATAGCTCAGAGTGTCTCTAAGTGCTGGCTGCTACCTGCAACACACTTGTTGGTAGCAGGCATCCAGGTATCCTAGACCAGAACTGAGTATCGAGCAACAAAGACCACCTTTGTAGTCTCTAGCAAAGGCAGCCCATGTGTTTGCTGACTGACTGACTTTGGTTAAGGCCAAAGGTCCTTCCTCCTCTTGCTGAGGTCACCTCACCATAGCAAAAAAGTATTTCCCACCACAGAGCACCATCTTTCAGCTGCAGCATTAACAATGATCTAAGGTCAGGGCCAGGCTTACAGCTTGAGTCACAGGCCATCTTCTCCCTCCAGCTACTTCTTTCTCACACACGCTGAATTGGGTGTGGCACAAATGCAGTTTGCCTAAGGTCTTTCCAACCAGCCTGGGCCAAAGAGAAGGTGGGAGTGGCTGGATCTTATGGGACAACATGTGGGGGAATCATCTTCAAGTACTGCAGAAAAGAAAGAGAGCTGTATAATCCCATACATGTTGTTAACTGCACTGTTTACTACTTTACAGTAAATCTTAGCAGTGAACTTGTGTTTATCTATGCATCAACTTTCCACATGAAAACTTCTGATTCTATTGCTGGGTTATTTTTAAGTTGTATTTAAGAGTTCTGTTTTAATTGACCACAGCTTTCCTTGCTCTTGGAATAGCTAGCATTTGCTTTCATTATCTGTATTTGCTGCAGGCAAAAGAAAAGGTTCCTCAGGAGAAGTACTGCAATGGCAGGACCATGGACTCATCACTGCAGTCTCTTCCTGCAGTGTGGAGGTCTATCTGGGTTCTGTGTTTGACGGACAAATAGTGCCAGACCCTCCTTTCCTTCCCCAGCTTGAATGGTGGGCAGAAATGAAACAAAACTCAGCATTTCTGAGAGGTAAGAAAAGTCTGAAAGGGACCAGTTGTCAATAGCCACTTCAAGAAGTTTTAGATATGCCCATGTTTTGGGAGATGTTTCTTTTAATTGGCCTCTCCGAATGCTGTCAGCTTTATACATACCAAGCACACCAGAGAATGCTTTCTCCCTCTTCCTGTTTTCCCTGATGTCCCAGGTGGGGGTGAATACCGTGGTACAAGAAACCCATGTAAAAGAGGCCCTTGTGTAAGTGATCTCCACTTGAGACTGACAGGACAGTGAGTGAGGAAAAGCTGTTGCTAGTCCAGATGTGGAACCAACACCCAGAGCCAGGAGGAGGCTCACGTGGTGTTGAGGCAGAATTTTGCAGCTGGCTTTGATCCCTCACTACAGGCAAGGGCATGAAGAGTTCCCTCCTTCCGCTGGACACCCCATACAGCTGTTTTTATACAAGCAAGCATCTCCATGGTCACTGGAGGTAGCAGCATGAAGATCTAGTTTGAGGAACATCTTGCAGTATTTCTTCTCTCAGCTCCATGAGTCTGTTCTTCTGCTGGTTTGTATACAAACAGTCACAGGGCAGTGAAGTTTCCCTGCACTGTGCTTCTTGTGTTGGTGTGCACACAGTGAAACCCAGTCATCCCAGTGGGGCTGGCTGCTGCAGTCCAAGATTTACTCAGTAGTGGAGGAGGAAAGGAAAGAGGAGAGCATTGCCTAATGAGTTCTGAGAACTGGGAAAGGAGGTCCTCAGGCGTTTGGGTGAATGAAGCCAAACACATATATACAGCCATGATACTGTCCACTACCTCCTCTGTACATATCTCTCTCTCATCTAACCATTCCAGCAAAACAGGCGTAACTTATCTGCCACTTCAGCAGAAGAAGCCACATGGTTAGAAACAAGAGCAAATCCCACAACTGTCAGGGGTGGCTCAATCCAAACACAGCCAGTCACATGCGCCTGAAGTAAAAATTCCAACAGCTGGAAAACGTGATGTACTCCCAGGCAAGGCAAGTGCTCCTAGGGCTTGGGGCTGACTCTGAGAGCTAAAGTGCAGCTTGTTTTGAAAAACCTTATTCAGCCTGTGCTGCTGTACCGAAAGCCTTGGCAGGGGGAGGGAGAGCTGGCACCGCACAGCGTTTCTGGGGTGGAACTGACTATCAGTCTTCCCTTTTGTGGGGTCTTTGGCAAAGCACAGGCTGCTCGGTCCTTAATCTTCCATATTTTGTGCATCCACAGGGACTGTAAAACAACACACACCCTTTAGCCTTGCTAGGTCAAAGACATTAGGAACTTCATGAGCCAGATCTGGCTGCCATAAATCACTTTTGGTCCCCAGACATTTCTGAAATTTCCAACTTGCATCATCCTGGGGCTTGGCTTTGAATTGGACTGATGCAGGGAAGACACTCTGGCATGGATGTGTCAGGTCAGAGCACTGTGCCTGCGGGAAACCATCCAAAGACAGCAGGAAATGCAATGAAATGAAAAATCTCCGGCAGGCCACCTTTGACTGCAGCTTTTCCAGTTTGTCTTGCAGAGGGCAGAGGCTTAGGATACTTTTTGGAGCAGGTGATGTGTTTGATTCATCTACATGGCCTGTGAGAGCTGCACTATCGTTGTTAGGTTCTTGCCTTGGTTAAAACCCAGTTCTGTTGTGTTTGTGCAGCTGAAACTTTCAGTCACTGGTAGACTAAGATATGCAGACATAGTACAGATTTAGACTGAATTCTAACTGAATGTAATTTTTTGTATTTATTTCACACACTTTATTTTGTAATGCTCTTTTCAGTGCTCCCATTCTAACTTCCTGACAGAGCCACTTCATCTGTTTTATTTGCACTGAGAGCAAAATGAAATGATACAGAAAGGGAAAAGGAAATATTGCACCACCAGTACATATTTAACATTACATTTGTTTGGGATTTAATCTATGACAGGGGGACTGCCGACAGCAATCTGCAATCCCCAAGTTGTTCCATCTGTAAGAAAGAGTACTTGTGTAAAGGCTGAGGCTGTTCAAAAGTCTGCAGCAGGGAAAACAGAGGCAATTTGTTTGGTCTCACAGTGGTGAGGCTGCACTGTGACCTAATTTAACAAGAAAATACTTGATAATCATAGAATCACAGAATGGTTAGGGTTGGAAAGGACCTTAATGCTGCATGGAGTCCTGTTACTCCAACCAGCAGTTCATCATGGGAGACCTATCTGTTGGAAGTGACAAGAAGAAGATGGGTGTTAAAAATACCAATTTTGTCACCTCACCGCTGGCCTGACTGATGTAAGATTCTTCTTGTATCTTATCATGCATGAACAAGAAAGATATTGACTGAAAGGTGGAGGCTGAACAAGGATAACAAATATCAGCCTCCCACATACTGTGTATTTTTCTCACCTATCAATGATGCTCAAGCTCTCTTGACTTCCCTGAACAGCATGACAGCCTTTATATCCATAGTAAAACAGAGATCCCTCTATGGAAGCCTGCAGTAAGCTGTGCTTTTCCCATAACCATATCAGGTCTTGCCAGAAATACAAATTACGTGTTTTTCCTTTAGACTGTTGTTAGTAAACCCTCCTGAATCAAAGATGCACCTCTGGGTATGAAGGACTTACCTGTGTGAGACACAGCATTGAGGTTTAGTGGCTATGGTGTATGAGGCACCCATACCTCTGTGTAACACCAGCAGGATGCACTGCAGTGTGAGGATTATCAGCGAATTAAAAGCTGACAACGGAACAGCCACTGTTGAAAGGGAAATGTAAATTAGATGGTTAACCTAAGCAATGAGGTAGTTACTATGAGAGGAAAAGAAAAAGCATCTTGGGAACAAACGGTACAGTTCTAGGTAATATTCCACATACAGCCCCATAAAACATTAATTTAATAAAAGCCATGAGGCCATGACAGCTTTCTGCCAGTCACAAACACACACTGCCTCATGAATCATTTATTGGGCAGGTGATGGGGGAAATCAGTAATTTCTGAGGGATTTTTCTCTTGGTAAATGGCTGAACCTCTGACCACTTCCACCACAAGACAGAGCTGTCAGATTATGAAGGAAACATGGGTATATGTCACAAGGCACAGGGCACCTCTGGACTGTGTTTTGTCTTTCCCCAGCCGGGCAGCCTTATTGACTCATCGCTTCTGTGATTGAAGTTATGATGGGAGACAGATTTCTGAGAGCTCTAGCATGTTACCTGACTAGTAAAATGTCAACACATTAAAAGAGAGAATCATATAATTACAGAATAGTTAGGGTTGGAAAGGACCTTAAGATCATCCAGTTCCAACCCCCTGCCGTGGGTAGGAATGCCTCACACTAGACCATGTAGCCCAAGGCTCTGTCTGCCCTGGCCTTGAACACTGCCAGGGATGGAGCATTTACCGCTTCTTTGGGCAACCTGTTCCAGTGTCTCACTACCCTCACAGGGAAGAACTACCTCTTTATATCTAACCTGAACTTCTCTTTTCAGTTTACACTCAACATCTGCTGTCCTATCACTATAGTCCTTAATGAAGAGTCTCTCTCTGGCAATTCAAGAATCCTGAGTATGGTCCTCATTTGAAGTCTCCTGAGGTCTCTGGTGCTCGAGAGCTGGATCCGGAGCTCCTGTGCATTGCAGTGGTCAGCACAGGCCCCTGTAAATCAAAGCTGCTGTTAAAACAAAGCACTGGGCACACAAATGGGGAAAACCAGAATAACTGATTTCATCTCAAATCCTCGTAACTGCTTGTCACATTGTGCTTATGAAGAGAACTCTAGAAAGGAAACAAATACATAGAGGCTAGACATTTATTAATAACTTAGGGGATAATTTTGGTGTATGAAGCATACCATATGACTGGCATTTTCCTTCTAAGAAAATCCACACATCTTTTTAGCCTTCAGATAATATTTTAAGATTATTAAGCATGTTAAAACCTGAAACCACAGATGGAAAACTCTGAAGCATATTCTTGCAGCACAAAGCAATGCTTTCCACAGCACCTCATGTTTGCTTTGAAGAATCCAGCCTGTGCCTCAAACCAAATGTCTGCTCTATATTTAGTTTTGTGAAGCCTATTGTAAATTGGTGGTTACCACGTGCACTGTCCCAGAGCACCAGTTTGGAGCTATCGTAGCCAGTTTCTGACACAGAGGACATGGCCAATGTATATGGGTGTACTAGGGGTTGCAACAGCCTTCAGCTGGCTGCTGGTTGAGAAACCTGTTTTATATGCAGCATCTCTGGCAAAGAACACTCAGATTGTCCCTGCCCATGGCAGGGGTTTGGCACTAGATGATCTTAAGGTCTTCCAACTAAAACCATGCTATGATTCTACGATTAATAAGAAATTAAAGGATTCTATCCCTGACAGTGCTCAAGGCAAAGCTGGATGGGGCTTATAGCAACTTGGTCTAGTGGAAGGTGTTGCTGCCTGTGGCAGGGGGTTGGACCTGCTGTAAGCTTTAGGGTCCCTTCCAACCCAAGCCGTTCTATGATCCCATGAGGTTGCTAGTTGCATTTCTTTGGAGGGGTGGGTGACTGGCTGAGCAGGCAGGTTGAGAACCGGATGCTGGTGAGGTGTTTAGAGGGGGGTAGGGCTGAAGCTGCCTGCTCCCCCAGAGAACGAAAAGCTCATAATGCCACCGGTTTTGTTACGGTGGAACGACATACTCCCACAATGTCCCCATCAATTCTGCCAAGGGCTATGCCGGGGCCTTCCTGCTCCCCCGCTGACCGCCTCACGGTGGGCTTCACCCGTTCCCCCGTACTGACACCGGCTACCGGGACCTCGCCGCAGCCCCGCGCCCGGGCGGAGGGCTGGCGCCGTGAATCCGGGTCAGGCGCGGCCGCCGCCTGCCGGGGAGGTAGTTTCGAGGGGAAGGCTGCAGGGCCGCCATTGCCCAAGTCGCGAGTGGCCGCCGCCACGCCGCTGGGGCGGGTGAGGGACGCGGGAGGCGGTCCGAACCCGCCCGGGCCCGGCCCCCGCCCCGAACGCCGCCGCTGGCGATCAGAGAGGGCCGCGCCGGGCAAGCCACGGCGGAGGGTGAGGGGCTGCAGCTTTAGCACGGCCCGCGCCCTCTCAGAGGCAGGACGGCAGCGACGGCCGCCGCGTTCCCGAGACTCCATGGCAGGGCCCGCGCCCCGGGGGCGCCTCTCGCCGTTACTGCTGCTGCCGGTGCTGCTGATGGCGTCGGTGCCCGCCGCCGCCTCTCCAGCGCCGGAGGGTCCGTCGTGCCACGGCGCGTTCGACATGTACTTCGTGCTGGACAAGTACGGGGCGCTCGCGGGGATGGGGTTGGGGTTGCGGGCGCCGCCGCCATCGCTTTTGTTCGGGCGGCGCGACGCTGAGGGGGAAAGCGCGGGCTCTTTGGGGAGAGGGAGGGGGGGCATGTCCCGTGCCGGCCGTAAAAACGACCTAACGGCCGCCACGGCATAACTAACGGGGAACGGGGCGGCTGAGTCACGCAGAAAGTTTGTCTTGTCGGTGGTGTGTGTGTGTGTGTGTGTCTGAGGTAACCACCCGACGCCCGAGGAGATGGTGAAGCTCGCAGCAAGGAGATCATGTTTTCTGTCCGAAAGTACGCGGGTGGATGTGTGATTTTTGAGTCAGGCCGCATCTGCCACCCTTCCCCCTCCGCAGCTGTTGTGTTACCGTGTTCTTGTGGTGAAGTTCGCGCATAGCGGACCGCCAACAGCGCGGGGAGCCCGGCTGGCCACAGAAGCGGTGCTGATGGGCCTCACGCGGCTCCTGAGGCTTTCAGTTCTTAATGTACACGTTTTGCAAGACAAACAGCGATGGAAACACGCGAGTGTGGTGCTCACGTACTTGGGAGCCGGGGTTTGTGGCAACTAGAAATAATCACAAAAGCAAATAGCCCCTTATGGTGTAATCTCTCGCTGAAATCGTCTCCCTTCCTTTCCTGGTTTCCTTGAACAAGGCCTTACTAACGTGCTTTTTGTTTTCAGGTCTGGGAGCGTAGCACGGAACTGGCATGAAATATTTGATTTCGTAAATCAGCTGACAGAAAGATTTGTGAGGTGCGTTTTGTTACTTGTGACATTTGTAGTACAGGCATATGTTGGGAAGGCCCCCTTGGTTTTGTACTCTCTCACAAACATCCTAAGATTTTGGCTTCTAGCACCCAAATTGCCCAAAATAATGGGAACTTTTACTTCATTTTCTCATGTTTGGAGCTCAGTATAAAGGTGGTAAATAGGCATCTTTAAATACTTAATCTCTAACATTACTCTCAGATGTATTGTGTTGTTTTTTTTTAAAACTTTTTCCATGCATTTTTATATAGGTAAATATATGGTGCTGGTCAAAAGTGAGTATCATTCAAGCTCCAAATACAGGATGTTTATGCCATGATAACCAAATATTTGTTGTATGTATATGTAACCAACTTTGTAACCCAGTAGCAGTGTTGTCTTGCTGTTGTGAATACTGGCCAACTGCACTCTGTAAAAACAGCTGACGAGTACTGTGATGCAGCATTTTGCTTTGAACACTCCCTCCCCCCCAAAATACCCAAATAAAACAAAGGAAGCCCCCCAGAAACATAGACTCTGTGGTAGGTTTTGCTAAGGAAAATGAAGTGCAGTTGGCAGTTATTATCTTGGTTTGCTAACAAAGAGATACAGTTAGGCTTGCATAATTATATATTGCTTACATTCATCTTATAAAAAGCAAATCTTCTGTAAACTAAGTGGGTTACTCAAGGTTTTGAAAAGTATTTTGTAAGTTCTATCATAATAATAATAAAAAAGAGCATGAGGATGCTGGAATCCCCACAGAAAACTTGTTAAGTGTAAATTTTTAAGTTCATTGTCTTTTATAGCCAGTTGATGCTCTCTTTTGCCCCAGTTGTTGCGTGGTGGTCTGGGGTCATTACCTGAAATAAAGCTGTTGAGTTGGCAAGTTAACTTAGCTGGCTTGTCACACCAGAGGAGGATCAGAGAGCCAGACAGTCCAACCTACCACCATCTCGCTTTGCAGGGGGATGCTGAGCTCTCAACCTTATGGGCACAGCCCCTTCACAGCACAGTGGTGGCTGGGCTCTTGTGGGAGCCTGAACTGTCCATCTCCCCCAGTGTTTCCCTCATGGGGCTGGAGTGCTGCTGGAGGCTGAAGAGGCTTTGTCCTGCCTTCAGGCCTTAGTATACTAGATTTGGGCATGGTGTTATTTGACCTTGCCCTTTCTTAAATTGAAAAGAGGAGTTGTGAGAAGGTGGCCAAGAGCCAACTGGTAGCAGTTGCCTTGAGTCCTCACCTGAAGAATTTATGGCAGCGCATCTGCTCTGCAGTTCAACTTGTCTGTAACATGGTTGCAGTAATAGCACTGCATGTCTGTCACCTGGGTTCTGAAAGGCCTGCGTTTGGCAGCGCTCTTGGGTCTAACGGGTGTGTTTACAGGATTATCCTCTATTCTCACAGTGTCTGAGTGCTTGGAGAAGGGGACAAAAATTGGATGTCTTCTGAAGAGGACTGTTTAGTGGTTGCTGCTAAAGACAGATTAGCTAAATGGTAACTTTGAGATTATTACTCAGGGAGAGTTGCATAAGAGAGAGGTAGGGAAGTCTTATGTTACTTGGACTAGGCAGTGATGCAATTGCCAGAGACTGGATTTTGTTTGTCAATGGCTTGCAGCAACTAAGATGATTGATAATACCATTACCAATTTACATTATCATTTAATTTAGAGCATATCAGAGGCTTGTATTCAGAGCTTTAACAGATAGACTGCAAGGCTGGATCTTAAATCCAAGACATGTGCAGTTCTGTGCAGACATGCCCAGTACTAATATTTCCATGATGTCAATAGTTTTAAGTTACAACATTGATATAATTCATAATATAGTCATGAATAGTCATGAATAAAATTTAAAAGCGTGTGGTAGAGATGTTGTTATATCTTACCTTAGGAAAGTTACTGTCTTGGGCTTCTAGAGTATCAGTTCTTAGGCATTTTCCATTGATAGATGGATCTGACTCCTTGTCATCTCACTGGAAGAGACAGGTGGGCTTCTTCAAAAAAAGGTTGAATTCCTTAATAAAATCATTTCATACTGTTTTGCTTTTTATAGTGACTTTTCTTCTGATACTTTTAAGGAAGATGGTCCAAATGTCACAACTGAAGTCAGGCAAGAAGGAATAACAACTCTGCTACTTCATTGTCAAAGCATCTGGGTGAGGGGTAGAGGCAGAAATCCTTTAATTCCTCTCTCCCTTTGGGTTTGCAGTTCAAAAGTATGTTCTTTAGAAGTTGGAGGATAAAGATAATACTAATAAAGCATGAATAAGTGAATGAAATGTGATGCATCTGTACATTTCTTTTTGTTTTCCTAAAATGTATTTCTCTTTTTTTTCTCTTCACCTTTTTTAAAAGCCCCAAGATGAGATTATCGTTCATCGTGTTTTCCACCCAGGCACACGTCATTATGCCATTAACTGGAGACAGGTCAGTGCACTGCTTTTTTAAGTCTTCCTCTCTCTTCTCCCCCCCAAGAACTCTCATGAAATCAGAGGAACAGTAGAAGATACTGAACAATAACTGATATCTTTAACTGGTGGCCAGCCACAAAGCCTTTGTGCAGAGCTGGATTTAATTTTGTGAACAAAGCAATGGATAGCTTAGTAGTAAAGGAAAGAGAAGAACGACAGGAAATACACTCTTGATATGAACTCTGCCACTGCTTTGCAGTACAACTGCAAGTAGTGCTTTCATCTCTGTATGACTCCCCATCTTCCTTGGCACAGCAGGAGAAATTATTCTTGCTTTTACTTTCATAAAGCCCCATCTCTATATAGGTATTCAGCATTTTTTTGTGTCTAGGTTAAGCATGCAATGGTAAATTAATGTTTCCCGAAGTCTCATATAAGGTAGGTATTTAGTTTTTAACGAATGATACGCAATAGCTAGTACAAGACTTACTGAAGAGACCCATCTTTGGGAACAGACAAATGCCTCAGGCTACAGAAGTGAAATAGGATGTCTAAAACTCCAATTCTAACCCCTTCCTGTTTTAACATTTAAAAAAGTTGTCTGATTTAGGAAAAGCCAAGTGTTCACTTCCCCCCATGTGGGCTTGGATACTGACAAGATCATAAGCCATTTCCTAGATGGCTTGAGAGAGGTCAGGAGAGGACACTAAGCCTGTTCTGAGGACTGCTGAAGTCAGTGAAATCCTTTCTCTCCATTTCATTAGGCCTTTAATCTGAGTCAGAGTCCTACTCCCTATCAGGACCGAAGAGTCAACACAGATAGCACACAGACTGCTTGAAATGCATGGGCAGAACTCTGGAGCCCAGCCACAGAAACACAAGTGCTTTTTTCATTGCGTGTCTGTGGCACACTTGAAGCTATTGACAGAAACATGTTTTTATCAGAAGCCTTTTTTAAAGCATAGGGAGAACCATCTTCAGCTCTAGTGGATTCCTTTGTGGGACTTTTCTTTAATACAAAGTTTGCCAATGCTTTTGTGAGTGTGGTATGGAAAGGAAATTACTGCCCTTACTGTTAAGGAGGAATTATAAGGAGAATAAAGAACGAAACATTAGCAACTGTGAACATACATATGTAGGTAAGAATGGATACGGTAGGAACAGCTGTCCTTTTAAATATTAAAGAACTTAACAGGAAAATTACTTAGAATGTCTAACTCCCATTGTTCCAAACAGAAGATGAGGATGCAAAGTACAGTGCAGTTTTGGGGATGGGTGTGTATATGTGTGATTATAGGATACTATGGCTTAGGGGTTTTTATGTGCATTTTGGACTTGCAGGGATGTTTTTCCCCTTGACTACTTGCTAATTTGCAGGAGTCAGGAAACCACAATTCATTCCCAGCAATTAGTTCAAAGTAGGGAACTCTTGTTTTGAAAGCCTTAGGCTTCTGGTTGTTTGCACAAAGCTCTTGCTGGTTTTTACTGCACAGTAAAGCTGTGGACATAAAGAAACCCACACCATAGAGCCGAAGCCCTCAGATTACCAAATATGTTGTGACTGTGAACAGTGCTGTGTGAATAACTCTGGAAACAGAAGTCACTGATAACCACAGTACACACAATGCTATAATAAATACATAGAAAAAAAACCTCCAACATCCAGATGGACAACACTTCTCACAATGGTTATATTCTATTTTAGAGATACATGTTTCCCCTGTGAAGTTCAGCTGTAAGCTGTAAACTAAGTGCTAAACAAAGATAAGAGCATTCATATTTGGGGCTCAGTTTTGCTACTAGTTCTGAAAAGCAAGTTGTTTGGAAAAGTGGATACTCTTACAAATGTCATCCAGATGGCACAATGAGGTCTGTGTTCATCAGAATTCAGGTGTCTGTAAATCCACTTCTGCAGCATTTCACTGATATCCCCGGCCAGGAGTAGCCTTGCTGACTCTGCTTCAGTGAAACTCCTGTTGGAGCTAAAGGAAGATCATATTAATGAGGGTGGAAAAATAGGACACTTGAGTATCTTGCTGTGCTTATCTGTAGTCTGGTTAGAGATGACTGTTCCTCTATTGTACAGACACATGCAATCTAGCAAGACATGTATTTGAGCCTCGGTCACATGAGCTAACCCTACGCTTCAGTTCAAGAAACTTGCCAAAACAGAGCCATCTGCAGAGCGCATGTTCTGCTAAGCGTATGAAGTAGAACAAAGTCAGCCACTTAATGTGTTTTCCATCTGGAGCCCATGCAGGAGGCCTGAAGTTTGAAGCAGAATATTTGTTATAATGGTACTAAGCCCTGTGTAGTATTTGAGAGATGCAGAAAGCAGGAGCCTCTTCCAAATTCTGAATCTGAGGATGCCAGTGTGCAGGGTTTACTTTCACCAGTGCAACAGCTGTGTTGGTCAGGGATGTAACCATCCCTCTTTCTGATAAAGAACACCCCCTCCTGATTTATTTCACTAACAACTTTGTGTGGTTTCCTGTTGTGATACTTAGCAGCAAAACCCAAGTACTTGTTTTGTTTGCCTTTGTTAGAGATGAAGTGTGTTGCCTCGCAGGCACACAGCCTCATTCCTGACAATAAATATGTGCTCATGGGAATCACAGTTTCCCTGCTAGTGCTTATACTCTCAGCACAATGAATAATGAGTCAAGATTCCAGCACTTCAATAGGTAGAATGCAACATGGAAATGAAATACAAGACACTGTTCCCCATCCAGAAGAGCTAAGAACACCACTACTTAAAGCTGCATAGATACTGGTGGAGACTCAGTGTTCCATACAAGGCTAAACCTTTACCCAGCTAAATCAGCATGACCCAAGGCCTATGCAACAACTGGAGGTGGTTCTAACCTCTGCAGCACTAATGTACAAGCACAAAGGATTATTTATTTTTTTTTTTTAAGAATCAGTCCTCCAGGATGCTTTGCTTTCTAGCAAGTATAAGACTTGCTTTTTACACACTGAAGCTGCATAATATTTCCTTTAAGGCAAATGATTGTCTGTTTTTGTTAAGTGTTCTTGCTCTCAAAGACAGTATCATGCCACTGAGAAACTAAGGTGGCTTCTGCTGTGTACCTGGTCTCCAGTCCTCTTAAATGGAGTGGGATCTACGTCCTGCTGTAGTAGAAAGAAGTATTTATTACCTATCTTCCACTGCCAGCAAGTGCTGGCTGTGGCCCTTTCTACACAAGGAGACAAGGCAATGCCTTACCAACATCAGTAGTCTGACCACTTGGCTGCTGACAACACTGGTTTTGGGATTGTGTCAATTAAACTTAGTTGAAGCGAAATATAACACTAAACAATGATGAAAACAGTACCTGTTGAGTTGCTCAAATAAGAGCTTGCAGCCTGACTGAATTTATGCGGAGAAACCTCTCCTGTAAACTGCTGGATAGTTTCCTTGGTGTTAATTCAAACTTGGAAAGGCAAATGGTTACATTTAGACCCGAAGGCAAATCTGAATTGTGGAGCATGCTCAGGTAAGGAGCATGTTTAATTGCAATGGTTTAATTGGTGTTAAATCGAATTCTCCAGTCATTTGCAGAGCTGGGCTGCTTTGTTATGACTCTTTACTAAATGATCTGTTTTCAGCTCTAAATTTAGTTCCACAGTGCCCTGCCTTGAGGAGGCACTGAAGATATAAGACAAGCTCATTGTAGACTTTGGCCTGAGCAGGGCTGGCACAGCCTCCCTCACAGCAGACATGGCCTCTGCAGCTGTGGTGCAGCAAGGTAGAGCACAGCAGAGTTCCCCAGACAGATGAGAGCAGTGGGTGGTGCTAGAGCTGCCACCAGAACCCCTCCTGACCTCAGCCAGGCTGGGATTACTCCTGCAGCCCCTGCTGATGGACTAGCCAAAAAGAAACCACAGACCAAAATGACAGAGAGCTTGTAGCTGTCGCTGTGTTTGGCTGGCTGCTGCTGGAAGAATTATCTGAAGTAGCTAGAAAGTTCTATAAAAGAGGGAACAAACAGGGTAGTTATTAAAAATTAGATGTGCCTTTTCTGAAAAGCAGAGATGCAGCACATATGCTGAGTGGGGAAGAGATATTAAATTTGTACTCCTTCAGCCCAAACACAGACAGGCTGTGAGTTGCTGATTTTGTTTTGCTTTTTCCACCTACTTCCTTTGTCTGACTTAAACCATGAAGCCAGTGGTCCTTCAGCCTGTATCACTATTACTAAACTGTATTGCATCCAGACACCCAGACTGAGGTCATGGCTCTGTTATTTCAAGGGAAAACATACCTTCTCTGTGGATTTTTGTGTCTACAAAAAATTATTACAGAAACAGGAGAAAGGAGAGTTTTGAGAGTACTGAAGAGCAGGAACAGGGGCTTCAAAGTGCTATAGGTGGTTGATTAAAGAGTCCCATTATCAAAATGATTTAGAGAGGCACGACCTCATGTGCCCCCCTTCCAAATTGGCTGGGCGTGAGCTTCAACGTGATTGAACCAGCCTCTCTTGCTGTCTGATAGGGCTTGTTTGCTGGGGACCTAAGTCACACACCCACACTGGTGGTGTGACATCCTGACCAGGACTCGCTTGTACTTGACCAGCTTGGAGCTTGGTCGCATCTGGCTGGGCTTATCCAGCCCCAAAGGAAAGAGTTAGTGACTGATTAAATGCAGCTAAAAAATGTTAATGCTGCCAAAGATTTTCCTGGAACCCCCTGTAGGCAGAGACTTGGAAACACCAGAGATTTCTGTGTGACCGGGTCGCAAGACATTTTAGATAAATAAAACTGAACTGATTGTACAAAAGCTATTTTTGCAAAATGAAATCTGTTTCAGAAAACTGGGACTTCAGTTGCTGCTTGTTTCTTGGCAGCAGAAAACTTAACGCCTGTGATGTGCTGCCACTCATTTCTGGCAAGCACTAAGTATGTGGTTCATAATCTGCGTTCATACATAATCAGTTTCAAGTTGTTTCTATAGATGCTGAATGTAAAATATTTGGATCAAGCAGATTGTATTATCTTACATAACTTCTTCCCTTCCATATATTCAACACAATATTTCTCTCTTCCCCCCCATTGTATTGGTTGATCCTGTGATTGGGAGCTCATTACAGCTATGGATCGTACTTTGAAACAGAGCTTCTAAACATAGAGGAAGCTTATCAGTGGAACAAATGACTAGTGGGTGGCATTCAGGCCGAGAGGCATATGCATTCTTTCTCATTTTGTATGCCCTAAGGAAAGCTTTCACGCATCCTACAACGTATTTTCCCCTCCTTTTCCTCAACCCTGCTGGTTTTCTCTTAGTCGCCTATGTTTGTTACAGTGTTCTATATATTCTGGCCCAGTTTTTGTCCCTACTTTGTTTTTACTTGTCCTTTACTAGCACAACTTGCCATGGGCTTCCGTGGAAATCTGCTTGCATGAGAGCTTGCAGATTTGATTGTTCAGTAAAGTCTCTCTGCCTTTCTCTCCCTTCGCATGTTGATTTCACTTGAAAGAATTCCTTTTGTGCTTCGTTCCAGCTTCTCCAGTCTTAACATCATAGTTCAGTGAGAGGCTTGCAGTCCAAGATAGATTTTTTTTAGGCCTGTGAGAGGTCACTCCACAACCTTACCTTAAATATAAGTGACCTGTGTAAGTGTGATGTCTTGTCAGAGGTCACACAGAAACAGCCAAAAATGTTGAAACCCCTCCCTTTGTAATCCTAGTCCCTTCCTTGGATACAAGAGGGGTCTTGCAAATACTGCATCTGCCTGTTGATACTTATTTTGTTAGACTGTAATTACTGCAATTCTGTACTACTCCATTAAATACCTTCATATTGACCCAGAAGATTTCTCTAGAAACAGAACTGCTGTTTTAGGGGATTTCTTTTTTAATTGCAGTGTGATTGGAAGTGAAGTTGGTTTAATTGAGCAAAGTAGACTTAATACAACAGCATTTCCACTGGGTTATTTAACGCTTAGGCTTTGCCACTTCTTGGCAATACCTACTCTGAATCAATTTTACTTGATTCTAGCTCTTTGACTCGCTGAGCCATATTGTGTTAGTTAGGTCTAAAATATCTGTTACCACAGTGCTGCTTCCGTTGTGAATACAAAATCTGCCTCCACATGGTATTTCAGCTAAATGCTATATTTTGCAGAATTGAATTTCACATCTCCTCTATGACAAAGGCTGATCTTCACATCGATAAACTAACCTTTAGATCATGCTAACAGTCTCCTACCTTTTTGTTTTCAGGGAGAGAATCAAGAAAGGTCTTAAGGATTTGGAGGAGGTAGAACCAGCAGGTGACACATACATACATGAAGGTTTAAAACAGGTAGGTTTTACTCATCTTCTTGCAATCAGAATATCCCATGTTCTTACCTTTTGGATAACAGCAGCCATAACCTGTAGCATAAATGGATTGATTGCATGCCTCAGTCTGTTACACTCAAATCTTTTTGGTTTCCTATGTGGTCCCAGGATTACTCGGATACTATGCAAATCCCATGCAGGAGATTAGCCATCATAGAAAATGGCCATATGGAATTTCCTTGACTTGATCCTTCCCAGTAGAGAGCAGTTCTTTGTCGTGAATTTGACAGCTAACACAGCATACCAATTACATGGTAAATAGTCACAGACAGCTTTGTAGGGCTCTGAGCCTTAAAGAGCTTTCTAGAACATGTACTTATGGAGAGTTGACTGCACAGATAAGCATTTTCAAGACAAACAGTCTTACTTTTAGACTATATTAATTGTGGAGTTCCCAACTGCTCGTATTTTATTGAGAATGTACAGTTAAAGGATGCTTTGTGATTTTGCTGAACCACTCAGGCCCTGAAGGTGAGGATCTAAGTGTTACTGATAAAAACTTAGTTTCTTCCTTTGGCTTATGAAGCCAAATTTGTACCTGTGATGTAGGGGCTGAAAAAACAGACAAACACAAGTTGTTGCCATGTAAAAAAAACCAAAACAACTTAGTTTTAAGCCATTCTTTTTATGTCCTGGAAGCTACTGACTGGCATTTGAAATCTGGGGAGCAGCACAGGAAACCTTACAGTGGATCTAAAGAGAGGTGAGCTTCACAACTCAGACAGTATCTGTCCTGAAAAAATCAAGTGTTTCCAGCCGTTGATCAGTCGGTGACCCTGGCAGTTTGAAAATGGACTCACTGCTGACTGGAAAACACTGATGAATGATTTCCTTGTTAGTAGTGAGTTAAAGAGGGGCAGAAGATTGTCACAAGATCGGTTTGAAGATGAGGCTGAGTGTGGTTTCAGATGCTGCACTCACTTAGAAGATGAGTCTTGGTTAAAAGCTTAGGTGTAATTTTCAGCAGGATAAATATTTTTTGTTTTCAGGCCAACATGCAAATTGCAAAGCAAGGAGCCTCAAGGTTTTCTAGTATCATCATTGCACTGACAGATGGCAAGCTAGATGGTCTGATTCCCTTGCATGCAGAGAAAGAGGTGAGCACTAGGTGAAAATACATGTTATATTCTGAAGATTTGGGTGTTGCCTCTTGAATGAAAAATTGCTTATTCCTCTGTTCTATTTTGGGGAAGGCAAAGAAGTCCAGAGAGCTGGGAGCTAGAGTTTACTGTGTTGGCGTCCTTGATTTCGTACAAGAACAGGTAAGAGCATTGCTAATGTAGATTACTAGGCAGTACCATGTCACAACGTTGTATATATCAAAATCAAGTAATAAATAAATTAATTTTACTTGCATTAGGCAGTATAATGTCTTCTCTGGCTGAGGAAGCAGACACTTGGATGTGTACCTAGACATAAATAGAATGTGTGGGTGTTGCTTTCGTTGCTGAGAAGACCTGTCGGAAATACCCTTGCTAACTAGTAGCTGCCAGCAGGAAAGGATGCCGACAGACCCCCTTTCATTAAGATGGCAACTAGATTAAGCTACAAGTGGCATGAACAGAGTAGCTACAGACAAGCTGCAACCTTGGGATGAGAAAAAGGAAGAAGGATCCATGTCCTTCATTGATTGAAAGCTCTTCCAGAGTTGCTAATGTCCTAATGAAGGCTATAGCTACTCTTGTGAAAGTGACTTGAGTGAAGAAGTGTACAAAAGACTTTACTATAGAAGCCACATAGAAAGGCTCTTTAATGGAAGATGGAGAAAACAAGGAAGGTAATTCTGGAAAGTTACAAAATCACTGCCAATGTACAACTCTAAAAGGTTTCCTTAGTGTGGTGGTTTGACACGGTGGCTCACTACGGTTTTGTTAGCTGCAGTAGGTTGTAGTAAGTTCTCCCATTTAGAAAAGTCAATTAGCTTTGAGGGAACTCAAAAATTTCTTTCTCTTTGCAGAGTGCATGGGAGTTGGTTTTAGACATCCATTTACATTTTTAAGGGTGAAAAGCAGTGGGACAAATTTTGTTTGCCAAATGATTCACGTGTTTGAACATGTTTTCTCTCAAAAGCTTGAAAAAATTGCTGACACAAAAGAGCAAGTCTTCCCTGTCACTGGAGGATTCCAGGCACTCAAAGGGATAATCAATTCTGTGAGTATCAGGCAACAAGTTTACCATTTCCTCAAGATTACAGCTTACTCTCCTATTCCACTTTTTCAAGCAGAACTGGTTCATAAAAAGTAATTGAAATATGTTAAGTTCTCTCCTCCTTATTTTAGACATGCAGTTCTGTAAATTAATGTTGTCTGGTACCCCTGCACTTACTCGTGCTCAGACCTTGCAAGGAGTTTGGGGACTCCATACAGGTGTGGTGAGTTTGAGGGGGGATGCATTGAGGAATGACTGGTACAGGTTTAGTCTGAAAAATATCCAGCCTGTTCGAAGAGTTGAGAGCAACAGGTTAAAATCATTAGGGATGAGAGCAATTCAGGAATTGCCCTAATCTTCATATACAGAGGAGCGTTTTAAATACGTACTTCAGTCTTGACTTTAACCACTTGTTTTCCCAGTATGCAGTAGGACTTTCAGTTCCCTTTTTACAACTTGCCCTGAGACACTCCCATGACCATTAAACTGGTTACCCTGATTTGCAAAAAGGGATCAAAACAAAAGGAATATTTTGGTTAGGATCAGTGGCTTGATAGTGTTTTAGGCAGGTGTCAAGAAGACACCTTTAGTTGTGGGGAGGCAATTTATTTGCCTCATCTTAAACTAAAAATGCGTGTTTTATGCAAGGTTGACAGTGATCCTGCTGCTGTGTGTAGGCAGTATGATGGAATAAAACTTACTGTCAAAAGTCAAGTCAAAGGCAATAATTAAATCCTTTTTCTGAGAGAGATCCCACTGTAATTCATTTCCTTTTTCTCTTTTAATAAAGAAATGATACTACTCATATACAGGATATTACACAGTCATGAGTTGATCACTTCCCTTGAATAGTGTGGGTTTTTTTGGGGAAGTTAATGTCATAATGAAACAGCTTATTTTCCTTCTTGTTGGTTGAAATAAATGTGATTTTAGAATCCTCCTTGCACGTTCTAAAGGAATATAATCAACCTTTTCAGCAGTGACATTTATTTTCTTGAAAAGATGGTACATCCCATGTGGTACTGTCTTTAAAAATCTCTTTCTGTGCCATTTAAAGGATTAGAAGTTACTCTTAGTGTGAAGTGAAGCAACGTTGAAGCCACTAGTGGTGAATGTTTAACCATGATTGATTATGTTATGTTTCCAAGGAGACTGCATTTCAAAATGTGTGTGTCAAGATAGAACTAGATAACGGGCTAAAGGCATTTGTGTTCAGAGTTTCCTTTCCAACAGGGGTCACTGACCTGCATATTGGACCTTTCCAAGGTGTAAGGGTTCTCCATTCTGGTTGCTCCAAGAAGAAGCAGCAGGAGTATAATCGCTTAAGGTTTCTGAGGAGCTCAGCTTGAGGAGTCTAATTCAAACATGCAGAAGATTAGCATAACCTGTAGGTTGTCCTGTTAGCCCCTCTTCTCATCCAAGGTATTCTAGGGCAGCATTTGGCTAGTAGCAGTTCCAGTCTGACTTTTAGACCTCCCAGGAGCTTTCAAGCATCTTCACCTTTTTGTGGACAGAGTGAGGGAAGCTTTTCTGGTAAGATTTGGCAGATGGTGTTTGCCCAAACCTCACTCCAGCTTCTTCAGGCACTTGTGAAAAATCCCAGTGTAAAACTCCGAGATGTGTGCATATCCTAGCTGAACAGCAAGAAAAGACACACATAATGGCAGCATTTTGTTTTAAGGTAACAGCTTAGCACTGACATGGACTATACTGAAAAAGCACATTTCAAATACACTATTCTACAGCTTGTACGCATTGTCTGTTCCTTTAAACTGTGACTGAACTCCTGAATTGTTCAGTTTTTTATTTAACAGAATACAGCTGGAACAGATATTCAGCACTTGGCTCACTGCAGATTTTTGTCCGTAAAAAAGACTCTTACGTTGTGGCTATGGGGGTGGGAGGGGAAAGCAGTGGAAATATTATTTCTGATGAAGGAGCATGAGAAGGCCTTTCTGATAGGAAACATATAAACTGAATTCAGTCTTACCTGCATCAGTCTTGTTTGTGGGGATAAAGGATCAAACAAAACCAGTTAGTGCTAGTGATTGAATAGCTCCCAAGAGCTTTTAGAGGCTTGAATACTGTTTACAGCTTTCTGAAAAGCACTGAATCTGAACAGAGTTTCATTTAGCTGTCAAAGCATTTGGAACTCTCCTTTTACTCTTCTCTGGTAAGCATGTTAAATGTATTTGTTTGAAGTAGTGAGAAAATGATACCCTGACAGTGTCCCTGTTTTACCACAGAATGTGGATAGAAGTATCTATAGATGGAGTTATTTTGCTTCATGGTTGTTTTTTTTTTGTGTCTGTGTGTTTTATGTGTGGTGGCTGTATCATCAACATGAGGTTTTGGTATGCTGTACTTGTAAATCAAATTTTTTTTAAGGGGTTCTTAGCAATTGTGACAGTTCATTCTCATTGCACTACAAAATTTATAAGCAGATTTAACTGAACATGAAATAGTAATTTTTCCTTTTTATTCACAATTATAAATCCATTTCCGTTTATAAGTTAGCTAGAGAATACAGGCTTAAGAGACACTCCATCATAAAAGGGAAAGGTAATTTCAAAAGAGATGAAAATGAAATACCCACATCACAAACATGCAGAAATATCGCTCAAAGTATGGTGTCTAAGGTGCAGTTGTGAAACCCTCCATGAACATTTGTTGAACGTGTCTTGTTCAGAAAAAAATACACCATTTACAGAAATGGCAGCAACCCAGCAGTTAAAACCCTCTAGCAAAACTACAGCCCACAACTGTTCAGCAGGAATGACTGGAGGAGCTGCTCGAAGTGTTTACCTAGTTTGTCTCTACCGAACTCAGATTGGAAATCTTCTGGCTGCTGTGTAGTTATACTTGTAGCAAATTCCAGAAGAGCTGATCAATTACTTTGTTGATGGAAAAAAGAAGCCATAAGCATAACCATAGAGTATCTGTTAGTACCTGCTTCTGCAGTGTTTAAAGTCTAAGCGATTATTCTGATTTATATTAAACAAAACATGTTTAATTGTGGCAGGGGATTAACACTCAGGACAGCTGAGATTAGCAGTTAGAGAAAACCTAGCTCAGATGTTGAAAAGCTTACATTGTGTTTTGGCCACCTTCTTAGTTCAGATAAAATCCCAGTGAAGCAAGTAAGGATTTAAGCACCACCATGCTGTGTTGTGTTTCTGTTGAGTAACATCAACAAATGATTCAAGACTCTGCAGACTTCTGTAAAGAAATGACTGCTTTGTGAAGTTTCCAGCTCTTCTGACGTTACTAATACCTAACTTTACGAAGTAGTAACTAAACAGCAGTGTCAGGGTAAATAAATCTAAGCAGAAGTCTAGAGCTTGGAAGAAAAATGCTGAAGGCAAGTTAGTGTGCCATGAGGAACAGTTTACTGATGTAGTTTGGCTGATAATTGTGTGCAGTATGGCCTCATGAGCAAGCCATAGCATTGTGAACCATAAGGGTTCTGGAGTGCATAGTTTTTATCACAATGTGGCAGTTTAGGGCTATATAAAGAAATGAAACCCATTCTTTTTACCCTTCCTTTCCTATATAAGATTTATGTTAATTTTTATTTTTTTTTAAACCCATTTGATAAAGAACAATTTGGGAATTTGTCATTTACATTGTTAGTTCCAAGTCCATCTGTCATAACCAAAATAGCACCTTCCTACCTGGCTTCGGGGGAGTGTTGGTGAGGCTGCGCATCTCTCAATACAAGGAGCTAAATCAAGAGAAACCTCTCTTGCATCTCACCAGATACGGTCCTAAACCAGTGCTGTCACCAGGAGAAACTGTGAAGACTTTGTGCTTGTTAAATAGCTCAGTCAGATTCACTGTTTCCCTAAGGGGTCAGTTTCTGCAAGGCAACTAGAGACTGTAGAGCCAGCACAGCCTTGAGAGAATTGGGTTATAGCTCAGGCTTTGGGTAAACTCTTTCCTAGAACTCAGAAACCAGCATGGGACTCCCTCGTGAGGGGAGCAGAAGGTGTTTGTCTTCACAGAAGCAAGAAATGTTGGTATTCTGAACACCACTCATTTGAACTGTTTCATCACCTGTGAAATAGTGACTGGGAGAATAACAAGAAGCAGCAGTTAGATTAAGGACTGGGAGCCAAAGTGCTGCTACTGCTTGAATCAAACATATGAATTCTTTAGACAAGAGAGTACCTTTCCTAAGGCTGAAGTTTCTGTAAAGTTCCTGTAACACTTCACTGCAAATCAGTTGCTTAAGCAAATGCAAGACCTACCGATTCATGAGTGCCTGGTTGTCTCTGCAGGCAGAATTGGACAAGGCTTGCACCTTTAAAAGTTACACTAATGGAACTAATTTGTATCTAATAATAGTAATATTATTAGAGTGTGACAGTTCTAAGTAGACTTAAAAACATTTTCATGCTGAAGTGAGTTGGCAGTGCTTAATACAGGAAGTTAAAATACATTTTGTATTGTACTTAAGAAACCCTGCAAAAACCTATCAGATAAGATTACAGGAACTGGTAGATGCAGAACTTGAGAGAGTATATAGTCAGTTTTAAAAAGTTCAGTCTAGAAGTGTTTTATCTTTAAGAAGAATTCTACCTGAGAAGGATTAGAAGTAGAATTGCTAAGCTCCCTTTGCTTATTCAGTTTGCAGGTGCTCAGTTTTGCATTGTTCTATTTAAACATACTGGACAAACACACCACCCCCCCAACACCGATAAAGATGTGCAAGCTGAGCAGTTGCATCACCTAGAGCTTTTTAAACTGAAGGTAAATTGTTTCCAAGATAGTGAAGCCCCTCAGGGAAAAACCCTAACCCTTAGCATAAAGTTGTAAGTTTGGCCAAGAGAAGTTGCAAATTTGTAGATAAGATTGCATCTATCAGAGAATCTTAGTCTCAGATCTTTAGCATAGGTGTGGAGAGGCAGGATGACATAGAACAAGCTACTGATGGTGGGCAGACAGACCCCCTGCATCTCTAACTGGGTTGCTGCCTTCAATGCTGCAGATCTCACTGCAGCAGTGGTGGTCACAACAACTGGAGGAAGAGTGACAGGATAACTGCAAGGGAAAACATGATGGCAGGAAGGAACACAGTAATAACACATCAGTAGTTCCTCCCTCAGGCAGAGCTTTTCTCTGACAATGCCTGCACTGGTCTGGGTAGCACCCATGGCTGTGTGATACCTTACCCTACATGATGAGATGTCTCAGTACTTATTCAAATATCCACCTTCTCTGACCTGGGGAAGAGAGACTGCAGTGTTTGCAGGATGTCAGCTCCAATGCTGAAGTGCAGCTACTTAGAACTATCAAATGAGTGTACCTAGAAGCAGCAAAATTAAACAAAGAATTAAAAGGTTTTAAACTGAAGCAGGGGAAGTTCAGGTTAGATACAAGGAAGAAGTTACTTATGTGAGGGTGGTGAGGTGCTGGCACAGGTTGCCCAAAGAAGTGGTGAATGCTCCATCCCTGGCAGTGTTCAAGGCCAGGTTGCACAGAGCCTTGAGTGATATGAAGAGAGGCTGAGAAAACTTGGGCTATTCAGCCTGGAGAAGAGAAGCTGCATGGAGACCTCAGAGCAAGCCTTCCAGTATCTGAAGGGGGCCTACAAAGATGCTGGAGAGGGATTCTTCATCAGGGACTGCAGCATAGGAGAAGGGGTGATGGGTTTAAAATAAAACAGGGAAAGTTGAAATTAGATTTAAGGAAGAAGTTCTTTACTGTGAGGGTGATGAGGCACTGGCACAGGTTGCCTAGGGAAGCTGTGAATGTTCCATCCCTGGCAGTGTTCACGGCCATATTGGAGAGAGCCTTGGGCAACATGGTTTAGTGTGAGGCGTCCTTCTCACATTCAGATTCATTTGTGCAACAGTGAAGGGTATCTACTGAATATCCAGGGGGTTTCTGTGTCAGTTAGATGGTTCCTGTATCAGGCACCATGCATGACAGTGCATTCATACCTTTAAGTTACATGGATGACAACCAGACCAGCAGGGACAGTTAAAATGTGTGGGGGCAGTGGTACACACAGCAGCTCTCAATACCTGACTGGTTACTTCTCGTCTCAAATGTGGTGACAGTCATTGTCCCTACACTTATACCCCAGTGCCTAGCAGATGGAGGGGCCACACGGCTTGTTGATGAGGCTGGGTGAAAAGCAGACCTGTACCTGCATGTCTTACAGTCTAACAAAGCTCAGCAAGGAGAGAGGGAATTGACCTGTCTTGGACAGTGAGCTGGTGCCAGAGGAGGGGGAAAAGAACAGAGCCTACTGAATAGTACTAGTCATGTTCAGATAGACAAGAGCTGTCTTCTCTCAAGTGAAGAAGAATTTTAGCCTTAAGATTTGTAAAAGTTACTGCAGGACTTTACAAAAGTGTGTTCCAGCCTTGCTTTCGGTCTGGTGCCTGCTGCACGAGGTAAGCTATCAGCAGCACTTTTTCAGAAGCAGCTTTTGCACTAGGGTGATAATAGTGAATTATTAAACTCATGAGTCAGTCAACATCTCCAGCTGTTACCTGCTATAAACAGCAAGATAGGTCAGCAGAGCTCATAGAGATGGAGAGGGAGGCTTAACAGCAAGTGCTCCAAGGTTAGACATTCTGGCAAACGTGCAGTATCTCTAACCAGGAGTGTTTCCTGAGCCTCTTCTAAACTGCTTGTGTGTCAGTGACCAAGTTGCAAGCAACTTAGTTAATGAGTTGTAACTGGGAACTGTGTTATTTTAAAGTTGTCAACAGGTCTGCCCTGAGCTAGCTCAACTAATGAGCTACCTCCCTAGACTACCTTGCTGAGTGTGCAGCATCTGCTTTCCCCTTTTTTCTTAAACAGGGGCCCTGTGCAGCATCTGCTTCCCCCTTTTTTCTTAAAGTGTCCCTTGGCTGCAGACTGAGGAGGAGGGTCAGCCAGCTGAGTGCACGCTGTTAAGATTTTTCAAGAGCAAAACGGGCTTAAATAGTTCATTATCAATTACACATCAGTTTAATTGAATCATTTCCTGTAGGAAGAAAATATGCTCAGTTTGTGCACTGGGAATCCAGGAAGCAAACTGTTAAACTTTTAAGGAGGTTGGGGGAGGAGAAATGCAACAAGTTACCATTAAATGAATTACTCTGTTTAAATCAGCCATCTTCTTTAATCCCCTTGAATGGTCTAATACTCAAGCTGTACTGGGTGCAAGGCTTAGAATGAATGCTGTGCTATGTTTTCCGTGTGATTGAGACTGAGTAGGTAGTTTTGGGAATTACTGCATGTAGTTGTTAAAAGGAATCAATGGCCTGGAATAGAATGCTTTCTGTTCTATCCTTCACTGCTGTGCAGCCCTTAATTTTACATTCTCTGACATATTACAAACCATATAATGTTCTCCTGGAGAACAGAGAGCTTGATAAGCCAGCAACATAACTGACATGGTTCGAGTTTGTGTGAGCATGGGTATACTCGGGGATTTGGATTTGATTTGTCAGCTATCCCTGCATGGCTGTCAGTTCTGTTACATAAGGGATGCTCCAAAAGTTGCTTAAAAAGAAGCACTCGCAGCTCCAAATGAAATTTAGTGTTACCTTAGTGGTAAGTTTCTTCAAGACGGATTTTCCTTACTAGTAAAAAAAAAAAATAAAAAAAAAATTATATATATATAAAAGAAGAAAGAAAGAAATAAAAAGGGAAAAAAAAATAAGATAAAGACCCCAAACAACTTCTTTCCTGTTAAGGAAAGTAACAGTTTTTCTGGATTCCTGTTTACATTACTTGATAAGTAATGGGCTTCAAGTTATTTTTGGTAATTTGGGGGTAAAGGTTCTCATGCTTTTAAAATATGCATCTTTGATGACCCACAGTTTTGTCATCTACATTTGTTTTACTCAGTGACTACAAATCAGGTACTGCTCAGACATTGCATAATTAGAATATTCCCACTAACCTGACACTGCACGCAGCTTCTCTCTGATGGTTATTTTATGCAAGACCATATGTCTCAGGGATTCTTTCTTTTCATTTAGCTAGGGGACAGGACAGCAACCTTCTCCCCATCCCCTCCCCCCTTGCTCTTTGTGCAAGGCACTGCTGAGCAGCATCAGGAAGTAGGCTGAACTTGGCAGCAAGTTGTAGTTAAGAGCACAGATGTTTGGCAGCAGAGGTAGCTATTAACTGCTGTAGTTCCCTTGCTGTAACTTTGCTGGAGAGAATCACTGACATGGTATTTCCTATGAAAGCACACGTTTCATTGCAAGTTATCTTGGTTTGATTGTCTTCTGTCTAGTGTGAGGTGGTTTGTTGCCTCATTGCTTTCTGCACAGATCAGCACTGGGGAAAAAAAAAATGGGAAAAGGTAGGGGTTGCTTTAACAAGAGACACATGATGTGAGACCAGTCCAGACATACAGCATGGAATTTAACTTTGCACATGGATCCCATGGGTTTTGTGTTTTGGGTGGTTTTTTTTGTTTTTTTTTTAAATACTCTTTTTTTTTCCATTTAGTTCAGATCATAATGAGATGCACCTTGGGATACCGTTCAAAAGAATGCAAGATTTTACTTTGGAAATAAGTAATTCACTTCAGGGTGTTTAAACATTGGTTGTTTCATGGAGAAGCTGGCCTGTCTAGAGCCTAAGGGGTGCTTTTGACTTAAAAATCCTGAGTATGATTAAGGGCACAAAAATATAAACACTGAGAACAATGGCTCTGCTTAGGTGAACTTTCTCCTGTAACCTATGCCAGGTTTAAAGTTTACTTATCACAATATAAGGGGGCACACCTCCCACTCAGATAGAAAAACACAGCTCTTGAATGAGAGAAACCTGTAATGATACCAGCATACAGACAGCCAAGGTTTTTCACCATCACATATTCACTTTCACATGCTGTAACATTCAGTGAATTCAATGTGAAAAATACTGATCTATTGACAGTGAGCATTTCATTCTCTAAAACAAAATTAGCAAATGAGTCCATTTGAATTAAACACCTCCTCCTTTACTTGCATTTCCTGTTTACTCTCTCAGCAACAGTGTGTGTGTATGAAGTTCTGAGGTACAGAAAAAAACCCAACCGAAAACAAAGAATACAGCTGCCAGTAGTACTTTGAAATGACTCATAGAAAAATAAAAACACATGGAAACATGAGTTCAGTCCATTCCTAGTTCAGCCAGTCAGCACAAAAGAATCATAGAAGCAAAATAATTTCCAGAGCTAAACTAACCATCTGTGTGAACTGAGCTTTGTTAGGCCCTGCTTGACTTGGGCTGGCCAGATAGGCCACCAGCCCAACCTAGCTTAAAGCTACTAAACAAACAGAACTAGAATGCTATTTTCAGTATTCATTCTGAGGAGTTTCACAACTCCATGCTAGGGCAAATCTCAAGAACATACTAATTTACCAGAGAGGGGACTAACTCAAGAGCATTGTTCCACATACTCCAAAAACTTCACACAACCCCAGCCCAAAAACCCTAAACTCCACTTACAACTCCACAGCAACTGTGGTCCACTTAAATAGATGATACAGGTGTGTGGCATTCCCTGATTAGCACTTACTGGGAACCAAAAGTTGTGGGCAATCCCAGTCAGTTAAGAACCCAGTAAACTTGAGCATCACACTTGACAACTGTTAACAGGCTTTGTCTATGTGCACAGATCCCACTGAGACTAGTAATGGTAAAGGTAATTTGAAGTGCTGTTACCTGATGAGGGCCCTCTCAGACATTGTTTTGAGTTAGCTGTTGCTTCTGCCATCATCCCTTCCTGCAGCCCTTCTTTCAGTACATTTTATCAAATGAAGTAGCTGTGTTTGGCAGTAACAATTACAAGATTGTGGGTGACTAACTTGAGCATGGTTGCCAGTATGTCTTGATCGAGGGTGGAAGCGAGGGAGATACAGCATTTTGTGATGCAGGTTTCACGGTTATCTGAGAGGTCCTTGGCACAGTACATGAGGAGAACCACATTCTCTTCACATGTTGCAATATGAACAACTTTAATTATGTTTGCAGTTTACTGTAGTTCCTATCTGCTTTCTTCATGGTTGTATTTTGCTCACTAGATGTTGTGTTTAGAGCATCCCTAGGGAAAAGGATGAACCCCACATTTGGAAGGAAGGGAAGAAAAAAAAATGGGATGGAAATCCCCATAGAATTTACTGTTAGACTACCATTTAAGGTTTTTTTTTTAGTGCTGTTTTGCCATCTTTCTGAACTGAGAAGCACACATTTTGCAGCGAGTGTACACATGAACGGCTGGCAGTGTATCAATAGGCCATGCTCCAGGCAGAAGCCCCTGTGCACTGAGCAGGAGTTACTACTGCTGTGAATGTAGTTTTGCACACAGACTGTGCAAAAAGTGAAGTGATTATATTGCGCTGCCAGCATGATTTGCACATGTCTTGCCATATGTGGGTATAGCAAGTATTTTGTTTTAAAGGTGAATATTTTCTTTCTCTTTAAAAGAGAAAGGGAAAGGTTCTGGAAATAGCAAGTTAAGAGGCATTTATTTTCTTACAATACATGCACTTCTGTTCACAGAACCACACGCTTTCCTCTGTAAAGAGTGAAGCTGGCCGGTTGTGGGATTGTCAGCAGTTCACTGTTATGCTGGTGTTTTTACTGGGAATCAAACACCTTACATCCAAATATCATTTTCTAGTGTCACAACAGTAGCCTTAAAAATTGTGATAGTGGTTCAGTAGTGAATTGAGCTGTGCTGATGACCTGTCCCAAATCCTGACCTCAGTGTGCAGTTCCGGGGAGGAACAGATGCCACGTGAGTTATGACTTATAGTGCTGACTGCTGCCAAAACCTTCCTAACTGCATACTGGGGCTAAGCAAAACCAAATGGTGCTGGGAAATAACTTGACACTTAGCCTATTTTGTTAATTGTTGATGTACAGTTGGGTTGCTCCATGGCTTGTTGCTGCTGCATTGTTCTCACTGTTTCTTGGAACATGAAATTCATTAAAGTGCTGGAAGGGAAAGTTGTTTCAGCCTGCATGTAATGCTGTACCGCATGGTACACCTCTGTTCCACAGTGTGTTCTGAGTGCATGGTAGTCAAAATACTTACAAAGCTGCAGTGCTGCTTTACTGTTTCAATTCCAAGAACCTTTAAGAGGCAGTAGCCAAGGTGAAAAGTGAGTCAACACAGAGCTGGGCCCAGTGTGTGACAATTTTAACAGATACTGGAAGATGCAGAAGGCATATGTTTTCAATAGGAAGAAATGTTTCCATAAAGCAGCGGCAACATTTATGACAAGGCAACATCTTATGACAGGGACATCTGCCTTTTCTATGCTAATGTAATTATTTGTGTATGTGTATTGTTTCTGAAGCTTAAATCTGACAAAACTTGATTCTGTTTTTCAGTTCGGACCATACAGGTCAGAAACTGAGAGCATTTCTGTAAAACATCTCTAATCGAATTAAATGTTTTATTAATGACAAAAATGATAAACCACTTCTTTAGGAAGGGTAGTCAGGCACTGCAGCTCAAGTCAGCAAGTCTACAGCAAGGGAGAACTTGCTTTTCAGTGCCTATGTCTCAGATGCCTTTATTCTGGTAACTTCTGTTTTCAGAAGTATTCCTGAGTGAATAACTTTCATTACTGAGAAGTTCTGTGGAAATTGTACAGTATCCATTCGTTTAATAGCTGTAAGATGTGATTTCACCAAAAGCCTTAGAGGCTTCTCTGTCTTCCAGCAGTCCTCAGGAGCTGTGCTGAGCGCTGTGTTCAGCACAGAACGTAAGCTGCCTTCATGCACTTGTTACTGAGGTAGCTGTTGTAATAACTGTGGAAAACAGCATGACAACGTTTTTAATCTTAGCTGCTCAGCTGGTGCTACTGCAATGTGGCAGTGAAGTAACAAACCCTGTATATGGAGGAGCTACAGAAAAGGGTTTCCTCATCAGTCTGTTGTTTTGTTGTTTGCTGTTAAACAAGAGGAAGTTTGGGACCTGAATTTCTTGTCTTTTTTTTTTTTTTTTTTTTTTTTGAGTACAAGAGACTACCTTGAAGAGCAGAACTGTATTTCCTTCTCTTTCCAGCAGCCATACATAGAATCACAGAATGGTTTGGGTTGGAAAGGACCTTAAGATCACCTAGTTCCAACCCCCAAACGTGTTTCCTAACAAGTGTTAGGTTCACAGCTGTGTTCATTATGGTTGGAATTGATCTTAAAGGTCTTTTCCAACCCAGTTGACTCTACAGTGTGACCCTCTCCACTTTGATTAGCCTCTATGTGTAGAACTGGTGTTCTGCACAGCACAGTTCAGTCTCACACTTTGAGGAACTACTCAGTAGATCCTTGTGGTTTAAGCCCAGCTGGTAACTCAGAACCACACAGCTGCTCGCTTACTCCCCCACCTTCTTCCTCCCCCTACTCCCAGAGGGATGGGGAGGAGAATCAAAAGAACGTAACTCCCATGGGTTAAGAACAGTCCAGTAACTAAGGTATAACACAAACCACTGCTGCTGACACCAATAATAATAATAATGATAAGGGAAATAACAAGGGAAGAGAATACAACTGCTCACCTCCTGCTGCCTGATACCCAGCCAGACCTGAGCAGCAATCTATCCCTTCCAGGTAACTGCCCCCAGTTTATATACTGGGCATGATGTACTGTGGTATGGAATACCCCTTTTGCTAGTGTGGGTCAGGTGTCCTGTCTCTGCTTCCTTCCAGCTTCTTGTGCCCCTATCCCTGGCAGAGCATGGGACGCAGAAAGTCCTTGGTCAGAGTAAACATTACTTAGCAATGACTAAAAACACTGGTGTTAATCAATGTTGTTCCCAGGCTGAAAGTCAAAAACACAGCACTGCACCATCTACTAAGAAGGAGAAAAGTGACTGCTACTGCTGAACCCAGGACAATTCTCCACACTTCTCCATTTCTGAAGCTCTAAGAAAACTGAGCACAGGCTGACTGTTTTCAGTTCTGTTTTGTACCTGGGTTTGTTGGGAAATGTTTCTTTCTGGGATGGCTAGTGGTTGGGTCTAGAAGGAAAGCCTTTGCGAGCCTGGGAGAGGAGAGCCGTGTATTTGGTGTGGAGCTCTGGTAACGAAATGGATGACATGAATTCTCAGTGCGTGCTATTAAACTAAGTGTCTTGGTTTAAGCCCAGCTGGTAACTCAGAGCCGCGCAGCCACTTGCTCACTCTCCCCTACCCCAACTTCTGGAGGGCTGGGGAGAAGAATTGAAAGAATGCAAATCTGATGGGTTAAGAACAGTCCAATAACTAAAGTATAATACAAAACTACTACTACTACCGCTAATAATTATCATGATAAGGAAAATAACAAGGGGAGAGAATATAAAACTAAGAGGGGAAAGGAAAAAAACCCCAGTAAACAGAAGTGATGCACAATACAGTTGCTCACCACCCGATGACCAATACCCAGCCTGACCTGAGCAGTGATCCGGGCCTTCTGGGTGACTCCCTCCAGTTTATATACTGGGCATGACGTGCTGTGGTATGGAATACCCCTTTGGCTAGTTTGGGTCAGGTGTCCTGTCTCTGCTTCCTCCTAGCATCTTGTGCCCCTCCTCACTGGCAGAGCATGAGAGACTGAAAAGTCGTGGATCGGGGTAAGCATTACTTAGCAACAACTAAAACACTGGTATGTTATCAGCATTGTTCTCAGAGTAAAGTAAAAAATGCAGCTCTACACCAGTTCCTAAGAAGGAGAAAAATGACTGCTACTGTTCAACCCCAGACACTATGGCAATTTATAGTCTTATTTAAATTTATTTTATGTCAGCAGACTTGTTTAACTAGCCTATCCAAGGATGGCCTTATATAGTGATCATTCCAACTTGCCTTGTGGGCAGCAGGTTTCTAAATAATGAATTTGCATTTGATTATCCTGAACTGGGAAAGAAAGAGTGTCGTACAATTTTTCATAGAGTTGATTTTGATCTTGCTGACTCTTCAGCTCAAGTTTCCATAGCAAAATAGTTTAAAGTTTTTAAAAGGAGTGGGAGGGGCTGGTGTGGAGGAGGGAGGTGAAGTTATATGCGTGTTTTGGTTTCTATGTTGCCATTGTTAAATGTGCTTCTGCCACACACAACTGGAGCTCCCTTAAAAGCTGTTACTGTTGGAATGGGTCACATCCCCCATCTTGGGCTGCAGAAGTGGCAAGGATACTAGATTTCAGCTGTGCATACATACTGTGTATGAACCCAGGGCTTACCCCTTTAACTTTGTGGTGAAACACCAGCATCTTGAAAAGGAGAACTTGGATAACTAACATGCACTGTGGAATATCCCTCATGAGCTGTTGCTGAAAGGTGATTTCAGTGTGGTACTAGAAGGAGTGAAACAGGAATAGCCCTGATCTAGAGATGAGGACTTACTGAATAATGAAGATGGGTCATGAGGCAAAATGGCTAAGATGCTTTCACATCATTCCTAAAGGAAAGAGATTAGCTTTTGATTGGAATGCAGTGTGCTAGCTTGGAAGAAACAGCTTGCATGGAAAGAGTGAGAAAAAAAAAGAAGATTAAAACAGATAGAAAAAAGTGAGAGCCAGAGCAGAAAAAGAAGAAAGACTCCCAAGTTTCTATATATCATTTCAAGATGCGAAAATATGTTCTCCTCTCCCACCTGTGACAGGACAAGTGGTGATTGCTTGGAAAATATTTTCATGTTTGGCATTATGAGAGCTAAATACAAGTTACCATATTGTTGTGAGCCAAATCATTCAGAGTGGTGACATGTGGTACAGTTCATGGGATTTGACCCTTTGCACCAATGCTCTGATTTCAAAATCAGAAAAAAAAAAATCAGTAAATCAGTATTTTATTTTGCACATAATAGTCCTCCTCCCCCTCTCAACCCCCACCCCAAACTGCATAGCACTTCCTCTGTTTACACTGAGTTAAGAATCAAAAAGCTAAGTCCCGTTTAGGAATTGCGATGAGAGCCTCAGCTAATATAAACTGGCGAACTTGGAGCTACATTCTTTCCAAAGTTCTCTCTCACTGTGTCTCATCCAAATGCGTGTGCCTGCAAGGGCTCTCTTTTAAAATACTCCTTAATGTTTATAAATGAGGTTTTAAGGGCTAAAAAAGATGACTTGTGCGCAACAGTTTGTGGGGAAACAGGTGATACGGGGAGTGTTGAATGAGGCAAGATATTCTTTTCCTTGGAGCTTGGCATGCTTTTTGTCAGCATAATGACAAATACATTCTTGTTTCTACTGGGCCTAGATTTCTAGCAGGTCTAGATTGCTGGGGGGGCAACAGAAATCACTAGCAGTGATAGACAGAGTAAACAAGAGAGATGTACTTAAAGCAGGGAATGAGGAGTTAAGACAGAGTTACATTTACTGACATTCAGCCAGCTCATGAGCAGGCACAATTCTGGCAACTGGAAATACAGAGGGGATGGAAACAGGACTTTCTACTATGCACCTGATTACAAGGGACTGAATTGATTCCATGCAGTGGTACATATGAATGTCTCCTAAAACTGTATGACTTATTATAGGGAAAGCTATATAGACATCACAAAAGTTTTCTGAGAGAAAAACTTAAAACCATTGGGAAAAATTAAAATAAAATCACACATTACCATGGAAAGGTAGAAGGAAGTTGTGGATTGTTTATGTGTCTAATCCTACATACTTAAAAGAGACTCATTCCCCCTGTGTTATCAGAAATCCCATTACCTGCTTAGGGAGGGAGATTAACATTTCTGTCATAGGTGTCACATCTTCCTCCTGGACAACAGTAATAAGCAAGAGACGGGCCCTGCTGTGGGACTGAGATCCTGGCAGCAGGAAGAGAGGGTGATCTCACCATTAGAATCCAGCAGCAGTTGTAGTCATACAAGCTTTGAATGGAAACTGAAGTGGTCTGCAACACCTGGTTGCTATTCATGCCTCTGCTTGACCATGGATAATGTGATCGCTCTGTGTTTGTAAACAGTAAAATGTAACTTGGCTGAAACTAAGGGTAACTAACATCTGAGACCTCCAGAAGTACAAATCTGTCAAAGGTGCTAGTTCCTCCTTTCTCTTGCATTCCATCCTTTGTATTTCCAAGTCACCTGTAAAGAGTATTGTTTTATCCCAGCCTTCAGGAATCATATTCCTCAACTGATTGGAGAATCAAAGCAGGCTGGTATGGCAGTGAAAAACCCCCGTTCTACAGATGGCAGCACATCAAGAGCACTGTGCATTCTTGCTGTGCTTTACAGAGGGCATGATGCCAGTACTTGGAATAATGTGCACTTGGCTTGACCTGCATATTGTTGGAAGACTGCTTTTGACTGGATTAACTTTTGGATCAGGCTCCTTGTGACTAATTTTTGGCTTGAACTTTAGGATTGGGGTTCCTGGAAAATTAGGTTAGGGATCTGAACAGAAATTTAAAGACAAATATCAGACATCATTGTTTTCAAGACTGCCCTAGATTTAACAAACTATCCAAATCTTCTGAATTCCTAGGAGACTTGAATGCATGTCTGCATAAGTTCTGCATGGTCAAGGCAATACCCTGCAAAACGAGACTTAGGCTTATCAAACCTGTGGCTGTGCACATCTTTCTTCTAGGAACGAGTGTTGGGTTAAATCATATTTCTCACTGAAACAGCACGCAGACCTATCTGTGACTTGTTTCCTGCTTTACAATAGGTTTTGAAGCAGTCATGCACTGAGATTTTATATTTGGAGCCATCCAGTGTCTGCGTAGGAGGTGAGTTTCTATAATGTTAAAATAATATTTGATTATTATAGCATGGATTTCCTGATCTACCTAAAAGAAATCCTTACAGGTCTCTAGAATAAAACATCTGTATTTAAAAAATCTCCAAGGAGCTAAAGAAAGATCAGATCCTTCCCTATTGCCTCATTTTTCTCCTCAGAAGAGGGGTCTTCCAGGGCCTCCTCTCGTGGTTTAGGTAATACACGTGGAAGTTTTGTCCATAGGACCTGATGAAATCCATCCATAGGTCCTGAAGGAGCTGGCGAATGAAGTTGCTAAGCCACTGTCCATCATATTTGAAAAATCATGACAGTCAGGTGAAGTTCCCAATGACTGGAAAAAGGGAAATATAACCCCCATTTTCAAGAAGTGGAAAATGAATGACTCAGGGAACTACAGACCAGTCAGTGTCACCTCTGTGCCTGGCAAAATCTTGGAGCAGATTCTCCTGGAAGCCATGATAAGGCACATGAAAAACAACAAGGTGATTGGCGACAGCCAGCATGGCTTCACCAAGGGGAAATCCTGCCTGACCAATTTGGTGGCCTTCTATGATGGGGCTACAGAACTGATGGACAGGGGTAGAGCAGTTGATGTCATCTACCTGGACTTCTGCAAAGTGTTCAACATTGTCCCACGTGACATCCTTGTCTCTAAATTGGAGAGACATCAATTTGATAGGTGGACCACCCGGTGGATAAAGAAGTGACTGGACCCGTCTGGTTCAACATCTTTGTCAGTGACATGGACAGTGGGATTGAGTGTGCCTTCAGCAAGTTTGCTGATTACATGAAGCTGTGTGATTTGGTTGATACGCTGGAGGGAAGGAATGCTATCCAGAGGGACCTTGACACGCTTGTGAGGTGGGCTGATGCCAACCTCATGAAGTTTAACCATGCCAAGTGAGAGGTCCTGCACCTGGGTCAGAGCAATCCAGCTACTAGTTGAGCAGAGAAGAGATTCAGAGCAGCCCTGCAGAGGGTTGGGGGTGTTGGTCGATGAGAAACTTAACATGAGCCGGCAGTGGGTGCTCCCAGCCCAGAAGGCTGACTGTATCCTGGGCTACATCAAAAGGAGTATGACCAGCAGGTCAAAGGAGGTGATCCTGCCCCTCTACACTGCTCTCGTGAGACCTCACTTGGAGTATTGTGTGCAGTTCTGGTGTCCTCAACATAAAAAGGATATGGAACTGTTGGAACAAGTTCAGAGGAGTGCCACGAGGATGATCAGGGGACTGGAGCACCTCCAGTATGAAGATAGGCTGAGAAAACTGGGGCTGTTCAGCCTGAAGAAGAGAAGGCTGTGTGGAGACCTCATAGCAGCCTTCCAGTATCTGAAGGGGGCTTTTAAGGATGCTGAAGAGGGACTCTTCACTAGGGACTGTAGTGATAGGACAAGGGGTAATGGGTTAAAACTTAAACAGGGGAATTCTAGATTGGATATAAGGAAGGAGTTCTTTACTGTAAGGGTGGTGAGGCACTGGAATGGGTTGTGCAGGGAAGCTGTGAATGCTCCGTCCCTGGCAGTGTTCAGGGTCAGGCTGGACAAAGCCGTGGGTGACATGGTCTGCTGTGAGGCATCCCTGCCCATGGCAGGGGGTTTGGAACTTGATTATCTTAAGGTCCTTTCCAACACTAACTATTCTATGAGTCTATGATTCCATGATTCTAAGTTGAGAGGCATTTAACTGGCCCTCTACCCTTAGTCATGCCCTCATATTCAAAGCTGTGGAACTTATTCTATGACACATGCATACTATCATGGTTTTAAGTTTGAGAATCCTGTTAACATATATGTTCATAAAATATAAATACATGACAATATTTCTAGTGGCGTGATCCTACGTCTGTGGAGTTTAAGTTGTAAAGCATTTTTCTGCAGCGAGGGGAAATACATTTATTAAGTAGAAGAGTTGCATGAAATTGTAAGGGCTAGTCTGCTTTCTGAGTTTCACAATCCACAGATAGTTTGAGACCAGTCCAAATCAGGGAGTTACAAAACCTCCTTATTTTAATGTTTCTGTAACAACATGGATTGTTTCAATGAAACTGGTGGCCTTGATAAACAAACTATTTTCACTCCTCCTCTGCACAACTCACAAATAGCATGGCCCTTCCACAGCTTCCAGAGAAATAGCACTAAGGAGAAGTGTTTTCTTCATCTGGCACTTGAAGTCAGCCAGAGCCAGGTCTAGGGAGTCGTCTGGTTATGAGACCCAGATTTCTCATTTATCACTGAAAGATTGTTTCTTACTGTGCAACTGACCCCCAGATCCTGTTGACAGTCAGAATTAACATCCATTTCAGTAGGGCTGCCTCAATGATTAAGATCTGGAAACAAATCTTAATTTTTCCTATAGTGACCTAACTGATGAATGCAGTACCAGGGGCCACTTAAAGAAAAGAGACCTGAGTAAGTTTTAAGCATTACTGTGTTGTGCTTCATTTATTGCAAGCTATATCGAAATTCTTGCCTAACTTACTGCAGTGCACTGAATTAGTGATTTGGGGTTTTTGCTTTTCTCTCCAGAGGAATTTCAGGTTGTTCTTAGAGGAAATGGCTTAACTCTTGGAGGCAAAACTGATGGCATTAGTTGTACCTATCAAGTGAACGGAACTACAATTTGTAAGTACTCATGTTTGATATTATCTGCCTTGTTATTTCCCAATATCTGATTTATTTTGCTTCTCATTACCTCATTTAATGAAAATCCAAAGAGAAAAATATCAAAGTAGAGGAAAACAGGAAAGGCTCTGAGGATTAGTAAAAGGATGCAAGTTATTTCACATCTTGCCTAGTGGCTTGAATTTGCTACTGCTTGCCATAAGCTGTAAACTGTGCCTGGTGTTTGGCAGCCAAGCTAACCATGTGAATTAACATGGTGATAACTGTCTGGCTTCTGATGTTCAAGTAAGCAGATACTTGCTGATGGAAAAACCATGACCACAGAGTGTATCAGCCGAGTGCCCCTTCTTGTAAGAAGGCCCAAGCCAAGACATAGGCTCTCATGCTGATTCCAGAAGGCACTGTTTTGTTACATTCACCTGCCTTGTTGTCCTGGAGCATCTCTGCCTGCTCTCTCTGGTGTACCAGAGGTATAGCCATTGTGCTGTTTGGTTCAGGGGCTTGGCAGGGTGTGAATGCTCCTCTATGACGTGGAGTTAGTCCTCTTCCTGGAGCTCCTGCAGCAGCACTGAATAAGGCCAAGTCAGAACAGTTGGTACTATTTTGTCCATATCTCACTGGGGAAATTTTACTGAGTGGAGTGCTGTAGAAGGTAGAAAAGGTCTAAAAGTAATTGAGAAGTAGAGTGCACTGTTTTCTTGATCTCTGGTTAAGTATGTTCACAGGGAATGTAACTTTCAGCAAAAGATTCTGGACTTAGTCTTGTCTTGCTCAGTGCATTAACTCGCCCCAGGGCAGATGAAAAGTCATGCTGGAATTTGGGTTAGTGTCCTTGCAATGCTCTGTTCCCTGAACTGGCACAAGGTAGGTGATGGTGAACGAAAAGCCATTAACAGAAACCTCTGCCATTTTTTTATACTAAGGAACTGAATTGGATGGCTAGTGTAAGGACATTCTATTTCTTGCTCTAAGTAGTATCCTTTAGAAGCAAGCCAGACTAGAAAGGAAAACGTCCAACTCATTTTTTCCCTCCCTGCTGATTTTTATATTAGTCTGTCTTAAATTCCTCCTCAGTAGCACATGTGTTTCCAGTACATTTTCTTCCTCACTCTGGATATCATATATATTTGAACAGGCCGCCAATCTCTGCTGCCTGTTAAACATCTAAAATAATTTTGAAGAAAAACAGTAATTCTGGATAAAGGCAACCTGTGTAAAGAAATTTTGCTTGTTTCAATTTCTCTTTAGTTGCAATTGTCACCTTCATTTCCTATGTTAAACTAAAGCTTGCTTACTTTAAGTTGTTGCATAAATCAGATTCGAAAAGAGCTACAGTTGCAGTGGGGCAAAATGACTGCTGCAGTGATGTATTTATCATCACTCTGGACCTTGCTTACTTGGAGAAGTGAGGAAACAGTCTTAGTTTCAGATGAATAGAAGTCATCTTACACTATCTGGGTTAAATAGCTGAGACATCAGATATCTGACCTGAAGATAATTCAAACTGAAATTTCAACTGAAGTGGCTGGTTTGCAAGTCCTCAGGACTCCTCAGTTCTATTCCTGCTTTGCTCCTGACTTGATGACCATGAGCAGTCACTTCTCTACACCCCAGTCTGTCTATTTGGGAAATAAAAGTAATAGCACATACATTCTTTACATGAGTGTTTTGAGGCTTGCATCAACAGTTATATTTGTAGTGGCATCTGTACCATTCAGGATCTTCTGATGGGGTGCTTTAAGGTACTCCTGGAGATAAGGACCTGTAGAACACAACTTAAGGAGGGATTTTGCCATCTTCCATAAGCATCACAAACGTAAACTTCCTCTGCCCTGCTGGTGAATGCTATTGCCCAACTACAAGTATTACCATTATTTAATAATAGTGCTAGCAGCATATACCAAACAGGCTTTCAGTACTTAAAGATTGGTAGGTTGCAGTGCTGTCTGACTTCAGGGCTGTGCTGTCCTACCAAGGATGTACCCTAGGAGCTGGGATTTTGATGTGCTCCGTGCTACAAGCAAGGGACTCATTGTGGAGAGTGTCTGGAGGAGGCTCTCAAGGATGGGCTGAAATCCAGAGCACAGGCTGTAAGACAGGGAAGTTCACTTGGTTACACCTGCAGGAAAGGAAGAATGGCCAAAGTAATCATGAAATATGGGCTGCTGCAGGGCTGAAAATGGTAAGTTGGGCTATCCTAGTCCACTGAAAACAAGAGGCAGCATGCTTCACATTCTGCCACAGATCTATTGTGAGGTATTAGGAGAGTGGTTCTCACTGTGAACATTTCTCAGACATGGAACAGGCTACCTAGACAGCCTTTTACCAGCTTAGATGAGTATTACTGAAGAATGTCTGAGGCATGCTGCCTTCTTTAAATGACCTTTTAAAATGTTTTCTCATTTGTATTTCTCAATTTCTCTGACTTTTAAGTCTTTTATAGTTGTACTGCACATGTACATCTGTTTTGCCATCGCAGAAATAAAAATTATTGAACAGGATGAAGCCCCAAGTACTTGCTAGCATCTGATGTGAGATTTTCCAACCAGATCTCTGTGCTGCCTTTTTTTGCCCCCCTTGGCTTCAGGAAAGGGTGCTCTAGAGCACACGAAGGGAGGGGAATAGCACACTGATGTATTTGTGTGCATGTTGCAGCATGAAAACACAATCTGTTGTATGGGATCTTGCCAGAGACCTGCTACCACCCACCTAGGTTCTCACTGTCGGCAGTGGACAACAGCAAATGTTTAGGGAGTAGTAGAGGAAGGAAACAGTGAAGTCTGATCCTTCCCCTTGTAGGTAAGCTTGTTCTGTACAGCTCTGTGCTGGGCTCCTAGCACTTTTGTCTCGGAGCAAGGTTAGAAGAGAACAGTGGAGCTGGGATGGGTGGACAAAAAGGTAAGAAGAGCCATTTGAGCAGTAGCAGGAGGAAGGAGATAGTCCCAAGAAGAGGAAGATTGTTTATGTGTCATTGCATTCTCCTCTGCAAAATGCTGGCAGTCTCTCAGAAGAACCCTCACTATATAAGGGCATAACAGAGTATTGCATGAGAATGTACTTCCATGTCAGAGTTCCCCTGACTGATAGCAATGGGGCCAGCCTGAGAGCAGACCCGTATTTTGTCAGTTCTTCTGGTTTTAAAAGATGCATTTGGCATGTTTCTTTTTTTGCATTTATAAGGAACCATTACCAAATGCTGGAAAGGAAACCTGCCAAATGTAGCTGTGGGATAGAAAAATCTATGAAACATACCATTAAGACAAAAACATATGGCAATGTGCTAATCCCTCTTCCCCACCTCACAACTAGCCCCAAATCTAGGCCAAGCAGTCAGTGCAGAATATAGCACGTAAGAAAAGCTCATTTATGCTAACAGCTCCTCCTTCAGCTGCCCCTGCACTCCTTGTCTATCTGCCCATTCCCTAAATGCAGGACAGTCATCTCCATATTTATCTGTTCTCTCACCCCTTAATCAGGAAATAGTCCATGCTTGCAGGGGCAGCTCTAGTACAGAAATTCTCTGTCCTGCTATGGGGAAGTTTGGGAGGATGGTTCTGCACACAGAATCAGGTTTTTTCCCGAGCTTAGCAAACGCATGAGGTAAAAGAGCTCCTCCCTCTCCTTTTCACAACTGCAGAAAGGGTGTGCTCTGCTGGGCACAGGGGTCCACTAGTAACCACTGTCTAGTTTAAGATACTCTGCAAACAGCTAGAGACTCAAATCATGAAGAACACTGGCAAAATAGACATTGCAATCACAGTGAATAGTCCTTGAATATAGTGTGCAGCGTTGGAGCTAATTGGAAGCAAACTGGCATCCTCCAAATATTAGGAAGCCTCTTCAAAAAACCCTGGTGATTCTAGGAAATGGTCTCTAGAAAGAGCATGAGCTGACTTGAGTAAAACCAAGTAAGCAGCATAAAATGGCTCACACCCACATCTAAAGCCAACTCTGTGTTTCTGTTTTCAAGGTTCAGCTACTGAAAAGCAGCAGCTTTATTCCCTGACTTGGCCCTGCTTGCTTGCAAGCTCCAGTCATTTCCAAACCAGTACTGAGAAGGGAAGAGACTTTACAACATATGCACACATCAACTTCTCATTGAAGCAGCATGGTGTATTAAGCTCATGTGATTGTTGGTGGATTTTTTATTTTTTTTTTTTTTCAGATGAAAGACCAAAAACCGTGGAATCTGATTTTTTGCTCTGCCCTGCACCAATCCTGTACAAAAGTGGGCAGTAAGTACTTGAATCAGATGTTACCCTCTGTTTTGTTAGAATTAGAGCCATTATTGCTGATGTTAATTGGGGGGGGGGGGGTGTGTTTGGCTGAATGCAGCCTTTTGTTGGTCTATGTGAGGTGGTTTGTTGTTGCATTTGTTTTTCCCTGATAGTTGTGTTATTTCCCTGGTGTATTTACCACCTTTGGAGTGGGCTTTAAATAGTCATCTGTGACCAAACTGATTTAGACAGTGTCTTAAAAATGAATATTCAGCCAGTTTATTAAACACTGAAAAGGTCTGGCTTGTCATAAGTTTTATGCAGATTAGCTGTTTTAACAGAGCAGAATATACACTTTCTGGATAATCTTTAAGCTCATTGTTAAATAGATTACATTATCACTGACACTTACAAGCTGTTATTAAAATTACATGTCAAGATGTATACCACTGCTCAACATGTAATGAGAACATGAGGCGCTGACGTAATGTTCTAACAGCACTGTGGCTAAATTGCAGCTCTAGCCTTATTCTAAGTGTCACTGGCCATGGCTGCGCATTACTTCTGGCCCATTGAGAACTAATCCTTCCCTCCTCTTCTCAAATTCAGACATGCCCTGAGCCTTTTAAGATCACTTAAACTTCAGGATTCGAATTTGTGAAATCAGTAAAGCTAATGAAAAAATACCATGTTAGAACCTGGCCCTGTAGCAGGGCAAAGGCTTTTGGGCTGTTGACTTTCTCTTAGTTTTGCAACTAGCTCTTCTCAGAGTTATTTGGGATAAGCTTAATACTATTCCAGTAGGAAGCATAGTGAAAACACAGAGAAGACTTACATGGAAAGCAGAGGAAGGGCATGAGCTTTTCACACTGTTAAGTCTTTCCTGATACTCAAGATGCCTTTTACATAGCTATACAAAACGTCCATCTTGTCTTATGTACAGTAGGACTTTGTTAGACCCGTGTGCGTTTGTATTAACCAGTGCAGTGGCACTGTTTTTGGTCGAGTTAAGCTACATGTGGTTGTCTGGCAAGGGCACAAGAGAGCTGTTAACAAACTGCTGACTTAGCTGAAGTACATCAGCACTATGTGCAGCTCTAGCAGAACTCATTTTGTCATCAGAACCATGTAAATCAGTCAGGTTAAGGAACCCCTCCTCAGTGGGCTGACCTTGCAGCTGAGGAACAGGAGCAAATTAGGCCCCCAGTATTAAGCACCTCAGGACCTAAAATTGTAAATGGTTTTCCACACACTTTTAATTTGAGGGTATGTAAACAGCCTATCCTGCCAAATGAATATGAAACACATGGAATATTTGTATCGATGGAAGTTATATATTTATACAGATGCAATACTTATATAATGGAAGTTACTTGAACATGCTGCATTTTTCTTACTCTATGAAGAGCTTGTTTGGCCTGTGAGGCATTACTGAAATAGACTACTCACTGTATTGCAATTACAGTGTAGATCAAGCATGTGTCTTCTCAGCAGTGTTTGTGAGGAAGGATGCATAAACAATACACATCAAGTTGTACAGGTTCACAGGAAAAAAAAAAAAAACCACATCTGTTCAGAAGTTAGTATGTGAAATTTACTTCCATTACATGATACTGAAGTAGCTCTGGCTTTGGGCTAAACAGTTTGCTGTGCAGGAGACCGACAGCTATGAGAGATACGTACTTACTTGAACTCCTGACTTTCCATTGGCACAGCTCAGACTGTTGCTGGATAACTCCCAGTAATACCTTTTGTAGCGGAGCTAATATTAGTCACTAACATAGCAACAACTAGTCTGCTCTTTTTCTAGTGCTTTTTAAAGTGGAATTAAGAACAGAACAACCAAAGTTGTTAGCTTTGTGACTTCTAAGCCTGCAGCTTAGTTTCTGGGTAAAGACTCCTTTAACAGGTTTCATTCTATTTTTCTAATCGGAGATATTTCTTGTTGACTGATCCATTTGCAGTTTACACATACAGAACAAAACCCCATGAGGAATAGGTAAAATGCCTGTTGGTAAACCCCTGGTCTCCTGCACATAGTTCATTGTGTTTTTTTACTTATTTTTCTGCTGCTGGCTGTGTTTAGTTCAGAGCTTGTAAAATGACAGCTGTAGATTTAACCAAGTGTTCTTTTCAAAACCCACTTTCTCACAGTACTGTGTAGCAGGTGCATGGGGTATCCTCAGGTTATGTGACAGTGTAACTATGCTGCTGGTGCCATTTTGGATACTTTGTTATCGATCCACTTCTGAAGTGCAAAATTACATAGGCTTCTTACAAACCCAGCCCTCTTTAAAAGGCCCTTGATCGAGCTAACGGATGAGAATTACTTGGGACTCTTACATGAGCAACCTATGCATTATAAAAAGTGTCAGAAAGTACTGAAATACTTTATAAATACAAGCACCAGGTACACTCTGCAGAAGGAACATGAGGAGACAAACGCAAATTGAATTGCTTTGCTTCATGTACTTTGAGATATCTCTTACATATTGTGAGAGGAAGTGGGACGTTACAGCTAACCTGGTTTATTAATAAGGACTCAGATTCTACTGCATTGACCATTTAAAAGCCACATTTTTAGAGTTTGAAGAATATTTGAGAAAATCAGTTCCCCTTTTTAGTGCAGGCTTGAATTTGCTGTCCTGACACAGCACAAGGGAGTCAAACTGAATCAGTTTTCTTTGACCTCTTCATTACTTTTAATGTTTCTTGAGTTAGTGTATTTGGGAAAGAAAACAAAGCCCTTGTCTCTTTGGAAAAGCAGTACAGGAAAAACAGGTCTAGTTTTAGAAGTCTGCGTTCTTGTGCTACTTCCCTTTTGTTTTCTTCATTTTGCTTTTAAGTTCCTTGACTAGACTTCCCAAAAATAGTTCTGTAGGCTTGACTTCACAAACAGATGGCTTGTGTTCCTCCAAGCCAGTGGTAAAACCCCTTCTGCCTTCAGTGGAGAGGCTATCAGAACAATATACATTTCCTTACTGAAGGTTTACAAATTGTCTTTTATTTGATGAGTGGATGACAATAATAAAAGTTTAAACTAGCACAGCAGTGTGCTATTCTACTGAAGTATTTGTGGTTGATATTTACATGTTTACTACTACCTACCTCATTTTGTTTGATCACTACTTTCTCATTGTATTATCACAGTAAAATTTTGGATTTGCTGGTGCCTACCGAAAAAAACCCAATCTGATCTTGTGCAGATGCTCATCTAAAGAAAGCAAGAAAGGTTAGGTTTAAGCAAGGTGGGGAACTGTTAAAAGTGCAAGAGGCAAAGAATTAACATTGTTCTTAAAATGTTTCAGAGAACTAGAGAGGTTTATTTTTTAATGCAACTGCAGTGTTGCTGGCCATCTTCCACCTTCATCCATCCACCTTCACCTTCCACCTCCACCTGAATTCATACAGTGGTTGCTCTAAGATTAGCTCGTAAACTGAGGTGAGTCTTTCCACCTTGATCCAACAAGGTATACAAGCTTCTCAACATGAAACACACTGACTAAGCTATCCAAGCAGCTGTACAGAAAGTTGGTGATGTGTTTCAGATGACCAACAGAAGGGCAAACATCAGGTCAAGTGGGATCACTCATTTAAGTATCACATGGTTTCCATCTCTCACCTGAGTGATATTCTGACCCCATTGCAGTGAATGGCACTTGACTACCTGAGGGGTGCCCGGGGATAAATTTGGGCAGTGTCTTCCTCCTTGGACTTGTAAACTTAAGGACTAATAAAGCCAAAAAAGAAAAACCCAAACTTAAGCTCTCAGTTAGTTGAATTTGGAGCTAGATTGTGTGTAGAGATGGTACAGTCTGCATGACTGCTTTTTAATGACCTGATCTGCCCTCTATTCAAATCATGTTGGCTTCAGCTTGCATATATATTCCTTCTTACATCCTGTCCAACATGAACAGCTGCTGGCACTTAAAGAGCAGTACAAACTGGAACACAAGAGGTTCCACTTAAACTTGAGAAGAAACTTCTTCTCAGTGAGGGTGACAGAACACTGGAACAGGCTGCCCAGGGAGGTTGTGGAGTCTCCTTCTCTGGAGACATTCAAAACCCGCCTGGACACGTTCCTGTGTAACCTTATCTGGGTGTTCCTGCTCCAGCAGGGGGATTGGACTAGATGATCTTTTGAGGTCCCTTCCAATCTCTAACATACTGTGATACTGTGATTAAATAAGAATTACTTTTTGTGTGGTAGAAAGGAAGATGACTATGCCTGTATTCCCAAATTCTGAGTTGCCTCCAGTTTTCAAAGTAGCTGACTTCAAGCTCCAGCACGCAGTTCAGTTGAAACAAAGCACGCAACAACACGTCTTAACCAGTTAGCCAGCATCATATATTGTTTTTTTTTTAAATGTATTGGTAATAGTAAGAGCTCCTGGCAATAGCACAAGTTTAGTAGTCACTTTAAATGCTCTTTCTATCCCACATTCATAAAAGGAGTTATTGAAGGAAAAAATCAACCTTACTGAGCAAGTCCTATGAGAATCTGAACATAACGAGAGAATCAATAGCTCAGACTCTTGCAAGTGTAAGAAAACTAAGGATTTTTGTCCTAGAAAGAAAGCATAATGGGAAGTGATCTCTAGGACTAAGCACATAGCTTTATGTTTTGAAGCTGCAACTGCTTCCTGGAGACATGTTTTTATTTAGCTATTAACCAGATTTCTCACAGGGGGAGCCTGTGTCATTAGAGTCTTTGTTCTTCTGTTGACAACAGCTACTTGGCTTGTTTGGCACTAGGTTGTGAATGGGATGGCAGCTCAGAGGGAATGCAGAACCACCACCATCATTTTGTGGTTTCTGCACTGTCACTTCTCAGGTCTTTAGACAGTAATTTTTTGCTGTTGTTGCTTCTGGTTTATAATTTATTTTCTTTTGATCCTGTCTTACAGCATCGCTATTATCTCTTAGACTTTTGGGATAAAAAGGTGAGGGAAGAAACAAGTAACCTCCTCCTTAATTTATGTGGCACCACCAGGCTTTAAGTAATCTATTTCGGGAATTAGCTTAACACCTATTGCATGCACATGTCTTCCTCTTAAGAGGTTTCTCAGCTTCTCTACACATGAAAATAATTTTTTTCTTTTTTTAGGTTCTGTTTCACTTGCAGAAAATCAGTTGTTTTTTTTTTTTCCACAGCATCAAGTCAGTCCTGTAATATTCAGTAATGCTGTCTGGCTCTTGATATTTGACTGTTCACATCACCTGTCCTCTGTCTACTTTTGTTTGAGCTAGTGCTAAAGCAAGCTCCACTTCTTTTCCCTTTTATACCTTTTCTTGTAGCCTGTGATAGCCTGAATGCAGGCAAGAGCTTTATCATTCTTTAGCCAAAGTTTTGATAATACGATCCTAATATTCCAAGTACAGCTTTAGGGCAGAGTTAACTGCTCTGCTTTATGCTGTGGGGTTACATGCAGGGCTGAGGGTTGAGGACAGTGGGAATTAGCCATGAGCTTCAAGTTAGACATAACTTTGAGAGCATCTCTCAACAGGGGCTAAAGGAAAGCCAAGGCCTGTCTTCTGGAAGAGCTTGTAGTTCTGGGCAGTTGGAGAAGCAGACTTGTAAGCCCAGTTTCATGGGTTCTGACAAAGTAAATTAAAACCAGTTTAAAACAGCACAAGGAGAGTCTATATAAAACATACTCAACTGCAGTTTACAGGATGCACCAAATAGTTCCTGCTCATTACTTCAGGGGCTTTGAACTTTATTCACAGCAGCTATGCAGGCAAAAGCTAAGACAAGCTGAAAGCCCGGGAATTCACACCTAAGCTGTCACTGGCAGTCTTGCACTAGATTTCTGCCTCCCTGGGAAACAATCTGTCAGTATGAAGAGAAAGCACACACGTCGTATTTAGTTCTAGGTGCTTTGAGTGAAAGATGTTTCTGTGACAGTGGTTCATGAGTCTCGCTTTCCAGTTTCAAAGTGTCATTTTTATTAATACCAGCACCAGACTTAAGAGGAAGATCATAAACACACGAAAGAAGGTGGATGGATTATGGGTTCTATCCTGCGGATTACCTTATTTGGTTTCTAGACAGCTGCTCCCATTCAGGAGCAGCTGAAAGGTGTTCTACAAAATGGCTGTGTCAAGGCAGGCTTCTAACAAAGTACCTCAACTCTTCCGCCCTGGTCCCCACTAGCCCGAAGATAGAACTTATGATGCCTTTGCTCCATCCAGTGCTTGTGTGACATGAACCTGGGAGCCAGAAACTTAAAAATCACCTTTACATTTCATCTCTTGGGGAACAAGAGCATGTTACATAGGCCAGCAATGTTTTCAAGTTTGTGATGCAGGGGGAAGGCCATGAAAGCGTGGGCATATTCAGGGATATTACAGTACATGCAGAAGCAGTGAAGCCATTCTTTTTCAAGTTCAAGGAAAAACTTTTTCCACTGTTAATTCACTTGGTTTTGCCAACACCTGTAGGTCCTTACAGTCTTCCTGCTTCCTCCCATGTGCTAGTGTACTTGCAGTATTAGGAAGCACATAGTGAAGGCAGTTCCCTGGAGCACTGCCATTTTCATTAGAGCAGTGATCTGATTTCTTATCTGTTTTTTTTCCTGCAGCTTCTTTGTGGGATCTCTGTTTTTCCCCCTCCTTTTTCCTGCGGTTGTTAATGACTCTAAAGTAGTAAAAGCAATGTTAAAGAAGTGATGCTTTGTGAGGTGGCTGATACTTAGTATGTTTGCGCAATGAACTAATGGATAATAATTCTAACCATTAAGTAGCTAGTTAGTACGTTTCGAATGAACACATCTGGTCCTGCCATGGGTGAAAGTTCTGCCTGTGTATGAGTGACAGATGTGATGTTTCCCTGGTGCTCTCTTTTAAATAGTTAACTGCATACAGGTGAAGTAGCCTTAGCCAGCCAGCCTCCAAGGCAGCTGCATGGTCTCATGGCTGTGGACATGAGCCTCATCTTGTTAGTCTGCTCCAGCTATTGCATTCACTGGACTTTCCCATTTCATAGGCTACATGTAGCTTTAAGAAACACCCTTTTAAAGAACTTTGGACTCTCTGCTTCTCGTCTGAAAGGCAGCAGCAGCAATAATAGTATGTCATGCCATCCAAGGGGCAAATAGTTGTGAATTCACAAGCCTTGCAGATTGATCTTTCTTAGCAAAGGGTATTTGGGGCAGTGCCACCCTGCTGTGTTGTTACTTGGAGCTGGTGAGCTAAATTTGGAAACAACATTCTTCTGAAAGAAAGAATCATCTCAGGGCAGCCTACTTCCTTATGTAGTCCGTAACTTCTTTGGCTGGAACAGCTGGCATTTCATATCCATTTCAGAAGTGAGAAAAGCTAATATTAGTTACATGCAGAAGAGAGCATTCTTCCCAGCTGTGCCGTCATTTTGATTTCTTCAGATTTTCTCTTTTTCAGATGGGGCTCTTTAAAGGGTTTTTCCTCCTTCCCCAGGCAGAGGAAGGGATTATGTCACTAAATTAAACAGCAGGATATTTTGCAATAGGCTGATTTGCACAAATCATAGAATCATAGAATAGTTAGGGTTGGAAAGGACATTAAGATCATCAAGTTCCAACCCCCCCTGTCCCCCGGGCAGGGACACCTCGCTCTAAACCATATTACCCAAGGCCTCGTCCAACCTGACCTTGAACACTGTCAGGGATGGAGCATTCACAACCTCCCTGGGCAACCTATTCCAGTGCCTCAACACCCTAACAGGAAAGAATTTCCTCCTTATATCCAAGCTAAACTTCCCCTGTTTAAGTTTTAACCCATTACCCCTTGTCCTACCACTACAGTCCCTAATGAAGACTCCATCCCCAGCATCCCTATATGCCCCCTTAAGATACTGGAAGGCTGCTATGAGGTCTCCACGCAGCCTTCTCTTCTCCAGGCTGAACAGCCCAACTTTCTCAGCCAATCTTCATATGGGAGGTGCTCCAGTCCCCTGATCATTCTCGTGGCCCTCCTCTGGACTTGTTCCAACAGCTCCATGTCCTTTTTATGTTGAAGACACCAGAACTGTACACAATACTCCAAATGAGGTCTCACGAGAGCAGAATAAAGGGGCAGGATCACCCCCTTTGACCTGCTGATCACTCTCCTTTCGATGCAGCCCAGGATATGGTTGCTTTCTGGGCTGCAAGCGCACACTGAAGCTGGCTCATGTTCATTTTCTCATCGACCAACACCCCCAAGTCCTTCTCCGCAGGGCTGCTTTGAATCTCTTCTCTGCCCAACCTGTAGCTGTGCCTGGGATTGCTCTGACCCAGGTGTAGGACCTTGCACTTGGCATGGTTAAACTTCATGAGGTTGGCATCAGCCCACCTCACAAGCGTGTCAAGGTCCCTCTGGATGGCATTCCTTCCTTCCAGCGTATCAACTGAACCACACAGCTTGGTGTCATTGGCAAACCTGCTGAGAGCGCACTCAATCTCACTGTCCATGTCAGCGACGAAGATGTTAAACAAGACCGCTCCCAACACCGATCCCTGAGGGATTGGTCAGTTCTTAAAACAGGAGACTTGAGTTCTTGACTACTAGAGGGCAAGGTAAGTTTTATTCCTATTTCTGAGGGTCAAGGAACCCTGATTGTTTCATGCCTATCCCTTAGTGGTTAACATGCAGCTGCCAGTAGCTCTAGTGATAAGGTCTCAGTCTGTGACCTTTGTTTTGTAAGGCATCAACAATAGCACAGCTGCCCTTGCATAGCTGAAATCTCAAACCTGCAATTTGGCATGAGGAACAGAACAAATTGGATAAATATACATAAACACATTGTGAAGGAAGGGAAAACAGAACAGAATGAACCAGAGCATCATCCTACAAGTTGTTTGATAGGGATGATTTAAGTAGGCATATGGTATAGTTAAATGTGCTTTCGAAAACATTGGCCCGATTCTTCAAGCAAATATGAAATAAATAACCAAATAGAAAGTGAGCTGATAGAGTATCATTAGTTCTCTCAAAGGAGGCATGTGAGTGCCTTTGGAAATGTGTGCCAGTGGGGGCTGGGCGTGAATGATAACCAGATTTACATTCCCACACAAGAAGTTGTCATTTACTTATTGTTAAGATGACACAGTTGTACTTCTTTCTAATGCTGCAAGCATTAAAAAACCAAGCATGCAATGAGCTAATATTTAGAGGTAAGCTAGCACCAATTTTCAGATCTCATGAGTTCAGCATTGGCATAGCAGACCAGCACAGCACTTTACTACCTCTCACAGACCTATTTCCACCCAGCAGTCACACTGCCTACAACACATGTATTCCAGAACTCAGGATCACTGCTATGTACATCCTACATTGAGACCTTCTAATGCTGTGGTAGTTAGTAACTCAGTAGCAATTGTAAGTTAAATTTAGCCTTTGTTTCTGCATTTCTTTTACCCCATGGAAAGAAAAATACAAAATGGATAAGCTAAGAAACACCTAATGCTTCACTGCAAAAGAAGTCTAAACAGAAGTAAAGGATGCTCTTCACAGGGTGGATTAGGCTTAATGTCTGTTATAAATATTAACTTCTGAAAATATTTTAGCAATACATTTAGTTTGACACAATTAGATTATAATGGGAACTATTCACAGATGGTAACATCCTCAATGAATTGTATAGGCTAACTGGCTCCTTAGACATATGAATCTGATGTTAAGATCAGTAGTAATTTCTAATGCAGTCCTTCATGTTCCTCAATAGGGCACAAAGTGTTCCCAGAGCATTAAGAAAGAGTGCGTGAGCAGAACTAAGTGCTTAATATTATGCAGTGGACATAGTACCTGGAGCTGAATTAATAGAGTAACTTAACATAATGATGATATTTCATACCCTGTTACTGCAGGTTCCCATGATTCCATGAGATTGAGCTAATGCACTGCAGGCTCCCAGTTTTTTCAGATTCAGTGGCACTTCCCCACATTGAAGCACTCAGGTATCACTGCACTGCTGTCTCTTTGCTGTGGAAAGCAAATATAGGCAGCATGTTGAAAATTCTGCTGAGAAAGCTAGATAGTTCTGAGGTAACAAGAGGGGATCCTGAGAAAACTATAGTTTGCGTTTATGTCATTGCTAAGCTACACCAAGGAGACAGGGAGGAGTTTGTACTAACTCTTTACCAAACCCCCAAAATCTCTGACCATTTATTGTAACTGCACGTTAACAACTGTATCCCAGTACAGTTCCCATCATCTCGAATAAACTGGTTCCTGTGTGACCCTTGGTACAGTGGAACCACACTGCATATTTGGCAGGCAAGCTTGTAAACCTGCTCCAGGGAAACTCATGTTCTTTCTGCAGCTGGAGCTTTTGATATAGGAAAAGCAGCAAACCCAGAAGCATGGACTTGAATGCCTTCCTGTGTGGCTTTGTGTGGCCTCCTCCTGCTCCATAAATGTATTCCTAGATGCAGAGAGTCACATTTGTGGTCCTGGAGTGTTTGTTAACGGAGAACAGGGGAAAGGATACTCTGTGCTTTGGTGGTAAGAATTTGTGGGTAAAGATTCTGTCCTGTAGTGACAGGGCAATGGGTAACAGGTTTAAACTTAAACAGGGAAAGTTCAGGTTAGATCTAAGGAAGAAGTTCTTTACTGTGAAGGTGGTGAGGCACTGACACAGGTAGGCCAAAGAAGTGGTGAATGCTCAATCCCTGGCAGTGTTCAAGGCCAGGTTGGACAGAGCCTTGGATGCCATGGTCTAGTGTGAGGTGTCCCTTCCCATGGCAGGGGGTTGGAACTAAATGATCTGAAGTTTCTTTCCAACCCAAACCATTCTGTGATTCTATGGTTCTATAAGGTTAGCTGTATCCCTAGCAAATAATGGCCAACAATTTCAGACTTAGGCTGGTCAAATGTAACCTCTGTGTCCATACAGTGAGACTAAAGCAGACCCCACTGAGAACATCAGAGTCCTGCAGCCATCTCTCCTACCCTGTACCTGAGCACGAGTTGTATCCCTGGTGTGCTACTACTGCTGCTTTTCAGCCTTCATGCAGGGAATGAGGGGTGGAATGGGAGAGCCTGCCTCAGTCTACCTCCAGAGGTGAGGTGGATATTGTTTGGCAACTAAGTTTTTCCTTCGACCTGTAAACCACAAAATACTTGCACTGAATGACACCTCCACCTGTATTTGCTCCTGCTGTGAACAAGGGTGAATATTTCTGCCTTAAAAACCTGAACATGATATTGTCAGTTACAGCAGTTACAGCAGTTCCCCTGGCCTTCCAGTAAGCATCAGAACAAAACATGGTCATGGTGGCACCCCTTTGTACTCCCAGGCTGTTGTGTAGGGGATAGTAAATTACACAGGGGTGAAGTGATAGGTATGCAAATAATTACACTTAATTGGTAGTTCTGCCAACCCCCTTTCCCACCCATTCCTGCTTTTCCAGTGTGTGATTTCTGTTGACATGTAGATGTATGCAAACACACAGGTGCATTCTTTATGTACAGATACATTTAGAACACATACACTTACTTCTGGCTTCCAATATTAACTGTGTAGTATACCTATATATTCATTTATGGTGATAGTTTTTTAAGGGAAGGCATCCTTTTAAATAATAGCTGTATTTTCTTCCTTCCTACTGTGTACAGCGTTTCAGCTATTTTAATGCTGGCACTTGATTCTGAAATACCTTTGTCACCAGAATTTTAGTAACTTCTTGAGCAGTTGCCAGTTTAATTTTCAGCGCATGAAAATTGAAGGTAAATTATTTATTACTTCCAGCAAATGCCTTTCACAATTTTATTTAATTTTTTCATTTTTTTTTAATGGCTCATAAAATGGCAGCCTTTCATTGGGTACTCATAAAGTAAGGAGCAAATGAATATTTTGCTAATAGGTTACTGTGGATTGAAATGTCAGCTGTATTTCACACGGTGTGAAATTCTTTAGACCAGAGCTGGAGTTACATATGGCCTTGGGCCATGGTCCTCTTCTGTAACAGTACAGCAGCAGTGGGCATAAAGGAAGGAAAGAATTGCAATTGTTTGGTCTTCTCAAGTTACATTTTTTGGTAAATTATTTATTAGAATGGCCAGCGGGTGGTGGCTGATGTAGTTTAAAGTTGCAAGACTCTTGTGGTTAACTTTGGTCATAAATAAGAACATCTTTTAAAAGTTTTTTTGTCAGACTAAGTTTTCCAGGATTGATTCCCATCCAAGAAGTGATATTTCAGAGACAGCATTTAGCCTTCTGCATTGAGCAAGGGCTATTAACTGTAAATAAAGCCCACAGTTTTTGCTATGACAATGAAATAGCTTTGTAAGTACAGACCACTGGAAAATTGCATATTAGACCTGCGGTACATAAAAAACAAGAGAGTGTGTGAGTAGCTGCACAGCGTGTTAATTACACATGTTTGTTAGCTCTATTTGCCATCTATTTGATTCCCCTTTACTCAAGCGCTGTGGTAGCAGTGATCAGAAGGCAGGAAGATGCGTCCTGGCTAAAAGCCTTAAAGAGCTGCTGGATGTGGGTACTGCTGTGTTCTGGAGGATCAGCGTGGAGGGCTGCCCTTGCCTTTCCTTGGAAGCTTGTTCCCACAGCTATGTTTTTCAAGTCAGGCACAGAGAAGCTGATCAACTCCTTGTGTTCTGGAGTGTAACTGCAAGAAGGCCTGGACCGGCCTCTGGTATCAGAACCTCTGCGCCTGCTTCCCCTTCTTGTGTGCACAGCATGGGAACACCACACCTTGACCCATGTAGCATGTGCCAGGCAGCAGAGGTGAGGTGTTAGCTGGGCACTGAAGGGTGTCTTCCTGGGTTGCTACAGCAACATCAACATTTACATTTCCAGATTATTTGTGAGTTTTATCTGGGGTTGACTTGAGGAGATACTGTGTTCTTGCAGCTTGCAAGAACTTGACATCTGTTTTTTTTTCTGTGTGGGTATGAAATTAGTATCACTCTAACCCTCCCTTGTGAAATAGGGTTGTGTCAGAATGTCTGTTGTACCTTAGGAACAGTCTGCCCTTCTGTGCATAGCTGTGCCTTTTATGTCACCAGTTCTATGAAACAGAGCCCAGCAAGGGTTCAAACATGGGCCTCACATGGGCACTTGGTGCCTGTGGAGACATTTCTGAAGCATTTCTGATCCACTCCACTAGGAAGACTGAAGGTACGGTCTTATGACTGGCTGACCAAAACCTGTGCTGCACCTTCCCTCGGGAGCTTGAGCCTATAATGAAAAATTACTGCAGCCTCATAAGCCTTTAAATGGTTTTCCTCCAGTCTATAGAAGAAAGGGCCCTCAAGATTTCCAAGCATTAGCTGTGACATGGTCTGGTTCAGCTGTTGGCTGATTTGAGCTTTTCTGATGGAACCCAGCATTTGTGAAATATAGTCACCAGTGGGAAATGAAGGTGCCCAAAAAATAGAATCACTGCTGGATGTTATTTTATTTTTAAAGTATTTCAGGTTTATGCAAGAGTACTGAGCTAAAAGCCTCACGCATGTAAGCAGTTAGTAGTAAATGATAGATGTATTTATGTAGATGTCTTTCTTGTGGATGTTTGTGAATGAGCGAGTGGAAGAAATAGGACACCTAGTTTTTGGAACTCCAAATTTGAAGGGGTAGTGTTTCTATGAATTAGCAGCACACATAGCTATTCAAACAGGTGGATGCTAAGGAAATGAAAAAACGTGTTTCTTATCTCCTGCAGACATGACAGTTTCAGGAAAGGAGTGATTTTGTATGTTGACAGCTTCATCCTTTTGAGGATGAGGTAATTATCTGTCTGAGTTCACTTCTGTGGCTTTTAGAACTGAGTATGATCAGCTCCTAGGAAATAGCTCATCCCTGTAGCAGTGTATCAGCATGGAAGCTGATAGGGAAACCGGTTGTTCTGTATCTGCTCTGATAGCTGATGTGCTTGCTCAGTGAGCCTGTTGCTTGGGATATTTGTCAGACAGCCTGACAGCTAAAGGTTTGCAGAATGCAAAGCTCCACAGCGCTGAAATGGCAGGTGGCACCAGGGACTGGAAACGAGCGGGATCCAATGAGCAGTGGCCCTGCTTCTCATTCAGACACTTGTGGTGTCGGTGCCCTTTTCTGCGTATGGCTAGAATGGTGTACAGAGGTGTTGCTGTGAGTTGAGTATCAGATCTGTAGACCTCACTGGAAGTAGAGTCAGGCCTAGAGGGGGACAGGAGCTTGCTCCATGGCACCTCCTAAAAATATGGGTATGCTCCCCATTTTAATGACCATCTCAAGAACTGGCCTTCAGGAACCAGCCTGAGCAGACTTTACAGTGTCATAGAATAACAGAATGGTTTGGGTTGGAAAGGACCTTAAGATCATTCAGTTCCAAACCCCTGCCACGGGCAGGGACGCCTTATACTAAACCATGTCGCCCAAGGCTCTGTCCATCCTGGGCTTGAACACTGCCAGGGATGGAGCATTTACCACTCCTCGGGCAACCTGTGCCAGTGCCTCATCACCCTAACAATAAAGAACTTCTTGCTTAGATCTAACTTCAGCTTCCCCTGTTTCATTTTAAACCCATCACCCCTTGTCCTATCACGACAGTCCCGGATGAAGAGTCCCTCTCCAGCATCCTTCTAGGCCTCCTTCAGATACTGGAAGGCTGCTACGAGGTCTCCACACAGCTTCTCCAGGCTGAACAGCACCAATTTTCTTAGCCTCTCTTCATATGGGAGCTGCTGCTCATCCTCATCCTCATGGCCTCCTCTGGACTTGCCCGAACAGCTCCTTCTTATGTTGAAGACATCAGAAGTCACAAGAGCAGACCCCACCTGGAGTACTGTTCAGTTAATAGCAAGTTTCTTCCTGGTCAGTTGTGCCGAACTGAGATTTCTGTGGCACTTCTGAGCATTTGTTTTCACCAACACATGCACTCTAAAAGCAATTGTTTATTTGTCAAGTGCCTGGTGCCTGATTGTAGCTATGTTCTGACACTACAGAAAAGAGCTGAGTTGTGTCCCAGGGACTATGCCTGCTCAGCACACCACCCGGGCAGGTCACATAAGAGAATAGATTACAGACATCCCTACGCCATTTTCTCCCAAATCCAAGGGAAAATACTTAGCTGGAATGCAGCACTCAGGCTCGGACAGCACATCACCCAAGCAAACATTTTTGCTGGGGCTGGAATTAAAAGCTGCTTTTTCTAGTAGAAGACAGAAGTCTTCTGGAGTGTTTCATCCATATGTGTTTCAGGTTCCCATTTTGCTCAATTTGCTAGCAAAGACCATCTAAAAAGATAGTTTCTTTTCATAATAACTAAGTTGGACATACGTTGCATGTTGCAGCCAGGACTCATCGAGCTTACAGTGGCAAATAGACTAAGTCTGGTAGCTACAGAACACTGCTAGAAAAAGCCTCATTCAGCTGTTCCACACAAAGGCAAGAGAGAACTGCCCCTAAAAATTGAAGGAAATAATACGTATTGCATCAAGAGAATGTAGTTTGGTGCACAACAGAGAGAAAGTAGAATTAAAAAGAGTGACTTTTTCTTCAAGGTTTAATGCACAAGAAGGAAACAGTGTGAGAAGTTTAGCAGGGTTGACTGTTAAGGCTTGAAAGCTGGGCTTTTTCTAAGGAAGCCAAGAAAGTCCAACAGCTAAGTCACAGATCCAGGAATTCCCAGGGTACGCTGTCTGTCTCACACACTGAAATGTGTACTTCAGCGAGTTAGAACACCTACCTCCAGATTAAGCCATGGGGGCATGTAGATTTTTGCCGACAAACCAGTCAAGGTAGGGGATGGGAAGCATTGCTGCAAAAAGGGGGAGTTTGTTTCCTGAAGAGCTGTATGGGTATGTGGGAAGAAGGTATGTGGAAATAGGCTTCTAAGAATATCTGTTTGAAATAATTTCCATTATCATTCTAGTGGACTTAGCAGTTTGTTGTTTTGTTGGTTTTTTTTGTTTTGTTTTTTCTTTATGTAGGGTTTGTTATACAGGAAAATGAAACATAAACATGAATTAAACATGAAATTAAACATCATCAGGGACTGTAGTGATGGGACAAGGGGTGAAGGGTTTAAACTGAAACAGGTTAAATATAAGTAAGAAGTTCTTTACTGTTAGGGTGGTGAGGCACTGGCACAGGCTGCCCAAAGAAGTGGTGAATGCTCCAACCCTGTCAGTGTTCAGGGACAGGATGAACAGAGCCTTGGATGGCACAGTCTAGTGTAAGGTGTCCCTGCCCATGGCAGGGAGTAGGAACTGGATGATCTTAAGGTCCTTGTCAACCCAAACCATTCTATGATTCTGTGAGTAGCATTTAGTGATACTGGTAGCATAGCGAGAACAGGCCTCAACAGCCATTTACTTCTCTTCTGAACTCTCAGATGTGTTTTGCCTCCTAGTAGCTCAGATGAAAAACATGCTATGCTGAGTAGACGACATTTCAGACAGTGCCTGCTAGTGCTGGCATCAGCACTCAGCCACTGATGCACCCTCCCTTTCAAATCACATAGGTTTGGGACTGGTAATGGCACATCACACAGATCAGCAAACTGCTGGAGGGTAAAAAACCTGGTGAATGATGCTAGAAGATATTGCCGACTGACAAGAACACATGGGTCAGAGGCAAGGTTGATACTGCCAGGCAGCAAAAAGGATTTGCTTGGATAGCAGAAAAAAATCCCATGGGAGATCGAGGATTCACATTCATTTTTTATTTTTTTATTTTTTTTTTTTTTAATATGAAACGGGGAAAAAGCAAGCATCTAAATGTGTTTTGGAAATTTGGCCTCAGTATCTGTCAGCAGCTCCAGTCAGATGTTACTGGCCAAATCTATCAGTTCTTCGCTGCTGCGAAGGCACAATTACTTTTTCTTTCAGTGGGAGTTTTGTCCAACAGTAGACTACAGAAATAGCTCCAACAAAAGGTAAAAGAGCTGAGGAAAAGCCTACAATGGTTTTAGACACAGTTAAAATAGGATTTGAGATCAAGTCAAGCAGGGGGTATATAAAAACTAAGTTCTTAAAAAATGTTACATGTTAATCTAAAAATCAAAATTGGGTGGTGGACTATGTGTGGATTTAGAGCAGTTGGAAGGGTTCTTCCCATGCTAGCAGTCTCTGAACCATCAGTGTCATCCCAGCTACAGCACACACCATTACTTCAGAAAGTTCAAAGTAAAGGGCTGAACAGCTTTTATGTTCAGGAAACTTGGAGCACTGTGTGCAGTTCCGATGTCTTCAACAGAAGGGCATGGTGCTGTTGGAGCAAGTCCAGAGGAGGCCACGAGGATGGTCAGGGGCTGCAGCACCTCGTTTATGAAGAGAGGCTGAGAAAATGGGGGCTGTTCAGCCTGAAGGAGAGAAGGCTGCGTGAAGACCTCATAGCATCCTTCCCGTATCTGAAGGAGCATAGAAGGATGCTGGAGAGGGACTCCTCATCAGGGACTGTAGTGATAGAACAAGGGGAGATGGGTTTAAACTGAAATGGGGAGTTCAGGTTAGATGTAAGGAAGAGGTTCTTTATTGTGAGGGTGGTGTGACACTGGCACAGGTTGCCTGAAGAAGTGGTGAATGCTCCATCCCTGGCATTGTTCAAGGCCAGGTTGGACAGAGCCTTGGGAGACATGGTCTACTGTGAGGTATCTCTGCCCATGGCAGCAGTTGGAACTGAATGATCTTAAGGTCCTTTCCAACCCAAAACATTCTGTGATTCTATGATTCTATGAAATGTGACCGCAGTGAATGCCCTTGCTCAGAAGTAACCGCTCTTGGAACTTGGTGCACAGCCTATGGAATGTTTCTCTGAGTCTTGCTTTAAAAAAACAAGGCTAATAGGGGAAAAGAAAATATTTAAGAGATTAATCTTTCCTCTCTAAATTTGTGCTTAACTGAAAAGTTGCTATCCAAGACTATTTGTGTGTGTTGTGGATTCCTCAGTATTTATGGACTGAATTCTGTTACTCCCTTTCATCTTGAGACATTCTATGATTCTGTGCTGGAGTTACACCTAGTCATAGGTGATGCAGTGCTTTTACCTGGGTGCAGAAGGATGTGACCCCAGGCCAGCAGAGTGAGTCACATCAGTGTAACTGGGCTGTAGGTTAGCGACTTGACTGCTTAGTATGATATGCTTATGGTACACACATCTCCAGAAGGCTGAAGAGCTTAATCACACACATTTCCTCAGGGACACCTGTCAGGATCTGGGCTGTCTTTCAACAGCACAGCGTGTGCTTAAGTCCCTTATCCAGAAACGGTACAGCATGGGATCCTCCTGCACTGCAATCAGGAGGGTTCTTCAGCCTAAGTCAGGCAAAGTTGTTGTGCTTAAATTTCCCACAGCACTTCCCACTGAAGTGGCAAAGCAAAACATGGGAAAAAGCATTAGGTGTAAAAAAAATTCATCACCAAGGAAAGTTTGGGTATAGTTTGCTTTATTTAGTGTGCTGGAAGGGAACGGAAGTAATTTTTTATTTTTATCTGTTCTGATTCACTTCTTCTAACAATAGTTAGAAATAAATGAGAGTTATTCTTTCTGTTAGATCAATTATTCATAACACAGATCATTTAAAGATTAGTTTAGCGGACACAACTTGCTTCATTTTTGCTAAAACTGAAAAAAGAAATTAGCCAAATTAGTTAAAATAGCTTTGAACTCCATATTGACAAAAGCGTTTGTGCCAGAATAAAAAATCATGACATATAAGAATGGTATAAATGATTAATCATATTATTAGTTCATGGATATCTTTTTATTTAATTACATCTATGCATAATATAAACTGTCTGAATCTTGGGAATCCAAGCCAGAGAAGCTGGAGAGTCGTCTTAATGTTTAACATGCACCATGTGTTGTTTTCTTCTAAGGTTAATTTGTAAAATGTAAACCACATACTATTTGTAAGCAGTGTTTGAGTACTATTTATAGAAAGTCTTGACCATTTATAGTTAATCCGACATTTTTATCCATAATGTCTGCTATGACTAAAGAGTTGCTTATGGAACAGACAAAACAGTGTTATTTTTACAGCTCAGCTTCAGCTGATTTGATGTGAAACTTTTCAGAGTAATTTATGCCCCATAAAGTAGTGAAGGGTTTTTCTGTCCTCTGATAGCTGTCTATCAAGCAGACAATTTCCCAATAGGATTCAACACAGTACCCAAAACTGGTTTCTGAATTCCCCATGATCCAACCCTGTAGCAGCCAAGTCACTCCTGACATCTAGAGCAGCTCAGATCCCCAACCCCCATTTTCCTCTCTTGGAAAATGTTCTTTGTTGAGCATAGTCTGTATGGGCAAGTGCCTGTGTAGCATATATGTGTTGTTACTGACTGCTTTATGGCTGCTGATTCTTGGTTTTTCTTTCTTTACAGAACTCTGGAAGTGTTGGTGAGTTTGAGTGAAGGGCAATCTTTCATGTCCAGCTCCTTAACAATCACAGCTTCAGAGTGTGTAAGTAAGCAGATAACATCAGTCAGTCCTGAAATCCAGTTTCGCTTTCGGCTTTATCATTGCACAACCTCTCAGTGCAGAGAACCTCAGCGCATGGCAAGTCTTGGTGGACATCTGGAGCACCCAACTACAAATACACCTGTGCAGACACATACAGAATAGACAGAATTCTATTGATACCAGAGTTCTTAATGTGTAGTGCTCATGTATATATATGTCCTAAGATGCTTTCTCTGTATTTTGACACATGCTTAGAATCTGTTCTATAACACACAACAAAGGGTTTTCAGCTGGTTAAGTTCTCTGATGAAGCATGTGTGTGTGGGGGGGTTACAGGCAAGATTTTTTCCTGCAGTCATATAAAACAATTCCCTTAACTCTTCCCATTAAGGTGGAAAACAGATTTTTTTGCAGGACCCTATGTAAGTGAAGCATTGCTATATGTATCATATGAGACTTCCTAGTAACACACAAAAGCCATGTCTCATGTGGCAGGCTTGGAGTTTTAGCCTTGCCTTCTGATGTAGGCTCTAAGGGTTTCTCCTCTCACTGGTGTTGCATGTGTTTTGCTAGCTGCTTCAGGGATTGCTGATTTAGACCATCTGCAGAACTCTTTAAGTAGAGGAAAAGCCCTGGAAGTCTTCTCTCCCAGGGTACTTCAGCTGGCTCTGCCCGTGAGATCCAAGTAGTGTCTGTGTGTTTGTGGTCTGGGCAGGGCTTGTATTTTTCTGGAGCTTGGGAATTGTATTTTGCTAAATATATTACAACAAATGACTTTAGCACAATGTGCAGCTGAGGCTTTCAAAATACTGGGAAGCTTCCATGCCATCAGAGACTTGCTCACTGTAACAATAATCATTTGGTAAGAGCCAGGTGTGAGACAGTCACCTGGGGTCCCATTTCAGCACAGTCCCATTCCAACCTGCTGTGGGATCAGTGGGAGCAGGCTGAAGCTGAGTAGACAGGACCTTCAGACTTCAGCCTGGTATTGAAGGTGGTTATAATCCTATGGGAGGATACTAATGCCACATAACTTTACATACCTGACTTTGGTGCCCAAATATGGAGTGCAGGCTCTCAACTCTGTTAATTAGAGGAGACAGTCTTTGTCAAAGCACAGGCTGGAGCACTTAAGTTAAGCCTTGGTTTAAGGTAGTGTGAACATGTGGCTATGTTTTCTCATAGGCTTAGAGAGCAGTTAACAACAGCTTCTAGGATAAGCCACATACTTAGCAGTCAGTGACTTTCCTAATGTAATATATCCAATTTCTTACCTCCCATTCCCACTGTCCATTAATTTCCTGTGTCTTCTGTATTATGTAGGCAAGAGAGGTGAACTGTTTGCAGTTTGACACCAGACCACTGCGTAGGGCTGGAGGTTTGGAAAGCGTGCTGCATGCACATGGATACCCTGTTTCTTGAAATCTGTCTCATTTAATAAGTGACTTGACTGCAGTTTTTCTGTCAGGCACAGAACATACAGAACAGTACCTGCTGCTCATCAGCATATATCCTTCCAACAGTATTTGGTCATAGAATCATAAAATCAAAGATTGGTTTGGGTCGTAAAGCACCTTAAAAATATCCAGTTCCAAACCCCTGCTATGGGCAGGGACACCTCACACTAGACCATTTTGCCCAAGGCTCTGTCCAGCCTGGCCTTGAACACTGCCAGGTGTGAAGCATTTGCTTCTTCTTTGGGCAACCTGTTCCAGTGCCTCACCACCCTCACAGTAAAGAACCTCTTCCTTATATCTAACCTGAAGTTTCCCTGTTTCAGTTTAAACCCATCACCCCTTGTCCTGTCACAACAGTCCCAGATAATGAGTCCTCTCCAGCATCCTTGTAGACCCCCTGCAGTTACTGGAAGGCTGCTCTGAGATCTCCACCTTATTGCTTGTAGATAATTAACCTAAGAGAAAAAATGACAATTTTCTTCTGTTCATTTAAAACCTAAATAGTTTAGAGATCAGAGTCATGTCAGTTGAGCCCTTCAGCTGCAGGAAGAAAGCCTGAATGAACTGAGAGCTGAAGAAACCCATACTACCCGAATCACATTTCTCTGTTTAAAGGCTCTGTCATTCAGAAGGATTTCAATCTTACCCCAAAACATGCTGAAGCAGCCTCTCGGCATGGTAATGTAAGGCCAATACAGTCATAGGAGGACGCTGGAAACTAGCTGCTTCTATCTTAGTCCATGTCCAGTCTGTCCCTGTGCCCCCTTAAAATGACTAAGATTGCCCAGATAGGTAAAAACAAAGCATCGAGGCAAAGCATCCTACCACACTGCTGGGTCTTTCCTTTGCTGTACTCTTGTGAGGCAGAAGTTTTCACTAACAGGAAACGGAAAGAGTGCAGATGTGCATTGACAAAAAAAATTGTTGTACTTCTGTTTACCATCTTTTTATTTTTTTCTTTGCCTTTCATACACATTGCAGCAAAGACAGCTCCACACAAGGAGAGCTGCTGTTTCCATAGTAGCAGATGGGCAACTGCAAAAAATGGGTCATTGCTGGAATTGTTCCACTAATTCTGATAGCTGAGTAGCTGATGGCTGGTTGGTGTAGATGAGTTATAAGTTATAGCCTCCCCTAGCAAACACGCGGTGCTGCAGTGAAAACAAACAAAAGATACGTGGCATCTAGGCACTGTGGCATGCATCCCACCTGTTTCTCGTAAACATGTATGCCTCACTGCACCTACGTGTACTTACTGTAGAATCACAGAATCCCAGACTGGTTTGGGTTGCACAGGAACTTAAAATAATCCAGTTCCAACTCCCTGCCACAGGCAAGGACACCTTCCACTAGCAACTTCCAGGTTGCTCCAGGCCCTGTTGAAGCTGACTACCAGGGATAGATCATTGATCACTTCTTTGGGCAACCTGTTCTAAACTTGGAACAAAGTTCAGTTTCACCTTCCACTTGTAATGGTGTATCTCCAGTACAACCTCTTTCACTTTGACAGAACTACTAACACTGTGTACCAGCCTTAGTGACTTCAACTTTGTTTTCTACCACAAATCTTTGTGGAAAAGGAAAATTAAAAAATTACTAAGAAGAAAGCTTCAAGTTCTCTTACTTTAAAATAATTAGCTTCCTTTTTCCCCACCTGAAGTCTAAACAACTTCTCTTTTCCCAAGGCCACTGTTGCACTGTTTTCTGAGTGTTGTACTAAACCAGCCAGCAGCACAAAACACCAAGTGTAAGAATAAAAGCGCCTACAGGATGTGGTTTTGAGGTGGTGGGAGATGGGCTGCTCATTTCTTTACTAAAAGCACTATTGCTGGAAGCAGTAACACTTGGTCAGAAAATCTCAGGATGGTGGGTTCAGGTTCAAACAGCACTACTACAGATATTCAGTGTGCTGTATATAGAATCATAGAATGGTTTGGGTTGGATAAGTTGGTTGGATAAGATAATATAGTTCCATCCATGGGCAGGGAAGCCTCACACTAGACCGTGTTGCCCATATGCAATGTGAATGCCCCAGGTGTGTGGGCAATAAGCGTAAAAGCCTTAGATATGTATTGTTAGGAGAGATTCCTTAAAATTCCACCCACCAATCCATACAGACCTGTGTTGTCACAGAAAGGAGGGTACCTTTCATCACAGACTCAGGAGGAGACTTACTTTGTTTGTGGTCCAACAACAGCTCATTTCTTAGCAGTCAGTGTACACTTTGTTTTCTTCAACTTGGGCCTTACTCATTTGGGATTTGTATCATTCAGTATGAAGCCGTTTTGGAGTGAGTGGGAATACCGGCAGCAGTTGTTTGCAGCATCCACTGACGTTGTCTTTCTGCTTTCTTCTCAGTCTAGTGGAGTAGCAGCGCTTGTTGCTGTTCTTGTGTTGTTGCTGTTAGTGGCACTTGCTCTGCTCTGGTGGTTCTGGCCCCTCTGCTGCAAAGTGGTGAGTAAAGACTGTTGGAAATTGTCAATGCATGTCTGACTCATGATGATAACTCATAGGGAAACTCAGGCTGGGAAACACAGATACCATGGGAAACAGGTTAATTAACAGGAGAGCTACATGTGACATACGCTGTCTATTGAGGGAGGTTTCTGTCATTGTCAGTACACACTAAATGGAAGAAGAGACCAACTTCAACGCTGGGGGCTGCACTCTTAGCAGTGCTTCTGGCTTTCTGAGACCTGCACACAGGGAAACGAGCACCAGCATGCTGCTGTGATGCTCATTGGCTTTCTACTGAGTGAGCACATGTTCTATTTCTGTAAAAGTCTTCCATAAAAGCCTTTTATTATTTGGAATTTGTTTGCTGTAGTGGTATGAACATGTTACCCTGAAATCAAGGATATTTTAGAAGTAATAGCACTTAAAATTGATATTTGTAGTCCATTAAGGGCTCTCAAGTTAGAAATCCCGTATTGTCTTAATAATCCTTTGCATACATTGCATCTCTCTTCATCAGAATGCATGTTTATTATTCATCCAGTTCAATGACAGTGCTGAGGACTTGGGGAATGGAAATTGTTTCCAGGGTGTCACTGTACTCCTGATCTTGTCTTGGGGACAGCAGAAAAACACGTTTCTGATTCTTTCCTGACCATGAAGCCCTTGGGTGTGGTCTGTCAGACCTCAGGCTATCCTAGGGCAAGAAGTCCTTAGCTCCCATCTGCATCTTCATGGTCTGGGGTTTCTGTGTCCTCTATGAACTCACCTCTGATAAGAAGACTCTCTTCTGTCTCATTCTTTGAAGTACAGCCCCATCACAAATCTCAGGAGTTTGCCTGTTAGCTGTTTTACTTCAACTTTGTTTTCTATCACGAGTCTTCTGTAAAAAAGGGCAATTCAAAATCGCTAAGAAGAAAGCTTCCAATTTTCTTAGTTTAAAATAATGAGGTAACCTGAACTTATAGACCGTCGTCACACTTCTTAGTTTCTATACTTTCCAACTGTAGAAAGCAGCTACAACTAGGCTAGTTTGTCAGAGCTCTCAGTACAACTTACCTTAGTAGGGATTGTCACTAGCTGAATATGACTGTCAGAATATAATCCATGTGTCTTCAATTTATGTTAGCCCAGAATCAGTCTTTTGCATCTGGAAGTGCAATCGATCACACCATACTCAGTTGTGCATGCAGTTTTCATCGTCTGCCAAGTTGATGTTTGAGGGATTTTTTTCAGCATCAAGTTTACACATGCAGTGAAAAAAATCCAAATGCTCTTCATATTGGTCAGTGTTCCCAAGTCAGTGCTTGTTAGCAGTAGTCATGCTGTAGTACAACTTCCTATACTGTGCATTTTCCTTTCATTACAGTAAGAAGTGACTTCAGTATTTCATCCTCTTGAGAGGAGGAATTCTCTTCCCAGTGGTGACTCTGTAATGACATTCAGTAAGGTGCTTTCTGGATTTTTTGATGTTCATTAAAAAAAAAGGTCAGATCTATAGTTCTACAGGGTTGATTTCCAGTCCTTTTGATAGTTATGATAGTGTAATACATTAAAATATTAGCTGCACCAGCCTGTGCCTGTTACAAATGAAAGGAGTTCAGTTTACATTACAGGTCTACATCAACACATGCAGAGCTCTGGAGGGGTATCTCAGGTAGGAGCCAATTCATGGGAAAAGATACCCTTTATAATCAATTACAGAGTGAAGATTCTACATTGGGTGCTAAGGATGCACTGTGGCATTAAGGCAGGGTTCTTTCTGGGCTGATCTCTTGTGTGGAGCTACATCTCCACAAAGCAGCACTGAGCTGTGAGAAAACATCCCTTGGTTGTCACTCACCTTGGGTTTAAGTCTGTTCCTTTCTGATGCTTACTTTAAGGGATGGTAACTTACCTATCTTTTCTGGAAATAGTGTTTAATACAGGGCTAATGTCCTTGATGAGAGGTAGCAAATCAGGGACAGGCAGGACCTTCTCTGACTCTGCTTCCCTGGCAGAGTGCAGCATCTGGTTTTGTGGGACAAAGAATAGGAACAAAGGAGAAAACAGCAGCCCTCAAGCCTTGTAAGCTTCCCATGCTTCAGAATCAAATGGGAGAGAGGGAGGCAAAAGGCGTCATGGACAGAACACAGTGAGTATCTGGAGCCACATGAGCACATAATCCCTTCCACAATGAGCCTCAGCTGGTTTGGGCACTCCATTCTTGATGGGCCTCAGTCCTGACTGTGTTCCTTGCTGTAAGGTCGATGTTGGGGTAGGTGGACTCCTTTTCCTTATTCTTCCTCCCTCCCACCTTTTTTTTTTTTTTAAGGCAGTTCCCTGTTGACAGTTCTTTCACTCTTCTTCCCTCAATATCAGAGCATATGATCGCATCAAGCTGGCTTCAGGCTCTGGTGCTGACATTTCCTAATGCCCACATCATGCGAACATTTGAAAAGTGTTAATGAGCAGATCAAAAGGACTGTTGCCTGAAGCAACTAACTTTTTTTCTTTCTTTAAGAAGTCGGCTCTCCTCCAAACTCAGTTCTTCATTCTTTGCAACTAAATAAATGAGATGCAGCCTTGCATGGTGATGATGATGCTGATAAGCCAAAACAAAATTAGGAAGTGAACCCTCGCTACCTGGGTTTAATAAGACAGCAGCATTATTCAATCTTCCCTATTTAAACTATCTGAATCAAGTTCAGGAAAAGGTAATTTGCAGTATTAAGATCTCCAGTATGTGCAGTTTCATGCTACATTTGCACTCTTTTCTGCCAAAGCTGCATTGGTTCCTTGGATTTCTGTTTCTTAAAAATGGCTTTCTACTAAAAAATGGCTTAAAAGTGGCTTTCTATTGATTTCACTTGAAATACCACACAAGACTGAAAATAATCCTTGTGTGTGTGCGTGTGAGAGAGAGGGAGTGTGTGAGGAGCCTGTAGAAACATAAGGATGCAGGCATTTGCATTCCACTTCTGTCAGCAGGGGTGAGTATCTGCTACTCAAAGCAGACTATTTTCTCACACCACTGTCACATTTAAAACAAGTTTCATTTTCTGAAGCTATTAGAAATAGGAGCTAATTAATGTGTTGGTTAGCTACAAACCAGAGTGTACCCTGTAACTCCAGGGAGCTTAGCAGCTGGCACAGGATTAGATCCCTCATTTAGAGAATCAAACGAAAACTGCCACTGACATGGGACTTTTGAAGCCCAGTGAGGTACACCTGTAGTTCTTCTTGGTTCACTGGGGTAGAAACGTTGATTCCGTAAATATTGATATGCACAGGGCCCAAGTGAACTTTAGTATGTGCCACAAAGAAGTTTGTCTCTGGGGGAGATTACAAAACTTCAGAATTGTAGAACTGTAGAAAGTGGAGTGATAATACCACTTAATGCATATTTATATATGCATATAATACCATTTAATGCATATTTCTATAAAGCCACAAGCTAGCTAGGCCTTCCCCCTGTAAAGCTTGCAGTCTTGGCAGCAAATTCCATTTTTTGAGCTAATCATTAGAGATGGGCAAAAGGGAAATAAGAATGTGAATTAAAGAAGATAAGGTGACCCTTAATACACTGAAATACTGCTTTACCATTTCCAGTCTTTTAATTGCTTTCAGTGAGAATTAAATATCTTCATGCCCTGGAAAACCTTGCTCAGCATCCAAGTATCTCACAGAATCTGTCCTGTGATCCCTCTGTGTTGTTGGCTTTTGTAAAATGAGGGCAGTAATTCCTAGCTGCTTCTCAGGAATGTTTTGCTGATTAAATAATCCATTTCTATTAAGTAACCTGAAAATTCCTGATGGGTAGAAAGAAAAAGTATTCAGCAGTAATTCATGAAAAGTAATGTCTGACATCATAGCAGCAAAGGATGTCTGGTTAAAATCCATAGTTGGCTTTTCAGTCCACTCCAAGTGCTCTGAGCTTGCTTGACAAACAGTTAAGTATCTCAAACCTGAAGTGCTATGGAAAAATATTTTTAGGCGTGCCCTAACTTCTCTTATCATAATTCCTGTATCCAGTGCTAAAAGTCCACAGGCAGTAACTAGGGACTATCTTGGTAGCACTGTGTCTTGAAATGGAAATCAAGAAGGAAAACTCTTGATTATTGGTTAAGAAAAGTACATTTCTTTTATGTATGAGGCTATACATCTCTGCAGTGACATTATTTATCATGGACAGTGGTGGCCATGTTTATATAATACTAAGGCATAGCAGAAACAGACTCCTTGATACTCATGGGGCATTTTTTAGTCATTACTATACAAAAGTCAAGTACAAAAGATGACTTGAGATCACTAAAATACTTTTTAGCTCACAGATCTGCTTTTTGCATTGAAGAATGGCTGACATTCACTTTTTATCTGAATTCATCCTCTTCCCCTCCCTATTCTGCTTTGTGGATTCCTGTCAGTAGCAAGGAACTCCCTGAGATGTACAGTATGTATGTGAGAAAGAGAACAGAAAGAAACTATAGGTAGAGGTTTAAATATAGCTGTAAGTAAATTATCCTAAGAACAGGTCTTATCCAGAAGCCATTTGAGAAGCCTTATGACTCTCCCTGCTGCTGGCAGGAGTGCCACACTGAACAGTCAAGGAGCTACATACTTGAAATTATTAGATCTCAAATGTGAGATCTGTGGAAACGCTCTGAACGTCTAGAAGTGAAGCCTGACCTACTAGCAGGCATTTCACACTTATCATTCTGCCAGAAATTATTCAGCAGCATGGCACAAGGAAGCTGGCATCTTGGCCGCGGATTAATCAAGACCTCACATAGACCTTGTGATGCTTTTCCTTCCAGGCTTGCTGATGAACTCCATAGAGTTTAATCACTGGCTATTACTTAGAATGACTGAATCTTATCTGGTCAGGAAGCAAAGTGGCAGACACGTCTGCCCAAAGAGTGTCTGTCAGTCAATGGATGTTATTTTCTATTAGATGGATGGTGTTAATTTCCAGAAGGCCTTGATGATCGATACCCAAGAGACTTTGCAGCAGCAGTTGCCAGGTTGCAAGCAGATGTAGGGGACTCAGATGGAAAGAGTTCACTCTTTAAATTTTCTGTTGGGTTTTGGATGCTGCCAGTGCAGTTTCTTACGCTTTTTTATGTTTGGCTCTTTCAGGTCATCAAAGATCCCCCTCCATCTCCACCGGCTCCCAAAGAGGTATGGTATGATGGTGCTTCGCTTATCACACTGCTTAACACCACACCACTCTGTGCTTGCCTGTGTTCTGTGACTTCAGCTCTTTCTCCTAGCTTCTTCGAAGGAAAGAACTGCCCTGTGGGAAGCCTTAAGCTGAGAGCAGGATGGCTGAAGTCCAAATCTCTGTTCTGCCTCACTCATCTCAGTGTGGCATGAATTAAGGCCAAATTCACAGAAATGTTTCAGGGCTTTATCCCAGGATAGTTGAACATTATTTTTCCCATTCTGCAGCGAAAACAGAAAGACTGACAAGCTCTTGTATAACAATCAAAAGATTCCTGTGTGACTTAAAGAGCATTTTCCCACAGCTTTGCCATTCTAGACACTGAACAAGCCTTACAAGGGAATTTCTCTCCCTCTTACAGGCAGTAATACGCTAGAGGATATTATGGTGTCTTCAGTATTTTTCCCCCTTGGTCTTGATATACATGATTGCTTGAGCATACTCAAGCATACTCTGACAGTTAGGTCCATGATGAGGCACACTTGACTGAGCTGAGGCAGGCAAGAGTGAGTTTGACAAAGGCTGGCTTAGGAAACTGTGTAACCTTTATCTGTGGATCTGCTGAATACCGTCTGTTGAATCCAAACATGTAGGGCTGATGATCTGTCTCGCGGAAGACATTATATTTTCTGTAGAAGAAGCCACTCCAAATTCTTCTCTTTGTGTATGTTTTGCTTATTTTTATTTGTGGAAAGGAAAAGGATGAGGCAAACAAATGACTGCCAGTAGAATGCACAGATTCTTCGTTTGGACTTTCCTGGTGGTCACCACCAATGCTTTTGTCACGCTAAATACTAGAAGTGCTTCCAAACATGACCAGATTTCGTTTGGGAGTTGCTGAACACTTGGGGAAGTTAAATATCTGAACTTTCACACCTGACACAAGAAAACTTACTCTCTGTGGACTCTAGTGAAATATAGTTAAAAAGACAGTGGGGGAAGAAAAAATTACCTTTTGAAGTAAATGTTGCTTGATTTTATTGACAGGAAGAAGAACAAGAGCCCTTGCCTACCAAGAAGTGGCCCACAGTGGATGCTTCCTACTATGGTGGACGAGGAGTTGGAGGAATTAAAAGGATGGAGGTTTGTGCCATGGGGAGATGCCAATTCACTGACACACAAGCTCTCTGAGGCTACAAGTGGTGGAAACAAAGACTTTCAAAGTATACTGGAAATACAAGGGCATAATATGTGCTTCCTTCCAGTGACATAAGCCTTGAAAACTTTTACAATATCCAACAATTTTGACCTTGCCTATGAAAGAACAGCTTTGAATAGTTCCATTTGACTGGAACTTTAAATAGCTGCCTGAAGACATGCTCTTTCCATCAGGCTAATGAGAGAGTGAGAGCCTTTTCTCAATGTTTTGGAAGAAATTACAGTGAAACATAAGTCCTCCAACTGCGGGCCAGCCAAATGCACTGACAATGGTGATGCGAAGGAGAGGCTTGATCCCAAAGGAACTCAGAGCGACAACAGTGCCTGTCTTTGAAGAGACACGATAGCATCATGTTAATTAAAACAGAATGAAAAATGTGCATCCTTATGGGCACGTCCTTATGTCAGATTTTATAGTCAAGTCAGCCTTTATGGCATTTGCAAAGCAATTTTCTGCAGCTTTTAACTTCATTCTCCATCTGAAATACCCACCTAGGTCATACTGATGTATCTTGATGAAACTTTAAAGATATTGGCCTAAGAGTCAGCCTTGCTTGAGTTCTTTTTAAACACAGCAGAAGAACATGCAAGTTTAAAGTTGTGCTGCTTAGATGTGTTTCCTTCAGCAGTTCAGCATTGCTAATTTAGAAGTGATACAGATTCTAGAAAAAGAAAACATTCTGTGCAGTTCTTTTCAGGGACAAACTAGATCATGCTTTTCAAATTAAAGAATACAAGTCTGGATTTTTAATGGGAGCCGTGATGAAGCTCTGGGAGGGGTTTCAGGGTTTAAATCATTACAGTTTGTAAATGGGATCTTGCACAGTGAAACAGAAACCTGATAGATAGCAGATGAGCACAAGTAACATTGGTACTATAAAGAAATCCTTGTTCATCATGTGGCAAAAATACAGTATTTCCTCTTCAGAGCAGAGAGCAAAAAGTAATGATGAGGTTAGAAAACTTGGTCTGTGTGAGGAATTGTGTGCAGGACTAAGGGCTAAAGATGCAAACCAACTGAAACTGCTGATAAGGCAGTCATGGTCTCTTGAAGGGAACCTCATTCTTGGAAGCTGTGTCTGTGTCCTTCTATGGGATGCAAGAGTAGTAACAAATTTTGGGGTTGGGTGCCACATACTGAATGCCTGAGCATTTGAGTATGGAGCTTTACTTCTGTCCTGTTTCACTCCTGCCTCCCCCAGTAGCTTCACCCGTTTGTAACAGTCCAGCATGTAGCCAGCGTTGTTCACTCTTCCTAGATCTGCCTTTTGGCATTACTTTAAAAGTTTATGATGCCATTTCTACGCCACCTATTACAGGCAGTCAGTTTTTATGTGAAAGTTGTGTTGTCATACTCCACAAATCCTGGGTTCTTTTGGGTGAAGTCGCTTTAATCCAAAGGAGAAGGTCATCTTAGCAGCAAGGAATCCACCTTCTTTCTCTAAATGGTTTTAACAGTGTTTAAAATAGTTTTTTAACAACCTCATAAAAAACACCATAAAAGTACCATTGATCACACTGCAAAACACAGATGCATTTTAATGAGGCAGCAGGGCCTACTTGGACATGAAAGCCCATTCTAATATTGCAGAGAGAGCATTCCCCAATGAGGAAAAGAAATTAAATAGCAAGCCAAACAGTAAGGTCCAAAATAACAGAAAGGTCCAAAACAATCCCGTTCCTGAGAAACAATGGTGTATTTTACCAAGGTGAGTTACAATATTACAGACCAAATTAAGCTCTGTTGTAGTTTGCTACTCTCACTCTTTATACTGAGATTACATGGGTAAAAACGCACTTCCTGATGGTGATAAAATGACAAGATTTTCCTCCAGAGTATTTCGTTTTTCTGAAGGGGCCTAGACTCTGGCGTGCCTGCGTATTTTCTGCACTTTCTCTGTCAGCAGATTGTGCATATGCTGCTGGTGAGGATGAAGTCAGGCTGCTTCCTTCTCCCATCCTATGTCATACTTATCCCAGCACATTACAGAGTGGCCCTAGGAGGACCTGGAGAAGTCCTCCCAATCCCTCTGGGCAACAGAAGGAGGACCAGGGGCATGTCTTCTTCCTGGTGAGCAAAACAATTTTGCACCCCTTGGCAGTGGAACAGTTGTTGCACCCCAGTTCTTCTGCCTACTTTTCAAGTGCTTGAACTGGCAGGTAGTGAGAAAGAACTGACATGCACTTACCAAGCAGCTTGCAGTGATGCTCCTAATGTTTTCCTTCAGGGTGGAAGGTCAGTCTTGTCTGACTTTCCTTACTTAGGTTCTTCTCTCTTCATGCCAGGAGATCCCTGAGAAAAAGGAGTATGCTGGTGAGGTCCTGCAGGAGCCTGTTTTCCACTAAGTTTCTTGACTCATCAGCGTGTCACATTTACCCAGGATGTCATGTCAGAATTTGATTTCCTGAGTTTAGGTCTGTCAGGTCCTACTTACAGGCTACATTGTAGCAGATGGCATGATTTAGGAAGTCTTGCACTGAAAATAATCCAGGCCAGTTTTACCAAGAACTTCCAAACTCCAGGTATAGCTTTTAGATGCTCTTTTTGGGTAATAAAGTAACAATCTCATCTAGGTTTGCTTCTTTGTACAATACAGCAAACATCCTTGCTCAAATTGCTTCACAGTGTTTCCAATGAGAAGATGAAATAAGATTACTGTAGTAAGACAAATCATCTCTCTTAGAGGGAAGTTTGGTTTGTTTTGTTATTTTTTTTTCCTGTATTTCCTCTTTACAGCATAATAAGTACAACCTTTTATGGAAATGGAAATAGATGCTTGTCTCACCAAGGGCAATAACCCAGGTGTCCTTTCTCTTTAAACTCTTTGTATATATTCTGTACACTTAGGGCAGTGATCAAATATACATTGCTACATATTTTACATTAACTTACTATTCATGTTAGACTACTTTGTCTGCATTTGCTCCAGTATGTATCTTCATGCAGGACTACTTGAAACCTGAGTAGTTTCAAGGAGGTTCTGTTAAAACCTGCTCAGGTATTGCCTTCTATTTAACTGGGGTTCTCAACAAACATGCTGTGTTAGGAAATCTGGGGTGACAAAAATATAGGCTGTCATCAGTGCCAGGTTAAGGTCTGGTATTCTAAGATAAATCTGAACTAGAAATAATACCTTTACATCATTAATTAGAAAAGACTTCCCAGATTTCCTGTCTCCTATACAGGCTGTCTGCATGGTAGAGTTGAATTGTCTTTCAGTATTTCTCTTGCCTTTTCACTACTGAGAGTGCCTGAATGAAGAGGGAACATTTTCCTTAGTACCTCTCCTCTTATTTATTCAGAGCTTCTTCCAAATTTAAACGTTTTCAATTACTTCTGTTATTTGCAACAGTTCCCTTGTCCATTGCATACAGCACATTCACATCTGAACTCTGGCTTTCCTTAGGTTCGCTGGGGTGATAAAGGATCCACTGAAGAAGGGGCTAGATTAGAAAAAGCAAAAAATGCTGTGGTGAAACTCCCAGAAGAACCAGAAGAACCTTTTCATCCAAAGCCACCTAAACCAAAGCCTACCTCACCAGCCATTCAGGAGAAGTGGTATACACCAATTAAGGTAATCTTTGCAGTCTTCAATATAAGGGAATTCTGTGCTAAAGGCTGGATTCTACCTTACCAGTCTTTGCATGCTGAAGTGTAGATTATTTTTCAAGTATTCACATCCAAGTGAAATGTACTATACTCAAAGCAAACACCTACTCAGGATGAATAGCAAGAACAGTTTTTAGCCCCAAATACACTACATCATTAATGCCACATTCTGTTTTCCTTTTCCTGGTAAGAGTACTAAAATCCGAGGGGCCTTGGCTGGCATTTGGTCTATCTCAGTGTTCAAGGCTGGGTTAGACAGAGCCTTGGGTGACATGGTCTAGTGTGAGGCATCCCTGCCAATGGCAGAGGGGTTGGAACTAGATGATCCTAAGGTCCTTTCCAACCCAAACCATTTTATGATTCTGTGATTCTGTAACTAACTAAGCCTAACTCACCACCTTTTGTAGCTGTTTTAAACACACATACTTACCAAAACCATACAACCAAGAAAAGCAAAATATTATATAAAACAATATAATGCAAAAAGTCTGATAAACAACTGAAACATAATTAATGGCATAAAATAAAGACACTTATTTCTGTAGGTGCCGTGAGTCGTCTAAGAGCAGACAATACATGGGTTTACCTGGGCGTATGGATGTATCTGCCTTCACAGCTGTATACCACATCCCTTGCAGTTCGAAGGCTGCTTGAGAACGACCAATTTGCTGTATACATGCTGTAAGAACAAATACATTGATGTGAGAGAAAACCCAGATGAACACATGGCAATTCAGCCCAAAATATTGGCAAATAAACATATTACTTCTAGATGGCTCAGAAGTAAATGTGGGTTAGGTCACAGCCACTGCAGGGTAGATAAGAGCACAGTACCTGCCATTCACTGATGCAGCCACATGGTGTAGGTGACATAGCTGAAATTTGTCTGGCCCTAGGGAACTGGTGCTCAGTGCTGCCAGTACATTTGTCCATGGATCAACGCGGATGGTAACTTAGCAAGTGTGGTGTTCTCTCCATTGACTGATTTTGTTGTACTGAAAGTCCTGTTGCTCTGTTGCTACAGGGTCGACTCGATGCACTGTGGGCACTGTTACGAAGACAGTATGACAGAGTCTCTTTGGTGCGACCACAGCAAGGAGATGAGGTTTGTGTGTGGTGTATCTGCTATGGTTAGCAAAAGAGGGGCGTGTCACAGCCAGGCTTCAGCACCTGCTGAACGTTCACAATCTTGTGACATTAACTAAGGAAAGCACTGCAGCCAAAAGAATGGCACAGCAGGAAATATAAAGCATTGGGGAAACAAAGGGCATTGAGAAATGCATCACACCAGCCCCAAGATATTGCAGAAACATAGATCTCCTGAAAGCAGAGTGAAGGACTCTTTACTTTGTGTGTGTTCAGCTAGAAAATGAAAACATGGCACACGCTTCATTCAGTGTAAACTCTCTGTAACAAATACCAAGTCTTATAATCAGCTATTTGTAAGAGTAGAGTCTGGCAATCAGAACACTAAAACCACATCAAATTGAAGTGACCATCTGACTTCCATGCAGTCTGCTTCTCATAGCCTTGCACTTCGTACCAGAGGCAGCTTTTACAGAAAGGAAAAGGTAAGGAAACCTTTTCCTCAGACAATCCTTTCTTCTTCACCTGGGATCCATGAAAAGTGCCCTCCACTACAAAGGCTGCTATGACTGGGAAGCAGAGTTGTTACTTGAACCTTTTATAGTGAAACTGCATTGTGTATTTCTGGTTGTTATTCCTCACAAAATTATTATTTTAAATCTTAGCATTCATCTGAGGAACTGATTTATCTTAAAAATATTTCTGTCCTCCTAGGACCATTTAGCTTCCCGTTAGTTGCACATCTGAAGAGACACAAGAGCAGATGATTTCCTGTAAATGAGGTGGCCCTGGATGGGTGTTGACAGGTCAGGTTCTTTCACAAAGCAGTAGTGTGGAAGAACACTTATATCTGCAACATACACCATAAAGGTGACATGAAACAATTAGAGGAGTTAAAAGGAGTCTGTTACCTTTGGGAGAATGAGGAGTAAATTGGTGTTTGCATTTTTTTCTTGGGATGTAGTTTGGTACTGTTCTAAAGGAGGAAAAGGGGAGACTGAATTAAGACTGGTGTTGAAAGAAGCAGAATGTCGAGAGTGCAATGCTGGAAATAGCACAGACTAATACTTGTGTTAGCATTCTAGTTGTAGCAGAATTAACTAACTAACAGCAGAATTAACAACAACAAATTACATAAAAAATAAACAATACAATACAGCTTAACAGGTAAAAATCAATGTAAATAGGAACATAGAACTGTTGCATGCCCAGGCTAAAGATGTATCAGCCAGGCCCTGTTTTAAGGATTTCTGACTGTTAAGACAGGTGGGTACCTTAAAAGTTGCCTGCCAGGGAAGCCTTTGCTGAGCCACCATGGAGTCAGGCATACGCCTTCTCAGAACTCGACAGGATGACACTGATCCACATCCTGTTTTCTGAAAACAGAGAAGTAGCTCACTCACCATCAGTTTCCTCACTAAAAAAGGAGTAGCATTTGTAGTGATGACTAAAGGCTGAATAAATGGTTGTTAAGGTGTGACATGGGGCACTGTGAGAGTGCAAATTGTGTCTAGTATGATATTTTTTATCTTGGGGAGTGTGTGTGTGTGTGTGTGTGTGTGGACTCTACTGTTTCCTGCCTTGCTAGTCAGATCTCATGGTGTACCCTGATGGGTTTAAGTCACATGTATGGCCAAGCAGTCACACATATGCACAGCAAGGCACACACAGATGTAGTTATGTCAGAACACTGTTACGGTGAACAGCAGCCACATAGTTGTTTTGCTTTGTCGTCTTTCTTTTATGGTTTAAGAACTCAGTAGTTGCCATTTGTAGAAGAATTCACTGCTGCATTGAAGTCCTTGATCAAGTAATTAAAATTTAGGCATGAAGTATCAAAGATCAAAGCAGAGTGAGCCATTTCTTCCTTCTCCCTCTCATCTCCTCTGCCATCTCTGCCACATTGCCATGTGATGCTGAAGGTGGCCTAGTCTGAGGACTGAATACTGTCGCTTTGATTGTGGAAGGAAGTCCTTGGAGTGGTCCATTTTTCAGCTATCAATCCATGACATTAGGGAAGCTTGTGCAGGTGTGAGCTAGCAGGTTGTCACTGACATCTGTTCTGAGTGGAGGCACAGGTCCTCGGCAGCCTGCAGCAAGGCTGCAGGACTGTCAACAGATGTAGTTAAGAGTGGCAGAACAGTTTTGGTCTCACATTTGCCGCCTGGGGGCTGAAACACTGAAGGTAGAGTGGGGGTGGACACAGCTGTGCTCCCAAACATGCCTCAGGCACAAATGAAGAGATCCAATATAGTTTGACTCTGTTGTGGTGGAGAGATGAGGACAGAGAGCCACTTCAGAGATAACTGCGCTACAACATCTGCTGCCAAGTTTCCAGGGAGTGACAGGGGACAGCAGGTACAGATCGAAGTCCCCACATAAACAGCCTCCATTAAGCCATGAACTCTTTTGAAGGGCTCCCATCAAACATCATAGGGGAGTCCACAAGGGGAGATTTTGTTTTCAAAGCCATGTTTTGTTTTCTGCACTAACTAGCTAATTTATAAATGATGCATTACCCTGTGTTCATACTCCTGTCTGTACTTCCTTTCCTTTTGTTATTAAAGGGGCAGAAAAGAGGGAGCCACAGTAGTGTTGAGGTACTTTGATAAAGCAGTTAACTGTTTGAGGATCTTATCTGAGATTGTGGCAACCTTCAGTGTGCAATGTTGCTACAGCCAGGAAGCAGAGTGGAATGCATGTGCCATTGCAGTGCCATTGCCTCTTCAAGGGAATCGTTACTGCATGAGAACAGACCTTGGCACAGGTTCTCAGTCCTAGCACCGGGAACTGGTCTTTTCTCCAAGTCCTGGTGTTTGTTTTCTGGTTCATAGCTTAGAACCTGAAGGTAATTGTCAGGTTTCTTCAAATTTGCTATATGACCATGTTGCTTTGTGCAGTTTGATAGTAGCAGAGATTCTGATCATGTGCATGTTGATGCACACAAATTTCCTTTAAGTCCACAAAAAAGCTTATGGCACTTACATTTAAAATGTTACCCTATCAATATGCAAGTATGTGGACTGGCAAAAGGGAAAAAACATCAGTAGCTAATCACAGAAGAATTTCTATAATAGAATTAGAGAATAGCTTTTAATGTTACAAAATGGCCTAATAAAAAGGAGGACACTTGTTTTTAATTTTTAACCTATTTATTAGCATTTGCCTGCTTGAAAGATTCTTTCATAATAATGGCTGCAGAATTTACACAAACATCTGTTTAAACTCGTGTTACTTTGTGAGCATCTCTACGGTACAGAAATGAATTATACTATGCATTGTGACTTGGTTAGCACCACACAATTCACAGTTAGAAACACGTTGGCAGTATTCTGTTCTCTGAGACAAATCGCATGTTACTGTTCCCTTTGTGTTTCTTCAGTAATTCCTAAGCTTGGCACAGGCAGGAAATAATAAATCATTAATTGTTAGAAGGCTGAGGCTGTAGGTGCCTTACAACTGGGAACAAACACTCCGTAATGGCAGTGCCATCATCCCCCTTTGCAGCAGAGCTGCCCCTCAGCCAGCACTGTTACTAGCCCCATGGTTTGTAAGCCAGTGAGCACTGCTGTCTTGCCTAAGGGGGTAACGGGAACAGGAATGAGACTAGTGGTGGCAGCATTTTTTAGTTTACTTCTGTATTCTCTAAACCCAGAACTATTTGTCCATTCTGTAACCAAGGGGGACCTCCTTGAAGAAAATGAAGGTGATTTGGCTCCTTTTTTAGCACTGCAAGTTGCTGAAATGCATAGAGAAATACCAAGTTACAGTTAGAGAAAGGTTACTGGGGCTGCTTAGAAGTAGTATGTGTTTTGGCATAAACTGCACTAGCAGTAATTCAAACTACAGCATAAGACTCGGTTCTATGGATCTTCTCCTTCAATGATAGTATTCCCATTGAGCAAAGCATTTAAGGTCCTTTCCAACCCAAATCATTCCATAATTCTATAATTCTATGATTTTATGATTTTATGAAAAGCAGTTGTCCCTCAGCATGCCTAAAAGCACTGCAATTCTTCCCCCCCCCCCAAGTGTACTAACAAGAAATTATTTTATCTGGCAATACAGTTTCTATTAGTATCGGTTTCATTGGGTATGATTCAAAAAGGAAGAAAAAAAACAAGTTTGTTTTTTTAATTCCTCAAACATCTTTTTCATGACGTGAAGTACACTAAAAGCTGTTGTAGTTAATAGCTACCTGGCTGAGAATGAAGAGGGGGCAGTGTGTGTGTAACCAAACCCGGTTGTAAAGCGCACTTCCCAGCTTGGGCACAGCTTCCTGCAGTTGATGTTCATGACGAGTTTCTTATTAGTCCGGTTCAGGAAGAGACCTTAGTTTCACCTTACGCAATGAGAAGCAAGCTGACAGGTTCATGTAGTCGCTCCTCTCCAGAAGAGATGTGGGAGCTTTAACTGTCTTGGGCGCACAGATTTATGGAGTAGTCCGATGCTCCTAACCAGATTAGTTCCTTTTCCATTAAGTGCTGAAAGTAGGGCAGCTGTCCGAGCGGCTGGTTGTAAATTCGATAATGTCTGCTGTGTTAGTCTGTAAGCTTTTCAGATGAAGAAGGCAGCAGATAACAGGATTAGTTTCATGACCCACGGTTTTCACAGCCCGAGACTCGGGCATAAGGGGATAGAGGATGACTTCTGTCATTAATCTTAATTGATTGCCAAGAGATTTTAAACTGAGTTATTAATTAGGAAGGTCCTTAACACACTGTCTACGTATCAACATCAGATGCTCTTTTGGGACTTTTGGGACATATGGCCTATCTTATATTTACATTCACACAATTTACACATACATACATTTCAGTATGAAGAAATTCTTATATGTATATATGCATACAAATGGCTGTGGGAGCACTTACATGCGCAGAGGCAGCACACTCTCTTTGGCAAAATGTAATGAAAGTGAAAAACCTGCTTTGAACAAAGGTTACATTTCCATACAAGAAACATGTATACCTGTATTTATGGCGATATGTATATTAATCCATTTTGGTTACAGATGCCATTTATCTTGATTACCTTTCATTTGCAGATTTAAGTCATGTTAACACAAGTGTAGCACACGTCTCTGTGCCTCTGGACATTCAGGCACAAATCGTGACTAGAAATGTTACCTTTTTATCTTTCCCAGTTTCGATGAGTTAATGGTTGGGCCTTCACTTTTCTGTTTTCTTATTTTTAAACAAGTTCCTGCTGGACAGATTGTACAAGTAGAAGTGCATCTTTCTATAGCTGCAGCTACCTAACTGTATGATAAATCCCAGTAACATTTACTGAAGTCCTGACTGCAGGAGAAAATACTAAATTATGATTTGATCATATAAACTAAGCAAGAAAACTCTGTGATAGAGTTGCGGCATTTGGATTTTGTTCAGATTCAAACTATACTACACATTTTTGCAGTCTTTTCTTTCTTTACAGAAGATTATTTACATGATTAATCCTAAGTAATGGAGGAGATCAGTACGAATACTTTGTAGAAACAGAGATGAGTGATCATGGAAATCAACGGACCAGGAACTAGAGATGGGAAACTTGGTAACAGGATGAGGTGAAAAGAAATAGGTTAGTTTTTCTTTGACTTCCCTGGGCTACAGTTCTCTAACCAGCAGAAGAAAACATCTTGAAAAGACTATTTTTAGAAAGATTTTTATGTGTCAGTCTCACTTGCACGTAGCTGTGGCAGCCTAGACCTCAAGGAGGTTCGCTTAGGGTGGACTTTTTATACGCTTGTGCTAAACTGGAGCTCATCAAGTTCAGAGTATGTTCAAATATGCCCACCCAGGTATTCACTGTACCAGTGCAAAAGCTCTAAAGCAGTTGTACATGATAATCACTGCCTACATGCAGATTTTTTCATGAGCTTTAATACAATATTCTCAAAAAGAAGGTGAAGTCAGGGCACTGTTCCCATGGCTTGACATTGATTGCATAGCTCATGCAGAATCAAGGAATGAAGAGGAAGGTTAGAAGTTGAGAAGGACTATAGCACATATGCTGCTGAATGTGACAGCTGTATGTTACAGGTGGACAGTGGGGAGAAAAAAGAAGAATAATCATAAAAAATTATTGCTTCTGATCTTTTTCCTGTGTTCCGATAATTCAAAATTATTTCTGTTGTGAAACTCATTTTTCAATGTCCGGGTCCATTTATGGGCTCAAACAGAAGTTCAGGTTAGATCTAAGGAAGAAGTTCTTTACTGCGAGGGTGGTGAGGCCCTGGCACAGGTTGCCCGAAGAAGTGGTGAATGCTCCATCCCTGTCAGTGCTCAAGGCCAGGTTGGACAGAGCCTTGGGTGACATGGTCTAGTGGGAGGCATCCCTGCCCATGGCAGAAGATTGGAGCTGGATGATCTTACAGTCCTTTCCAACCTAAACCATTCTGTGATTTTATGAAAGCCAAGCTCTCCCCAGCATTACAGATTGTAGCGCATCTCTACAGAAATCCTGCTTATTGCAACCAAGAACAACTGCTCATCTTAGGAGACAGATGGTTCGTTGTAGGGCAGATCCTCGCATCAGGACTGCTTCCCCCTCTGTCTCAGTTCCTCCTTGTTGCCTCTTTCTGGTTCCGTTTCTCAGCTAGCTCCATTTGCCGTCACCACAGGAGAGCTTTGGGTGGCTTTCTTAAACCTAGAATATCTATCAGAGTTGAGAAGACAAAATAACATCTACAAGGCTTCTGCCTACTAACAGGCAGTTGGAGTCTCAGGCAGTTGATGGGAATGACCTCGGTTTGTGCAGTTGTTTTTCCATAATGACACTTGGGGTCAGGCCTGACAACCAGTCTGCCACACATTAGTAGCAGACAGTGGTTCCCTTTGGTCACACGACAGGGGTTGACCCCCAGCAGATGGTCAGAGATCATAGCTGACTAATTGACTTGATGGGCATTTTATTAGGATTATGATGACAAGTAAGACTTTCCCTCTGATAACAGCACTTCTAATAGAAAGAAAAGAAAGGTGTGCAAAGGAACAGGAGAATGCAATGGACCGTATTTCTGGTTGTCCTGGTTTCGGCTGAGGCCCAGCAAATGCTCCCACCAGGCAGCAGCAGAGGCTGGTTTGGGCACAGAGCTTGTGTCTGCTGTTGTGGCTGTCTTCCAGAGACTCAGGCTTCAGCTGCCTCTCTTTCCTGATGGATCCCTGGGGAAATGGTGGGCTTCCTCTTCCCCAAAGCAAAGCATAGAGGCCAGCTGCCTCAGTTCTGTGGTGTGAACAAACTTCGCTTTCCTCTGGCTATGATAAATGCACACCCCATCCAAACAATTGTAGAGTCACCCAAAATCCAGGAAAAACATTGTGAGAAATGACTGGTAATCTCTTTTTTTTTTTTTTTCTTTTTTTCCCGTAAATGCTCTGATGCAATGTTCTCTGTGCTTTAGTCAAACCTTACTTTCACTGGAGGTCACTCAGTAAAGCTAGTTGAGCAGCAGTGAAATGTCTGGTAGAAGGAAATACGTAACAGCAACAGGAAATGGTGCTCTGTGGTCACTACAACTTCTGGTTGGTGGTCTCTCTCCCCAGTTGTGGTTCACTGGCTGTCCTGCACCTTCTGGAGTAACCTACCACTTGTGACACTTCTACTACAGAATTGACATACGCAGTAGCAAAAGCAGCAGGAGATTTCTATTCTCCTATTTGCAGAAAGTTATACTATACACATATGCTTAACCTTCTTAGACTTGTAATAAAATGGTGATGGTTGGTAAGAGAGGAAGTGCTCACTTCCCTTTTGGCATGAGTGGTGTCATGGTGTAAGTCCAACTGTAAATCAGAACCACGTAGTCTCCCTCTCACTCCCCCTCTTCCTCCCTGCCCCCGCTTCTGGAGGTATGGGGAGGAGAATCGAAAGAATGTAACTCCCACGGGCTGAGATAAGAGCAGCCCAGTAACTAAGGTATAACACAAACCACTACTGCTACCACCAATAATAATAAAGATAAGGGAAATAACAAGGGGAGAGAATACAACTGCTCACACCCGCCAACCAATACCCAGCCCAACCCCAGCAGTGATCTAGGCCTCCTGGGTAACTGCCCCCAGTTCTACATCCTGGGCATGACGTGCTGTGGTATGGAATACCCCTTTGGCTAGTTTGGGTCAGGTGTCCTGTCTCTGCCTCCTCCTGGCTTCCCCTCCTCCCTGGCAGAGCATGGGACTCAGAAAGTCCTTGGTCAGAATAGACATTACTTGGCAACAACCAAAAACATCGGTGTTATCAGCGCTGCTTCCAGGCTGAAAGTCAAAAACACAGCACTGCACCAGCTACTGAGGAGAAAAATGACTGCTACTGTTGAACCCAGGACAGGTGGATACAGATCTGTTTGTATTGGTGATAAGTTTAGTCATATATGTTTTAAGATTTTGAGGCTGATATTTTCAGCCTGAAACCTTTGCTGCTCAAATCTATTTTAAGTGTTCTTCATGCTGTTTTTGTGGAGCATGCATTAGGGTTTTAAAGAACTGCTTTGGGAAGCTATTATCAGATATTAATTATTGAACACTATACCTTCTGGAAAAGTTGTTTTATCTCTGGAAAGTGACCTTGTTAGAGGAAGCAGAGGGAAAGAGAGATGTATAGTGCCTTCTGAGATCAAGAGGAGTGATGCATATCAAGAGGAGACACTAAAGATTTATTGTCTGTGGCAAAAGAAACACAGATCTCTGCTTGTGCAGTGTTTTTAACATCATACACCCTAAAGAGAGATTGGATACTCTAAGCTAAAAAGCACTTCACTGAAGTCAAGTAACAGACACTTTCCCAGCGCTGATTTTATTAAGACATCTGACTGCATGGCAGTGTAGCCTACCTTGTCCTGAGAATTTGATGGGGTCAAGCCATTTGTGTGATAAAAGACAGCTGAATATTCCTAAGCAAGGATACAGAGAATTTATCTAAGTAAAATGAAATGTAATGGAAAAAAAATGTGCCTGGGTTTTTGTTTTGTTAGCCTTTTTCAGGTTTACAGATTAGTGGACAAAACCCTCACTGTGGCCTTGCACAGCTGCTGTTAGACAAGACGCAGGGAAAGTGCAAGTGGCAGCACTGCTCAGGAAGATTGCACAAACTGCACTGCTGTGACATTTGTGATGTTCTCCATTATATAGCAAAAGCTATCTTTTTGGCTCCCCTTTAACATGTATTGAAAAATCATAGATCCCTTTTGACCTTGGTGAGTGCTGGTACAAATTCTTACTATGTGCCAGCCACACCACTGGAGAAGTCCAACATCAGCATTGTTTGGAAGCCTTACATGGACATTTAATTTCATAACCTCACCATGACCTTCTCCTGGAAGCTTCTTTTTTTCACAGATGTTTGTGCAGCACTGTGCTTGGTTTACAGTAATACCCGTTTGGAGTGTTCCCACTGCTCAGACAGCTGGAGTTGTTTAAAAAAACAAGGTAAATAGGAATTCAGTTTAAAACAAAAGCTGGGGAAAAGCGACCACTCAGACTCATCTCTCACTTGGGTTGGACAGCAAGCATTATGGCCAGAGAGCCTTTAGATAAATCATAATTAGGTACGTGTGCAGATACCTCAGCTAGGCCTAGGCACACAATTAGGCACCTAATTATGTTGAAAATGCAATTGCACACTTAGCTAAAATAACCACACTTCCTGGGAAGCCGTCCTGTTGTTTCTGTCCCGTCTGCAGCATGGCTTCAGCCTGGTTTTACTGCGGGAATGGAGGGGATGGGACAGTCAGTTCAGTTGGGAAGGAGCCGAGTGCCTTTTCCAGCAAAGCAGAGGTTTCAGAGGTGTCACGCTGTTTGCACGTATCAGGGAAGATGTAGCCAGGTAGAAAGAGGTGTTACAGTGTTGCCTTTGAAAGGAAAATCTGCAGCAGAGGCAACTTCGGAGGCCGTTCTTGGTATCCATGTTCTTCAGGTATCAGTACCTAAGAAACCAGGCTGCGCTGAGCTGATGTCTTGTGGGACTGTTTGTTTTTGAGGAATTGAATGTGGGGTCATCAGAGGGTATGGTGAGAAAAGAGGAATCAGTAGTTGACAGCATCTTTGTCATTGGGCTATCCTGGAATTTATTGAACTGTTGGGTGGTGGTTTTTTTTCTCTTTCTGCTACAGTTTTTTTTTCTTTCTTTCAGCAAGGAAAAGAGGGGGAAAGACCCAGTCAACTGTGATTTGTGATTGAGCTGACAGACAGTGTGTGATTGAAACTGCAGAAAGGTTGATTCCAAAGAAAAAGTGCAGTTTAAAAGAACACTGTCACTATTCAGGGACAGCATTTTCTTTTTGGAAATGTCTTATCTTAGGATGTTGTCAGAGACATGATCCACTCAGGGCCTAATTGTTCAGCCACTACTTTGAAACCATAGAGTCATATGGTAGGGGTGGAAAGGACATTAAGATCATCCAGTTCCACCCCCCTGCCATGGACATGGGTGCCTCACAATAGACCATGTTGCCCAAGGCTCTGTCCAGCCTGGCCTTGAACACTGCCAGGGATGGAGCATTAGCCACTTCTCTGAAGAAGAACTTCCTTATATCTGACCTGAACTTCCCCTGTTACAGTGTTGAACCCATCACCCCTTTTACTATTGCTAGAGTCCCTGATGAAGAGTCCTTCTCTAGCATCCTGGTAGGCCCCCTTCAGATACTAGAAGGCTGCTATGAGGTCTTCACACAGCTTTTCATCTCCAGGCTGAACAGCCCCAACTTTCTCAGCCTGTCTTCATACAGGAGGTGCTCCAGCCCCTGATCATCCTTGTGGCCTCCTCTGGACTTGCTCCAACAGCTCCATGTCCTTATGTTGAGGATATCAGAACTGCACACTAGATGACTTCTCACGGGCAAGAATTGTGCGTGAGACTTTGCATGTTCAAAGGAACAGTGTGTGAACTGGGAAGTGAGGCTGGAAAGTGTGTGTGTGTTCATGACTTAATAAATTCATCTCAACTTCACAGTCAGTTCTTCAGAAGCCCCTCACAAGTACAACATTGCAGTGTATTAATGCCAAGACCTCCAAAGGTGGGTGCAGAATAGCAGGAGCCCCATGGTACCTAAGGCACAGGAAGGCATGACACCCAGCCTGCCTACCTTGCAGCATACAGCAAGAACCAGCCAAGCGCTGTTTGGTAATCCTGCTTGAGACAGAGATCACCATGGCAGAGCAGGACCTTTAGAGCAATAATGCCAAAAGCCCTAGGTGAGTGACAGCACTTAATTTCACCTTGTAAACGGACAGGAGGCGACAGAATTTCAAAGCTAGGCGTTCACTAAACTACCTTAAAAGTTCAGAAGGAAAAAAGCTAGATCCTCAGAAGGCTGAATGTTTCTATACACAGATATATGCACACACAAACCCAGGCTTGCCTCTTAAGGACAAGAAAAGCAGGGCTGAGTGTGCAAGTGCCTGGAGGTGAGTCCACAGCACGGCCCTGGGGGCCAGCCAGGGCAGGGAGCATTGCAGTGGTACTCAAAGACAGGAAAGATTTTGCCAGAAGTGGTGGATATGCTAAATATGTTTAAGAGCTTAGCAGCCTATTGAAATTAAACTGCAAATGCATTGTGCCAACATTTCCTATCTGCCAATAGGCCTGTGAACTGCCTTTTCCAGCTACCACTGTGCTCACCTTCTCTGCTGTCTGCCAAGCACAAACCTTCCCTCCGTTTCCCTCACAAAAATACTTTAACTGCATCATTTACCATGGATGGGTGTGTGTGAAGATGATTTTGCTTGTGTTGAAATATATAGATTTAATTTTTCCCCCTCATCTAATCCTTGAATTGCACAGCTCCCCGCCTGTGAATCAGTCCCCTCAGGTGGTATAACCCCACTGTGACTGCATCATGCCCTGGGTTCAGCACAGGACAGGTGCTCTCACATCCTTCTTTTCTCAGGATTCCTTATCATGTGTTAGTAATCTCTGTTTACAGAGGAAAACGAGGCATGGTATTTTCTTATTGTCACCATCAGGTCTGCAGTGATTTATTCCTATCCAGTGTGTAACTGAATTAAGATCTTAATTAGGCTTATGCCACTCTTTTTTTTAATTAGGTACAGCCAAACCACTTATCTATGGGAAGGAGTAAGAAAGAGAAAGAGCAGAAACAGTTTTTTTCTGATCTGTACTTGTAGTACCGAAGCCTTAGTTAAGAACATCCTCTCAAAGGGATATCCAAGGCTTTTTTTATTTTCTTTTTTATTAATGATAAGAATTTATTCCTCCCAGAAACTTTAAGCCTGCTGTGCAGTTACATGCTGTGTCTGTGTTACATCCCTGGCTGTTGTGATTTCAACGGCTTGCAGCCACTATGGTGTTGTGCCTGGGCACGGGGCTCCAATGAAAAGCCAGTGTTTAGCCATATGCCATGACTTGGTCATCAGCACCATCAGTTTGTTAGTGAGCTCCTGTCTGGTCTCTTCCCAGAGTAAAGGTAACACATTAACCGGAGTGCTCTTGTACAGGAAACCCCAGTAATTCACATAAATGTTTTTCCTGAGTGTTTCCTGGGGTTATTTTCACATCTGACTTTCTAGAGTTCTTATTTAACTTATAAGACACCAGGAAATGGATGATACATTGCAGCAATGAGGTTTTTGATGCCTGTAGCAAACACTGCTTCCCTCTAAACCAATACATCATAGTTAAATGTATTTAACACCAAATTTAGTGGTTGTTTTGGCTGTACAGATGTCTGTCCTAGCTTTACAACTCCAATCTTTAGGTGGAAAGGGTGAGCCCAGCTGCACCTCCATGGGCTTCCCCTAATCCATCCCTTCTTCCCACTCACTTTTCACACACAGCAAATGTTACACAGATTACAGGAGTTTCCCCCAGCAAATTTAAAGTTTGTAATAAACTCTCCTAAAATAGCAAGTGTAAATCCTTAACTTTTAGCAATGAAAGGGTTTTTGTTTGGTCTGCTTTCAGCATGACCCATTTCTTTTCCTCTCGCTTCAACCTGCCTTCCTGTGTGGAAACGTGTAAGCTGGCTCTTTTGGGGACACCACAGCTGGGGCAGTGTCGCCCCCTGCAGAGTGCAACCCTTTTCAGGCTTTTGGCTTTCCATGGTCTGCATGTAGCCAAAGCTCTTTATATGCTCTGTGTTGTGTGTAGGGGTAGGATTTCAATCCAAGTTAAATTCTAATGTTTATAGAACTATAGAATCATAGAATGGTTTGGGTTGGAAAGGACCTTAAGATCATCCAGTTCCAGGCCCCTGCCATGGGCAGGGATGCCTCACACTAGACCATGTCACCCAAGGCTCTGTCCAGCCTGTCCGTGAGCACTGCCAGAGATGGAGCATTTACCACTTCTTTGGACAACATGTTCCAGTGCCTTACCACCTTCACAGTAAAGAACTTCTTCCTTGTACCTAACGTGAACTTCCCCTGTTTTGTTTCACTTTAAACCCATCACCCCTTGTCCTATTGCTAGAGTCCCTGATGAAGAGTCCCTCTCCAGCATCCTTGTAGACCCCCTTCGTCTGTCGTCTAATTTCCTAATTCCTCTTTGTTGCAGAAGCGAGCTTCTGCAGCTTCCTTAGTGTTTATAAAATATACTGTAGTAATAAATAAAACTTTTACTAATGAGTCCTCCATCCTCCTAAGTGCACGCTCCGTGCCCTGCCCTATGGAAGCATGAAGTCATTTCAGTCACCTGTTTACTGAGAAGCCAGTCTCTTGTAGTCACAACTAAATGCACTTCTTTCCACATTAACCTCATTATTTGAGTTCAGTCTGTGCTATCCTTTGGGAGAGAAGGAGCTCTGGCATGCAACTGTTTCAGTGTCCAAGTGGCAGACTTCCAAACACGCAACGCAGCTCTGGTCTGACAGCTCTCCCCAGTTAGGCTGACACTCTGTCCTTAGCCCAGCCTCTTGTGCACAGGTACTGTAGCACATATGGTACCTACCACCATGTGCTTTACTGCAGCTCTGCAGGAATGGCAAGGGAGGTGAGAGGGGTGGGAGGGATTCTGCTCCAGCTCCAGCCTGATGTGCTGACACCTGGGGACACAGTCTGTCCCACAGGCATGTATGGAAGAGAAGCAGCCGTCACAAGAAATTCAACCTAGTCTGAAGGAGAATGTCCTTCACTGGCAAGTGCAGTAGCATTTGAGATTTTCAAAAGGGTTTATGGGATGCAAAGCACTTCAGCAGGACTTGGGAGACTTTAAGTTCTTCTGTAAATCTCTTGCTTAACATTCACATGTTGACATTTTCCACTTACAGGGCTCTTTGGCATTAATTTATAATGCTGTGATAGTTGCATTGCTGTTTTAGAAAGACTTTGAAATCAGGTTTGGTTAAGTATGAAGATTGAGCACATTCCAACTTCTGTTAGTTTTCGTTTGTTTGTGGGGTTTTTTGGTTTTTGTTTTTTTTTATTGCTACATTTTACAGATGTGTTTCCTAACTAAATTTCTATCTCTTTTCGCATATTTTAGTGAGTATGGTATGATACTTGCAATATTCTGTATGCCTTCCTATGTTAATGGTGTATTAATATAGAGTCATAACGTCATAGAATGGTTTGGGTTGGAAAAGACCTTAAGATCATCCAGTTCCAACCCCCTGCCATGGGCAGGGACACCTCACTCTAGACCATGTTTCCCAGGGCTCCGTCCAGCCTGGCCTTGAACATAGCACCACTGACTGCAACAGGATCAGTCAAGGAAAAACCTCACCTCACCGATGGTAGCTTCTGTTCTGTTTAGCTGAAGCATCCTGTTCACACCATTCTCAAGAGTTCATGCCTTTTAAGATGATGGGAGCAAAAAGCTTATGCTGTTGGCTTGGCCACTCCAGCAAGTCAGAGCTCGTACCAGCATGCAGCTGTAGCCAAGCTGTGGAGCTCTGTCTTGAAAGAGACAATACCAACAGTGTTCTGTCTTAGTCCAGCATAAGTGCCAGCAGTGGGGCTTGAATTTTTGCCCTGGCATCCTAATTGTGATTCACACACTGAACCCATGGTTGGTTTGCAAAGGGGTAATTAGAAATGAGGACTTCTAGACAAGCAAAGTGAACAACAAATAGGGCTGTTCATTTCAGTAGGGCCTCCACATGCAAATGATTGATAGAATGGCTCCATTAAGTTCTGTTACAACTGGTACTAACCCTTATCAACATGCCTGGGGCATTTTAAAATGTGAAAAATAATTTAGCTTGAATCAGCCCTTTACTAACTGCAGCTAATACATGTAAGGCAGTTTAAGATGGTTCCCAAAGCAATATTTACTAATTTCACTACACTTGTTTGAAAATAGAATTTGAAATGGGCAATTACAATAAGGAAACCTATATTTTATTTTTGCAAGTGAACTTTTTTTAAGTTTATAATTTAACAGTTTAGCCTTTTATTATGGTTTCAACTAGAAATAGCTGTCGTCCTCCTCAGTGATAGGATCTGCAAAAGGCACCAGTCTACCCATACCGCAATTAAATTCCTGCTGAAGTGTGTGTGTGCGCCTCCAGCGTTGGAAGGTAATTGTGCACACCTCATTGCTTTTTACTTCTAAATGCTGTTGTGGTCATTTACCAGGTAATTTCAGGGACAAGTTCTAAATTACCAGTGATTTCAAAAAGTTTAAAACATTCACACCTGGCTAGAGGATGCCTCCTTCCCTCAATGGCAAATTAAATAGTCCTAAAACAAGCAGTCTTCAGCAGTAAAATGCTCACCATTTACTCCACTGAGTAACAACAGCAGCCACTGACTTCATGTTTGTATTGCAAAGGCCTTGGTAGTTCCTAAATTCACCAATTAGACTGATCACAGGGTTGTTAAATCTGACCTCCATTTAAACGCACTGTACTACTTCCCTACTTTTAAACAAGGATCTTTTTGTGGGTATTGTTCATTTTCTTTTTACTAAGTAACAAAATTAAATACTTCAGTCTTGAAATAGACTGGGAGGATGACTGCTGTTTCTTTCACATCCCTTAAAACCTTTTCTCCTCCTCTCGCTGAGATTTCTGAGTGTCTCTTCATGCAGGGAGAAAGGACCAGGCTCAGGGCAGAGCCACCCTACACTGCATGACACACACACACACACACCCCCCCCCAAAAAAAAAAAACCTAGGCTGAGTTTATATAAAATAATGATGGCATATATAAGATAATTGGTAGCTCTTTGGTTGGTTCACATTCCAGTGCTGCAAGGTGGGTCATGCATGCTGCTCTGGCTGTGCTGCCCAGGTCTGTGCTGCATTCCACTTGTGGCCTGTGTAAGCAATGAGTGCTTCTATATACACAGAAGCAGAAGAGCAATTGGAAAACCCATGTTTTCCAACAAGGGAAGTGACAAGAGATGTTGTTTTGGTCAAAGGTAGGAACCTACACATTTGGCAGCCACTAGTCTTTTTTCATCTGTACTAGGGCAGTTTGTTAGTACAGGCCAATTTAACCATTATCTAAGTATTCAAGGGCCAATTCCTAAATAAAGTGGAGGGGCTTCCTTCCTTCATTACTAACCTGCCAACCCTAGCACCACCTGGGCATGGCTATAGCATCATAGAATAATAGAATGGTTCAGGTTGGAAAGGACCTTAAGATCATCTTGTTCAAGCCCCCTGCCGTGAGCAGGGATGCCTCCCACTAGACCATGTTGCCCAAGGCTCTGTCCAACCTGTCCTTGAGCACTGACAGGGGTGGAGCATTCACCACTTTTTTGGGCAACCTGTGCCAGTGCCTCACTACCCTCACAGTAAAGAACTTCTTCAGATCTAACTTCAACTTCCCCTCTTTCAGTTTGAACCCATTACCCCTTGTCCTATCACTACATTCCCTGATGAAGAGTCCCTCTGTAGCACCCTTGGTAGGCCCCCTTCAGATACTGGAATAAAGCTCTGAGGTCTCCATGCAGCCTTCTCCAGGCTGAACAGCCCCAACTTTCTCAGCCTGTCTTTATACAGGAGGTGCTCCAGCCCCCTGATCATCCTTGCAGCCTCCTCTGGACTTGCTTCAAGAGTTCCATGTCCTTTTTATGTTGAGAACACCATAACTTCCTACAGAGCTCCAAGTTCTGACAAGCCTTATATATGCTGCAGATGAAGAACCAGATGCTCGCTCATTCCACAGCTCCTAAAAGTTGGTTTCACTGACTGAAATTGTCCTCAAGGATGCCCCCCCCAGTGCGGTGTGGTCTTTTTTTTTTTAGTCAGCTGCTAGTTTTTAAAGTATAGCATATGTTTAACATAGAACATATAGAAAGAAAGAAAAAAATCTTGAATTACAAATGTTACATCCTCATTAGAAAAAGATTTCACAGTGTGAAAATGGTCATTCAGAACAAAACTAAAGAAATAGTATATACAAACATTTACAAAACTAGTTCTAGTTATTATCTTATATATATCCTGATGGAAACCTGAAGTAAGGCTGCTGCTGGGAGCCTCAGGCCTCCTGCTACAGAAACACCACAGCAAAAGGCAGCCCGTACAGATTCTGGCTATGCCATTAGTTTAACTATAAATTGCCTTTACCAAAGAGTACCTTTGGTGAAAGGAGACATGCTGTACATGTATCAGTCACAAATGGCTCCACTACACAGTATCAGATCTCGGTGTAACTATGCTATGAACGGGCTGTGCATCAAACAGGTGCAAACCAAACTGTTCTGTCTGAGAGGGTCTACTGGAAGGTCAGCCTCATCTCAAGGAACACTTACAAGTAATAGAGTGGGCGCTGTCTAGGCAAACACAAAGATGCTTCTTTGTGTTCTTCTTTGGAACAGAACCCTTGATTCATCAGCCTTTGCAGGAACTGTGTTCAGCTGGGAGGTGGCTCCTTACCCCTCTGCTCTTTCTCTAATGCAGGTTAGGCTGAATAAAGCACGTCAGCTTTTCTGACAGACTGACATTGTACTGATTTAATTAAAGTAATTTTTAAGCCAGATAATTCTCTTTTAAATTCTTAGCAGACAGTTATGTTCAATTTAAGAACTCTTTCATTTGTATTTTTATCTGCCGTTTTGTATCTCATACCTACCTCCTTAGGACAAATTGGTCCAAACTGCTGTCACCTATGAGTATGCACAAAACTTACTTTTCTTGGGTTCAGTGAAACTGATCTTAAACTAAAAAGAGCATAGAATGAGGAAATCTTTGCTTTTAGTTCACAGTCTCTTAAATTACCAAATTCTATTCATCTGGACAAGGGTGCTGCAGAGCTCGGAGCACTGGCTCTGGGTACTGCCTGTTGGTCTGTGCTCAATGTGGGCAGACCTGGACCATGATACTCTCCTTGGCTTTGCCAGGAATTCCCTTCCCTATGTTAGTGTTCAGCCTTTCCATGTCTCCAGATACAGAGCTGTACAGTTCAGAGGGCTTTCTCCTGAGGCTTCCTGGACCTGGCTAGGCAGCAATCCTCCAACGAGGTTACTGTGCTGCTGCTTATCACTGCTCTGACTTACAGCTCTTTGTTTGAGAAACAATACAGCAGACAATTAAAAACTAGTAACAGAAGCAAATGCTCACCTCTTCCTTTATCTATAGGAAAGAAACCGTAGGAGGCTATTTCACACCTAAGTTTCTTTGAGCAGCAAATGACTGAATAGGAAGCAAAATTCCAAACTAGGTGGGATGACATCTGCATTCCTATATGCAATCAATATCCTAAATAACCTTCAATACAAACTGACAGATTAAAGGCATCGTTCGGTCCAAACTTTTTCTGAGCAAACTGAAACGATGCAGTGGAAGGTGACCATCACCAATGCAAAACTGTCCTTCAGTAGGTTTATCTGTTAGGTCCTGCCAGTTTGTCTTCAGTCTAGAACACAAGGGCAGGGAGGATTTATCTGAATACCACAACAGGATGAAGCAGCTCCTATTTAGAGAAAAGGACTAAGAAGGGACATGGCAGGTTTCATCTGCAGTTGAAATGAGGGACATCAGCGCAGGTGCCTGTGCTCCCCACTGCATCTTCCACTTTGAGATCTGTTAGTGTCAGCAGCAAACGTAAAGCTCTAGGTACCATCCTTACTATGTCTCTTCCTCCTCCCCCCTTTCTTTCTCTTTCTCTCTATCTCTTTTTTTTTTTTTAGTACACTTCCAGATAAATGCCAATCATTTGGCCAGGGCTCACTCACAGAAGGTACAGCAGGCACAGATGGTACTAATGCATAAATGTAATCTAGCAAAAGTATGCCAACACCAACCCAGAAAAGGTTCCAAGTAACTGCAGTGCACTTACAGGAATACAGTGATTGGCAAGGTGAAAGCTGAGATTTGCAAGAGCTTACTGTTCCCAAATCAGCAATAGAAATTTTACAACAAATGAGCATATTTATTTATTAATTTAGAAAACGCACTTAATACCAAGATCTCCTTGCATATGTATAATAAAGGCTTACTAAAAGCCAAACTCATTATACAGGTTATACTGATTTTAGTAAAATAAGGGAGAAAGGGGAAGATGGAAACTGGAAAGCAGAACCAAATCCAGCGCCATACACCCACTCCCCTGTATTTCTCTGGAGAGCTCCTGTGAGGAAAGATGGGCAGTGCAGGGCGACTTGTAAGTCAAGTGATGTAGCGACTGAAGCTAATACCATGGGAGTGGCTTTCCAGACCATACCTGCCCTATTCTTCCTCAGGATTCAGAGCCTAAAAACATCCACACCAAATCCTTTTTCCAGTAGTAGCTGGTAATGTACACTTAGGAAAAACGTACAGGCAAGAAAACAAACACAGTTTGACAGTGTCCCCATGGGACACTTCTCCCAGATTATGGAGAACATGAGATCTCCTCTAAGGACATCTGCTGCAGGGTGTCCAATGAAAAAAAGGTATTTCAGAGAGCACAGGCTTCACCCCGCGTTCCCCAGTCCGCAGGGAAGGTAAGAGTACCACTTCTGCAGTACTCAAATAGTATCTCCTTGCTGTGTACACATCCTAGAGGCTGCCAGCACCGTGGGTGCCTGGCCAGCTGCTTGGTAGTACTGAAAAGGAGCCTGCGATAGACACCACACTGTCATAATACAATCTGAGGACCAGCTTCTAATCTTACTAGCATGAGCTTTATGCTGCTGACTTTAAAAGAATTGTTCCTGATTTTCAGCAAGACACAGGAGATCAGAAGCAGTGCTTAAAAATCAAGGGAAGCTGGTGTGACACTAGTACATCCAAGTGAATTGTTAGCAAATGCCTTGCTAAGTAAGGAGAGTATTGCTAGCTGTTAAGACAATCCAGGACAAATATCTTAAATTACTGACCTCTTGGCAAAGAAATACTACAGAAAAGTGCTGCATGTGTGCTGCCCATTCTGTCTTGCTTGCTGTCATTACTTCTTGCAAGAAGAGAACTCTCACTCTGCTGGCTACGCAGCCTTCTCTTCTCCAGGCTGAACAGCCCCAACTTTCTCAGCCTATCTTCATACAGGAGGTGCTCCAGCTCCTGATCATCCTTGTGACCTCCTCTGGACTTGCTCCAACAGTTCCATGCCCTTCTTGTTTTGAGGACACCAGAACTGCACGCAGTGCTCCAAGTATCGTCTCATGAGAGCAGAGGGGCAGGATCACCTCCTTTGACCTGCTGGTCACGCTCCTTTTGATGCAGCCCAGGATACAGTTGGTTTCTGGGCCAAGTGGAATTTTTTCCTCACAATAGCTGTGTTATAATTATTTTTAAATCATTTACATAGCATTCTACAGTCTGGGGTGGCTTCTCTCTTTACACATAATTATCATATGCCAGTCAGATACCACAAAATCTTAATGGGCCAGGTTTTTAATGGGGTAGAAATGCTGTGTTACTGCTATGTCACAATCTAGAACACAACCCCAGGATGACTTACAGACCTTACAGCTGTGGAGCGTCTGCTTCTTGTACTCATGAGCCATCTGAAGATGACAGCATCTCTTCAAAAAAGCCTCAGTTAGAGAAGTCTATTAAGAATAGGAGACAGGGAAGTATTGCTAAAGGAGGGAGATTTTAGGAGAGGCTTGAAGGGTGGTCATGGTGGAGGAGAAAAGTAGTTTGAAAAGAACATTTCTTCTGACAGTTACAGTTTATCTGTTGATATCTCTTATTTCAGAGAAAGATAAATTGCATTCTTCTCACTTGAAGTAGCTGCACAGAGGGGAGGAAGGAAGAATAATAGAGATGTCTGACTTTGCTTTAGATATGCCATCTCTAGAAACTGTAGATTTCTGATCATCCTGGTATTTTTAGATGAAAAAGACCCCAGAGTGCCAGATTTTGATGTTTGTTGGTCTTACTGGGTTTAAAATTGTGCTGTTTCTGACTTTACAAGGCTTTAAATGTGATGCATCTAGTAGCATTTTCTCTCTCTTCCTAAAAAAGATGTAGATGACTCAAGGAGTCATTTAGGATGCTCACATGAGGAAACCACTTAAGATCAGGCCTGCTATCAGTTTGGCTGGAGCTCTCCCATAACATAAAAGGGATCCCCAGTAATACTTACTCCTGACAAGGATTCATCCCACAGTTTTAAGAGAGTTCAGGATTCATCCCACAGTTTTAAGAGAGTTCAAAGAGCTAGGAGGACAATTCTCAAGAGAAAACTCTCCACAGCCCAGAGGAAACTCAGGAAGAGTTCTTGAAGCTTCACCTGGAAATGAGTTTTAGAATCTCACCACCCCAGTTTGTTTCCTGAGGAGAGGGAGCTCTCTCAGTGACAGCCCAGCCTATCACTGGGGATGATGGGAGAAGTGGTGTCCTGGTTCTTGTACCCACATGAGCAATTGAGTGCCAGCACGGGGTTAGGTGTGGGATGGGCTGCCAGCACAGGGATCACTTTCCCTCTGGCATTGAGAACAAGCTGGATCTGCCTTCCAAGGCATAATTAGACCTGAAGGAGAAAAGCCCTCCATTGGCAGGCGCCTGCAATGGGGAAACAAGATCGTGTCCTTCAGGAAAAAAAGGGTCAAATCTTGCCAGGCTGTGGAGGCAGAAGCTCTGTGTGTGAAGGAGGCTTATTGCCAACGGGTCAGATGGAGAGTGTTCCAGACAACCTGTGCTAGAGAAACAGGGACACTCCAGGCCATTTCCACATCCTTTCCTTTTGCATAAGCAATGCTTGCCTTGTATGAGGAAAACAACAAACTCCTGCCCTCTAGAGACAGGAGACCTCCAGCTCTGCTGAATAAAATATTTGCCATAACCTCCTTTTGAAGCAGATGCTAGAAATGCATACAGTTTTATTCTCCCCTAAGGCCCACACAACTGGCTCAGCAGCTCATCACGCTCTCCACTTCCAGACCTGGAAGGCCAACTCCTAGGAGGGGCAGCTTGTCATAACCACTCTATTTCAAGGCAGTATTTTATTTCCAGAACTGCTGAATAAAGCAGTCACAGAAAATTTGGCAAAGGAAGATAAATCCCTCTCTTCCTCATTACCAAAACCTGTCTAGGCAGGACAGCAAATCTTGTGCTAGCTGAGCACTTGCTTGCTTTCCCATGCCTGCATGCTTTCCCATGCCTACATGCCTCTGCAACCCACTCATCATCTCATCTTTCTTGGAAAACCAGGCTCCCTGGCGTGTAAATGACAGTGACTTGGAATTTCAAAGGTGGGAAAACAGTGTTATAAGTCTATCCCTGCATATTTGCTCTCCAGTACCAGGAGTCTTAGCAGAAGCATTCTTCGCAGTGCCACACAGGATACCGAGCTACCAAATCCCTTCAGTACTGGGTTTCAGAAGGTTACAACCGCTGGTAAACATGTACTTCAAAGATTTTGCTCACTGTAGCAACTGTGGTGAAATGTCCATATGTCCAGTTACAAAATAAGCATTATTAGTGAGGTGAAAAGCTGCTGTTAATAGCATTTTCTCAAAGCCTTCAGTGTTACTAAAAATACAACAGATAATACCTCTTGACTCCCCGCTGCGGTGCACCCAGTGTTTTCATTTACATCTAAGCCAAGTGCCCCCAAAGCAGACAGCGAGCCCTGCCAGATGACATAGCAACACTTGATAGATGTGTGTAGGGAATGTTTGCTCCCAACCTTTAGCAAACCACATCGACACAAGATCTGCTAAAACACTTGAGAAAACCCAGCACACCAGAGCTTACAATGGTGTTCATCAGTAGTGACCTGCTATACATATCAGTGGGTTTAAGATACTCACAGGGTTTCCCACCACAAATGAATACTTACTGCAAATATTTATATGAAGTAGAAAGCCTGATGCTGATGGCTACAGCTGAGCTGTATATTTTTGTGTAAGAAATACTTGTCTGGAGCAGCAACAGGCTCTTGGCCATCCATGACATATTTTATGTATTTACAAAGCATCATTAAAATACCTATTTTGAACCTATTACTGACAGTTTTGTTTTGTTGACCTCTATAATACAGTGCGGAAAGAGGAACTACCTTTTAAAAGAAATTAGTCCTGTCCTCCTGCACTTCACTTGCTTACAATTCCAGCATGACCAAGGAACAAACAGTGGCTGCCGAGTCAGTCTTGGCTCCTGAGGCACCTGTAATAGTGCTGGCACATGTAAGTTCCTCTAAGCAGTCTTTTTCTGAGGCAGATGATGGCAGGGTTGATTGTGAAACTCCTATTCTTCAAATTCAGATGTTGTAACTTGTGAAAGTTCACCTACAAGGCCACTAAGATTGCTCCCAAAGATCATGAAGTTCATGCACAGATGCTGAGAAGGCTTATTTACACAAATACAAGGACAATAAACAAGTTCTGTGCCTTTCCACTTAGGTCAGATTACCTGCAAATACTGATGGAGTGAAAAAAAAATAAATATCCCTCTTAGGGTAAAAATATATAATGCCATTCATCTGTAGTTTGTTTCTTTTTAGTTGTTGTTACTTTAGGAGGATTTTGAGCCCATCTATCACTGTTTTCGGGGTTCAGAGCTTATCTCATCTCTTGTCAGTGACCTTTCAGTCATCAGTTAAGTAATTTTGAGGAGAAAGCCTACTTGGACAAGCCCTAGAAATGGTTCTAATGTCTGCATCAGTAGTGATGGGCTCTGTAGCAATAACACCAGTTCAGATCATTCCTCTAAGAGATTCATTGCTGATTTATTCTGTGAAAAATGATACCTCCAGCAGTCTACAGCACTGCAAGTCATCTTTTCCCAGGTGCTAAATATCTACCACCACAATGTGGGTCAGGGATGCCAAGTGAGAGTGAGAGTTCCTTCAGGATGTCACATGGTGATGGCACACGGTGAGACACGGCCATGGAGACCCACCATGGGGGGGGAAGGCCTTGGGCAGTAATTTGACATGAGCAAAGACAGGAAATTCTGACAACTTAGAATGGGGTTTGCTGAGTTTTTATGGGAAGATCAACCTGAAATAAAAACCAGGCATCGACGAAGATGGAGCTTGAGCACTAAGATACAGGTTTCTGTTACGAGGGGTGTAAAGCCATTTCCAAGTTCTTACCACATACTGAGCTGCTTGGGTCTCTGAGACAAAGGATTACCTGATGGCCAGTTTGAATCTCTGAGCACTGCTTAGAGCTGCACAGGACATGGGTGGGTTAGCAACCCCTCTCTGAAGTAAGCATATAAATCACCTTTTTTAATATATATATAAAATGTATATATATAAACTTAACTTCAGCTGTATGCTCCAGCTTGTCAACTTACATTTATGAGGTGAGCATAATATTATAATGGTTATAGGAGTGAAATACATCCTGAGCCAGGGAGCTAGTAAAGAGGAGCATGGGTGTTAATGCCAGTGGAATTCTAATGCCCAGGAGATGGGGCAAGGTGACATTACTTCCAGTTAATGTTGCTTTTGATGGCTACAGTGAGGGGAGATCCCTGAGAACCCTTTCTGATGGCTGTAGACAGCAGGGCATGAGCTGCTGCCCTGTTCCAGTCAGTGGTACCAGCTCTGCCGTGGGATTCTTTCAGTAAGGAAAGAGTTCCTTCCTGTTCAGCCCTTGTTACAGGGTGTTAAGGTCCAGCCTCTCAGCACCTGGTTTGAATCACTGGCTGTTTTATTCCATTAAAAGGAGCTTTTGTTGTTAAAACTGCATGAGTGTGTGGGTCAGGAGCTTGGGAAGGAGGAGTTCATTATCCCCAGTAAGTGTTATACTGGGAGGTAATGATTTCAGAGAGGTTTGGGAAGCAGGAAATTGCCTTTCCCTTGCATTAGCAAAGGAGAAGAGGTTTGCACAGTCCTCCTTTACTGAAAGGCCTACATGGAAGAACTCCATACACTCATCTTAGATCCCTTATAGTGAGGCAGATGGCTGGCTGGCAACAAGGAAAGTAAGAGTAAGAAGAAAGAGAACCAGGTAAACCAGGTTCTCATCTGGTAATCCAGACTGCACCAACACTCTCAGCAGCCTGTTGTGAGGACCTGTGGTGAGAACACAGCTTCCTAGTGAGCAGCTAACCCAGGCTCACAGCAGTGCACCCATCACAGAGATGATGCTCTGATAATGCTGTGGAGATGCAGCCAACACTAATGACGTTGCTAAATACATGTCTCAGGAGTGACATTATTCTAGAGCCCTCCCCTTCCTCATGGCTCTGTGGGCACTGATCAGTTGGGCTGGAGGGCACAGAGCTCACATGTGCCATATAACTGACAAACCCCCAAAGGGTATATTCTCTTTATGGAGATACTGCAGCTGGGGGTAGAAGCACACGATCCTCAGCTTCTGCTGGCAATTCAGAGACAGACAGTGGAGGATCTTGATCCTTCAAGGTCAAAGTGAGCCAATCTTTGACAACGTTGTGTATTATAGGCAGTAATGGGCAACGAGGTCTAGTGTGAGGCATCCCTGCCCATGGCAGAGGGTTGGAACTGGATGATCTTAAGGTCCTTTCCAACCTGAACCATTTTATGATTCTGTGTAATACAGCTGTTCTGGACAGAGCTGTAAGTGCACCTTTGGAAAATGTGGTTGTTCTTACCACTCTGAAGTTGGATGCCGAACAATTCATCCCTGTACAAGGAACCTTCTCCTATACATACAGTTACGTAGCATGTTAAAGAAATAAAGTCACACACAAGGACAAGGTATGGATGGGCTGTTACAAGTACCTGACAGTGCAGTGCAAGCTGAGTGGCCAGGTATCACCACATCCCATCTCACACTCCTTGGAGTGCCCTTTCTGAATTGCTGAAGAATACTACAAGTGAGGCCAAACTACCAAAGAAAAGAATAGCCAGGACAGCGAGTTGAAAGTAATAATATATTAAAAGCTGCTTCTTTAGATCAGTGACCACCCAGCAGCAGCCAGCTGCTTAAAAGCTAAGTAAATGATTCAAAGTCCTGTCTGAGTTGTCCTTTCAACTTTCTGCGCATATGGGTGGCAGTTCATAGGTAGCCTGAGCCTATTGGCTTAGTAGCATTTGGAGGAAAGCTGTGATGAAGTATCCACAGCCTCACAGGAGATAGATCATGTTTCACGATGACCCTTGTGACAGCATCCAGAAGTTGAAGTTCAAGGTTTTAGGTAAGAGAACCCCAGTCCCTTAAATTACATCCTTTCAGACAAGTACGCAACACAGTAAAGAAGAGCACACCCCATATATCCCTGTCTCTGTATTTGTCTGTCCTGGGAGGGGATTTTTTCTACTGACCCTGGTGTATGGAAACAACCCCCGTATTTCACACAGAGCTCAGGGAATGCTTGCATATTCCATTGTTTAATTACTCTAGTCCTAAACCACTAAATTTAGTTCAATTTTGTACAGACTACAAGTTGGTATTGTTAAGGTTTATGATCCAGTGATTTACGAGGCATGATACATCGGATTTCAGATTGGTTGTATTGACTGTTTAATTGAATACGGGGACATGAGGGCAATGTTAGTGCAAACTTGTGAATCACAGCAGTGCTGTGATGGTGGTAATTCACTGGTGTCATCAGTTATACAGTACAAGCATGTTGGAGTTGTGAAGGCCAGAACCAGACTGATGAACCTAAGTAGTGCTTCCGTTTAACTACACAATCCTTTCTGTTGAGATTAATCAGAAGAAAAATGTAATATTCAGTTTCTAAACACTGGTCTTAATGATGAAATAGCTGTTGCTACACAGGAGGTTTTCAATTCATTAGAGGAACGAATTGACTTACACACTGTGCATCTTCTCAAAACCACCCTGCATGAAGACAGTGATACTGGTTGCACCTACTTCATATTGGTTTGATCCTTAGGAAATAAAAATTAGTCTTTTTATCTTTTGCCTACTTCAGTTTGCCCTTCTAGAATGTGAATGGTTTAAAAGCTCACTTAAATTACTTATAGTGTATGTGTTATTACCTGTTACTGTCTGGTATGGACAGTGGTTGGATAGCTCGTATTTCTTAGGTGCTTTCAGATTCTTCTACTGATGGTGTTTTGTCTGCCTGACAACACACAATTCCTTCTTTTTGTCCTTCCTCCCCTGTAAATCCTTGAGTAAGGAGTTTAGGCCAGAGACCGTGGGAGATAAGTGGGGAACCAGAATGGGAATTGTTCATTTAAGGCTTTCCTCTGTCCTTGCTATGTCTGGAACCACTTACCCTGGAAACAGAAACCCTCTAAAGCCAGCATTTAGGGCAAAGGGTTATGTACATGAAACCAACTATGGAAAGTACCTCCCATATGAAGACAGGCTGAGAAAATCAGGGCATTTCAGCCTGGAGAAGAGAAGCTGTGTGGAGATCTCAGAGCTTTATTCCAGTACCTGAAGGGGGCCTACCAGGATGCCGGAGAGGGACTCTTCATCAGGGACTGTAGCAATAGGACAAGGGCTGACAGGTTCAAACTGAAAGAGGGGAGGTTGAAGTTAGATCTAAAGAAGTTATTTACTGTGAGGGTGGTGAGGCACTGGCACAGGTTGCCCAAAGAAGTGGTGAATGCTCCATCCCTGTCAGTGTTCAAGGCCAGGCTGGACAGAGCTTTGGGTGACATGGTGTAGTGTGAAGGCATCCCTGCCTATGACAGGGGAGTTGGAACTGGATGATCTTAAGGCCCTTTTTATCCAAACCATTCTGTGGTTCTGTAAGCATACTGAGAGAGAGCCTTGCTAGTAGACACAGATATTTTTTTCCTAAGAAATAATAATATAAAAGGTATAGATGGTAACTGTGCAAGTTAAGATTTAAACTGCAAGCCTGGAGAGAACTCAAAGCCCTGTACTTTGGCTTGAAAGCTATTTCTGAATGCACTTCATGTGTAGGTATTGTGAACTCAGGCACCTTGTCACATCCCATTACCTAAATGTAAAAGCTGTTCTCTCCTTTGTTGTCGTGCTGTATTTACTGTTCCATTAATGACATGGCAGTGTTCCCTACCCTCTCATTAATTAGCACTTTCAGTGTATTTTCCAAGATCCTGATTTCAGCTCTGTCCTCTGAGCATCACACTGCACACAAAAAATGGCTGCTTACACAGAAGGCTTTGTTTCATTTGAAATCTATCACCCTCCAGTGTTCTTAAATAAGTAAAGGTAAAAAGAGTTGCCAGTACAGAAATTCACAGAGGTTCTAGCATAATCTGATCATGCATCACATCTACTGACTAACCTAATGCCTGCAGGAAGGGTCAGAGTGGACCTGACTCCACTTCTGGTAGAAAGGAAGAAAAGATGTATCACAGAAACATCTCCCCAAAAGCTTACTAGGGTGTGGCAGAGGAGACATGTTTAGAACAAAACACAGTGTCTTTTTCTTAATTCTAATGAAAGCCATGACCTGCAACTACTAAGACATCACCTTTAAGTTATATTTTAAGGCTTAACAATTTCTCAATTTATTTTGAAACAGGTTTACTTTCCCTTTCCTCATTAATCCCCCTTATATTGTTAAAAAATCATCTACCACGCTCATGGTCAGCCTTTAGAAGACGATGGACACTCCAAAACTATAGGGCACTTATAACAGGGCACCTGGCCAGCAGAGCAGGACTCGATGCTGCAGACCTGCATGTGCCAGACCTATCTTTGATTCCAGGGATTATTTCAGACCTCAGGTAAAGTGCTGAGCCACTAAATAAGTAATAGCCCAACACCAAAATAAGTAATAGCCCAAAACTTCTCTGAACTGAGGCACTGGTAACTACCATTAAAGAACACTGAGAGAGCTACAAACAAAAGTAGAAATGTTGTATCAATCGGTAAATTGTAATATTAACAAAAGCAGACAGGAACTACTGCAATTCCTCGCTACCTGTTTTCTGCCAGGGTTTTGCGGTGTTGATTTTCCATTGTGGCATTACCTTGGGTGTGAGCATCCTTACTGTCAGTGTTCATTTAATGTCGACTCTGTTGTCACAAGTGCTCAAGCTGCACAGCATTTCTGTATTTTATGCTCTAGAAACATTTTGCTTCTACCACAGAACTCATTTTAATATGTTTAATAAAAACAAAAACCTTCACAAAAACACAAAACAAGCAAATGAAAAGGTGCATAAAGATGTCCAGGCCTTCAGAGGAACCTCTTGGCACTAGTGATCGCTTCTGCATTAATTATATGGATGGTAGCAGCCAGAAGTTACTACAATTACAGCACCCACCTGTTCACTAGTTTTAATTATTATACATGTGACAGAAGCAGAATCAGGAGTAGAGTGTTAGGAAAAGAACTGCCCTGATCAGAACACTGCCCCTTCCATGCCAGTCATGTGCATGTGCCGAGACTTGCCTGAACAATGCCAAATAGCTCTGTGTACCATTACGCTCCCTGTTAACCAAAGCATTTAGGTTTTTACGTTACAACATCAGGTTGAATAAATAAATAAATAGAAGGAATATGAAATTCAGCCCTAATTGCTTTTGATAATTCCGTAATCTCCAAGCTTTAAGAAGAAAGCAGTAATTTTCCTTGAACCACCTATGTTTGAAAAGAAACAAGGATTCAAAGCATAACCACAGCTGCCTGTTCCGGCTTACTTGGCTTCATCTTTGACAGGTCTCTTCTAAATTGCTTCACAGACACAGCAATTTCAAAGTTCTTAAGTAGGAATCAAAGGGACAGAGAACAAAAAACACACTTGGCTTTTTTCCTTTTAAGGGTCTTGCACATGAAATCCCTCTAAAGTATGTGAAATCTGCAGCCCTACATGCCTTTGTTGATGTCTGCAGAGTGCAGAGATAGCCACTGCTACTGCAGAACCAGTTAAGGAGTCACGGCTTCTCACAGGCCACTGGGGTAGGATTCTGTGTTCCAAGACCCACTCCATGGAGACTTTGTGATCCATGGAGAACCTCACTCCAGAACGTGCAGCAGCATGCACTCCTTGTCCCCCACACACTGTCATAGAAGTCATTAATACTTCCATGTCATGTCTTGAAGAATGGCTTTCTCCCCATCACAGAGCTCTTCCCGTCACAGAGAAAAGGTGCTAGGTCCCTCTGCTGCGCCCAAGAGAGCTGTTGAACAAGAGGAGCTGTTCTCTTGGGAGCACACCCTACCTCAAAAACTCACTATCACTTTAGGCATTTAAATAAGCCACTTGCAATTTTCAGGCTTTATCCAAATGAATAAAAAGGGCTCATGATTTTTGCTATTGGATTTGTTCCATTCTTCTACACCAAAAGCTGTCAAGATTGATTTGGGCCTGTTTATGGGAGAATGGTATTTACCTGATAATAACATCAGGAGGAACCACTTTTCGTTTTGGTGCACAGCAATTTTAAGTTGTGTAAGAACAGAGTTTATAGATGCAGAGCTCAGTTATTGCTAATAAAACACTGTTTCCAATCAGCAGCAGCTCTGCTAACTAACAGTCACGTTCCTCTGTGCACTGTGTGAGGGTTTGACTCACAGGGAGATCTGTGGGGAGGATCTGCCTTTGCCAGGATCTTTCTTTACCATGGTTAGAAAGGTTTGAGTTTGCTCACTGCAGTTACTGAGATTTTGTAAATGAGCCTCACAGAAGACCTGAGAGCATTCAAAATGTGCTTTCCTAACATTGTAAATTTGTGAGTTAAATGTAGTGCCTCACTCTGGATAATTTCCATTAAATCTTAAAAGGTTTTTCATGGATACATTATTTGCACAAACACTGGAATTTAAATTACAGCTATCTAATATTCAGCATTCAAACATCTCGGTTGCATGTGTTACTCCACCAATAAAAGCTTCTCTTCTCTTTTCCCCCATCAGGGCCGATGTATCAACTTCACCCGAGTTCAGTCCCAGTAGAGGAGGAGAAGAAGGTATCAGGAGGAAAGACAGCCACATTGGCACTTTTCAACTGAGCAGAGAGAACTAAGCACTTGCTCGCCACATTCCTTGGACCACCTTCAAGCCCAACCCATAAGGCTTCCATGTTCCCCATGCAGGAGCTGGCATCACCGTACAAGCTCCTGCACTTCACCCCAGCACGTCGATGCTCTGTGACTGGCGAGTGCCAAGCAATGAAGCTTTGACTTGCAATGCCCATGCTTCTCCAGAACACACAAGGGAGAGAACACAGACACCAAAGATGATCGTGTTTTTCTAGTTTTGGTATTTTATGTTTTTTTTTCCTTAAGGACTACAAATTCTCAGGATGCAATGTGCTTTTAGCAATGATGCTGAGTTTCTCCAGTGCAGAGAAGGCACGTGGTATTTAAACAGGGACTACTAGCTAAGGGCAGGGTTAAAACCTCCTACCAGGCTAAGCAAGAGCTGAGTGCCTTACAGCCATTTCAAATCACAAACCCTTGCGAGTGAGTCTCCATCGCATTGTGCCTTACAGGAACCTTCTGACTGGAAATCTTGTCACTCTAACACTGAAAAGTGCACACGCATGACAAAATGTAGACAGGGTGCCTCGAGGTATTGGTAGCAAGCAAGACTTTGCCCTTTAGTTTTTGAAGACACCTTTCTTTCATTATGCACCCGGGACAGGGAGAAAATTAATAGAGCGTTATTCCATGGGAAGACAGCCTGTAACCAGGGATCTTGAGTGCAGTTTGAGGGACTGATGCTTCAAGACCTTGACACTGGGGCTGGTGTTTTTTCTCCCCTTTCCTGCATTCACAGTTCAGTAGCGCATAAAACATCATCATCTATAAACATACCTAGCAGTCCTAGAGCTTAGCTATTTTTAGTCTTTTTTTTAGATTAAAAAAAGCAGTAGCCACTAAACTGATATCTCAGGGTTCTCCCCCCACCTCCAAATCTCCAAGGGCTCTTCAGCGTCACAAGCCAGCAACTCTCTTTGCATGAGAATTTCAAAGTTTAATTAATATAATTAAAGGCAACAGCAAGCAGCAGCCTGTGAAGATTTTGCTCATCTTTTTTATGCCTTTTGACATTGAATGACCTATTACTGTGTGTGCATTACTGGGTTTTCAAGGGGGCACTGAGCACTGGTTGGGATTCAGCAGTGGAAAAAATACCTCCTTCCATCAATGGAGAAATTAAATGTAGGGGATGTCGGCTATCAGAAACCATTGACAATGTATGTATTCTAATTTTTTAGAAAAACCAGTGTCGTGTCACGTCGACAATGCCAAATTATGTTAGAGTGAGCGGAAACACTGTGGGGGAGGAAGGAGGGAGCAGCTGAAGAAAAAGGCTCAAATGATCCAGTCACTTTCGATACTGTACTTCAGATGCAGAATGGATATTCGAGGCGAAACCTGACAAAGCGCGCCCGCTTTGATGGGAACTGGTATAGACAATGACCAGTGGCTGGGTCAGTGGGATGTCTCTCTGTGAGCAGGGAGGCTTATCAAATGACACTAAAAATAAGTTCAACAACCATCACGTTGGAGGGGAAAAGGCGAACATTTCACATTTGGTGGGCACAAACGCGCGCAAGATGGAAAGAGCAATGTGAAGCATCGTGGTCTAATTTTCTCCTTTGTGCTCCTCATTGGAATTCCAAGGGACAGAAATAAGTCTCTTGGTTGATGTCCAAATTTGTGGCACTGCCCAAAGAAGCCTTTACATGTATCCACTCGCTTACCTCTTTTGCTTGACTTTATTTATGTCACTGGTAGCCTCATTATCAACAGCCATGTGTGCACATAAGACTATAAATAAAATTATTAGCTAAGTTTCAGGCATTATTTCCTCTTCTTCCTCTCCACCTAGCCTCCTAGCCTCATTTTGCCAGGTCACCCTCAATACCAGCTCCAACAGACCACTACCCTGCCCAACACCGGCTGATAACAGCAGGTACCATCAGTTACATTCACAGGTCAATCTGGTGCCCACAGATGTGGCTCATCCTTCCTCTGCCTCATGAAACTGCACCTTTGATCCTACCAGCTGTTGGGTGGGGACAGTGCAGCCTACTTGCATAAAAGAGGTTGGTTTCATCCATGATGCCCAACCATCCACAAGTCTTTGGCTTGTTTCAGGCCACCTCTGTGTGCCTTCCAGCTGCACTCAAGATGGAGAACCAAACTGGGCAGGTTTGCTAGGGTACAAGTGAGGTTCTGTACTACTCCTCCAGACACCGAGGCAGCAGAAACAGCCTATGATCAGACACTAAGTTAAAACCCTGCTGCCTCTTACTTGCCTTCCCTCCGTTTGTAATGCAAACACAACACTTGCTGTGAGCTAAGGCTGGAATTGCCAGCCTGCATTTTGAGCAGTGTGTTGTTCAACAGGAATCATAGAATCAGCCAAGTTGGGAAAGACCTTTAAGGTCATCAAGTCCAACCATTCCCCCAGCACTGCCAAGGCCACCACTAAACCATGCCACTGCGGGCCTCATCTACACAGCCTGTGAACACTTTCAGGAATGGTGACTCCACCATTCCCTGGGCAGTCTGTTCCAATGCCTGATCACCCTTTTGGGGAAGAAATTGTTCCCAATATCCAACCAGCAGATGAAGATTTCTTCCTCTCACATGTATCTGCTGTCTCTCAAAAGAATATTTGTAAGTAGGAGAGCCAGAGAAATAGAAATCCAAGCATCATCCTTTGTCCTCTCTAGCTGTCTAGCCATGTTCATTAAAAACTGGAACCTGCAATTTTTCACAGAGTGGCTGATACAAACCAAAACCATATTTCAGGTGTCTGCACTGATTTTCCCATCTAATTCACGTGATAGTACAGCATGTTATTATTTAGCTGAAGATAATAACCTAAGAGTTTCATTATTGTACAGTGTGGAGTATGTCACAAATAATGGGGGGGGGGGGGGCAAGAGGCACAAGGGAAATAATACTGTAAAACCCACTGATGCAAAATGACACAAAGTGGGACTTCTAGGCACGAGAGCTCAAAAGCGTGATGGGTTCAAACTGAAACGGGAAGTTCAGGTTAGATATAAGGAAGAAGCTCTTTACAGTAAGGGTGGTGAGGCACTGGAATGGGTTGCCCAAAGAAGTGGTGAATGCTCCATCCCTGGCAGTGTTCAAGGCCAGGTTGGACAGAGCATTGGGTGACATGGACTATGGGGTTGGAACTAGATGATCTTAAGGTCCTTTCCAACCCAAACTGTTCTGTGATTCTATGATTCTATGCTCAAGCAAACCTCCATCAGTAGGTTCAGCAGCATATGTTCTTTGCATGGGTTCAAACCCTGGGGTCTCCTTACAGAAAGACCATGTCCTGGTAACACTGCTGGGATCTGTTTTAGCCTGCATAAGAAAAGTAACGATCTCCTGAAAAAATAACTGAGCACAGAAGTGATCCAGAAAGCATTCTACATGTATAAATCCCACAGTCCAAAATGACTCTTAGCAAGATGTGTGGTCATTGGTATCTATTTCCATGTCAAAAAGAGCCTTAAAATACAGGTGACAGAGCAACTACAGGCACTGGGTGATGAGACCCTTCGCATGCTAAACCCAGTTAGGAATGTTCTGATTTTTAAAAAGTGCCTAAACCTGAGACTCTGGTTTGGTCTCTAGAGACTTTACACTGAGAAGTACAACTCGGTTGGGGGGTTCTGTGTTGGAAGCACAAAGATTAACATAGAGCAAAGAATAAAATCCTCATGGCCATGTACAAATGCCCTGTAGGGTGGCACCAAGAGCCGCATTTCTCCCCAGCAGCATCTTGTTTCACATCCCTGCCGATGCCCTGTATTGGAAGTGCTCATGGCCAGGTTGGATGGGGGTTTGAGCAACCTGGTCTAGTGGAAGGTGTCCCTGCCCATGGCAGGAGGTTGGAACTGGATGAGATTTAAGGTGCCTTCCAACACAAACCATTCTATAGGATTCTATGATTGCTCAGACCCTGAGCTTTCATTTGCTCTGTCTCTGAACCCCAGGTTCTGCCTCAGTGGTGTGGACAGTCACACTTCGTGCACAACAGCAGCGCGAATGTGCAACAAAAGGGGAAGTAGTTCCAGGGAATCAAGTATTAGCTCCAGGAGACTAGAAATCTAAAAGGCTTCTCATGCAGATGCCACCAGCTACACTGAAACCTGGTTCTGTGGCAGGGTAGTGGCTTAACACTCCATTCCCCAGTAACCTGGGATTTCTGTAAGCTTCTCAAACATGACTCGGTCTCCAGGAGACACAAACACCACTCTAGAAGAATCTCTCAGTTCTGAAGGGATTTACTGATGCTCCTTTTGACTTGATCATGTGGAGAAACAGAGCACATGCCTCACTACCTATGAGACTATCACCAGTAGCAAAAGCACACTGGTGAAAATGTTTTTTTTCTCTAAAGAGTGATAGTCCAACTGGACAAAAATACTACCAGCCAGTCCTCGCAGAGCTGCTGTTACCACCAAGACAAGGAAGGCAAGGAACAGGAGACATTAGGGTACCCTAAATATAACAAGGATTGTTTTATTTTTTACATTTTGATACTAGCAGAAATTAATTGGTGAGGGGGTGTAAAAAGGCAAAAGAGAACATTATTTTTTAACTGTCTCAGTAAATGGCAAGTCTTACTCACATCCCTGCACCATGATGTGATAGACTCCGAGTACACCATTATCCAACCTCTTGGAAATCTGTGGTGAGACAGGACTGCCCTGGTGTTTTCACCTTTAAGTGTGTCCTTACAATTCAAATCATGTTGACATACTTAAGGGAGAAAAAAAATGCAAGTTGAAATCCCCACATAGGGTAGGTTTTACCTTTGCTATTCCTCCCTGCATGTGGCAAGGGAGCAGGGGAGAAGGAAGGCACATAGCAATAACCTCATATGTGAGTGCAGTAGCAAGGGATGCACCTTGTACGAGCCATCTTCCCTGCATGTACATACCATCAGGCAGGAAAACACACAGATTTTCCAGGAGCCCATCCACTTAGTGTAACAGTAATGTTAAAGATTCCTTTCAAGTCAGAAGTTTCAGCCTGACACTACCAGCAGAAATAAGCAGGTCACCCACTGCTGAAGCCAAGGTGGGGTGTTACAGAAGGTCAGCATTCCCTTTCAGACCTCTAACAGGGAGGCTTTGCCATTTATCTTCAGCAAAGAGAAGAGGATCCAGCCCAAGCAGCTGGATTTGGAATTGACATCACCAAACTGGCAAGCCCCAGATGTCAAAGGAGGCAGACGCACCATACAGAGGAAAGACACTGGTAGAAACATTGATCAGGATTACAGCAAGCAAGTACTGTATTTGCTAATGAGTATCTTCTAAATACCTCTTGTGCTATCGCAAAATGACTTAATGTCAAAATCTCTAGTAAGAGCCTTATCAGACCTGGCATGTACTATTTTACTTCACAAATCTGTTTTGCATTGGCTCAATTAAAATTGTTATATATTTTTGGGTCTCATGTAGGTGCCATCTGTTTAACAGTACAAGTAGGTCCTGTGATGCACTTGTAAATTTTCTGCTGCAATAATTTTTTTATATATATAATGGCGGACTTTGGATACAAGGAACTGACCATACTCAGTGATTTTTTGTTGTTTTGGCAGTACAACAATTCTGATCGTGTCACAAGGATGGCTCTGCAGCTGATGGAAAAGCAAAGAACTGATCTACATGTTTGCAACGAGAGTCATGTTATTTATTTCATACTTAAGTTTTTCACTTCCTTGTTTTGTAAATAAGCTTGTTTTCCCAAACCAGAATCCACAGGATTGCTCTCAGCTGGTTTCCTATGTCTGCAGCCATAGCCTTCAGCAGAACTGCTTGCACCACACATTGACATCTTCACCCAAGTAACCATTAGTACAAAGGTTTGTAGGACCAGGAAACAGAACTAAAGCATTTCTTTACACTTTGGGGTCTTTTTAGCTCTTACTATTATGTCACAGGAACTGAAATGCTGTTCCTAAATCCCAGTGAACTACAACAAAGCCCCAAGCCCAACCCACTAGTTGCTTTTCCTTTAAAAAATACAGCCTCAAATTCTGCTGCTAAATTCTCCAATATGTTGCAACAGGAAAGTTTTTTCAATTACAATACTGCAGCTTGTTCTCAAGTCCTTAGTGTTGCTCTACAGACAAGAGAGGGATGACAGATTTAAGCACAGAATTTGTATGTGCAGAACTGCTTTTTTCCATATGCGGTCAAACACTTCAGCCACCTGCATAGCTGCTTTAGGATGCTCAGCAGGACTGTCCCACAGTGGATATCAGCAGAAAGAGAACGGCTCATTGTACCGTAGTACCTCAGGTGGACTGTAGTACCTTGGCCAGCTCAGGTGATGCTCATTTTCCCCTCACACATTCCCTTCACACTTACCAAGGATTATTTTGCTCAAGTGTGGCACAGAGCAGAGCTCTCAGCAGTAACTAGAATGAAAGATGACAACTTGTTTCTAACACCACCTTCTTGTAGGATACCTTCATAAGGAAATGGATGTACCCAAAGTACCCTTCTTGTCTATTTCTGGGCTTTACTATAACTGGCATCAACCATGGAGAGGTTCCTCCTTGGCCACACATGTGCTTTAGCCTTACTCAAGACCCCAGCAGCCAAGGATCATGTCAGCTGAGGGAGCACCAGCCACATCCCATACTCCCATGGATAACTGATGGCACATGGAAACCTGTCTTCTCTGGCTGCAGTGCCAGAGCTCAGCTTCTCATATAACAGACATCAGAATGCCACAGCAAGGAGCCTGTACCACTACAACATGGTGGCACAAGAGCAGTGAAGACAGCAGCCCAAGATGCCTTCACTCCTTCCAACACCCTCTCCATATTATCCATGCCCTCAGCAACTCCAGCTGTTCAGGGCATTGTCAACACCCAGAATACAATGTGTCTGTTGACAGAACTGCAAAATGCTGATTAAATTATGTGCCTTAAGCCAACCTGGGTAGAGAAAATTAATTGAACTGCATAACTGATGGGTTCAGTGTTACCTTGTTGGAACGGGGAGGCTGGGCTATGTAATGCTTGATGTCCTTTTATTTGATTAGGCAAATTAGGAAACAACAGTGTGAAATGCATTATTGTACTAATATGATATCCAAAATGTGAATCTCATTAGAGCTCTGGCCTTGATGCTTTTTTATTTGTTTCTCTGTAAGCTGAGGGAGAATAAGTAAGCCAGAAACACACATTTTTGAAATTACAGTGGGAAATGCTCAGTACTAAACATCTGTACAGACTTTAGTCACTGCCCCCAATAAAGGGCATTTCTAAGCTTTGGAGAAATTTAGTGCAAAACGTACCAGAAATGGAGGATACACAGGGTGTAGAAGAGGTTGGAGCCAGAAGGTGTTATCTACTGATGTAAGTAAGTTCACTGAGAGCTGAAAGCTGGCCTGCAGAACAGGGGCTCTGTGGGGAAGACTCCATGGCAGTGGGGCACTGGAGATCTCCAAAGGAGGAGAGATTTGTGTGCAGAACACAAATGCGTTCTGCAAAACTCACCTTGTGTATTAAGGCTATCTGGGGAGAAAGACAGAGGAGAGAAGCAGGGATGATGGCCTGAGACAACAGCAGGCTCTTCTGGGGAAGGTTTGAATTCAAGGTCACTCTGGAATACTGGGTGAGAGCAAACATATCACATAAATGTAAAACAACACTACATTTCATCTGTAAAAGGGTTTTATGAGAAGAGCCAGTTCGGGTATCAGTTGGTAAAGGGTCACTTCACAATATAGCCCTTTCAAATTGCAGTTCAAACTTGGAATTAATTATCCTTTCACTGTCTTGGGTTTTCTTCTTTGCTTCACATTAACTGCAGTTGAAATTATTTTAAAGCAATGATCTTGAACATCATGTCCTTCAGCTGGCCCTGAAAATCCATTTTCTATGGAAAGCTTCCTTTCTTTTCCAAGATTTCTGTGAGTGTATAAAGCTCATTGAAGCTCTGTTTGTCTACGGGTGTCAGATGCTCCAGTAATACCCAGGTGCCTGCCTGCTGGACTGGCTCCAATATACTTTATTAGCATAAACAGGCCAACTGGAAAGCATGTTTAACTCCTTCGGCTTTCAAGGATCCAGCAACTGGGGGATGCAGTGGGCTGGGAGCACTTTGTACCCCATTTGCCTTCCACAGGGGAGGCGCAACAGGCTCTAAAAGCAGAAAGAGAGCAACAGTTCAGAATTCTCCCCTCCATTCCCCATGCTGTGATCAGGGCACGGGAGTGGACATGTGAACCCTTACCTTGGGGATGAATTACTCCTTGGATGTTGCAGCTATGGCCCCATGTCTATGCATCCAAAGAAAACACTTTATGCTGCCAAAGCATTACATAGTCTAGTAATAGAGAATTAGGGAAGAGCTGGCAAGCATGAGGTTTCCTGTCACTGGGATCTCAAACATACGGAGAAAAGATGAACATGGGGAAAAGCAAAAGGAATTTTTGCCTTCTGCAGAACAGGGTCCAGAACCCTCAGCAGTTAAAAGGGGAAGAGAGAGGGAAAGCTATTAGCTCTGCATTCCCCCTGAAAGGAAATTCAGAGTCATTGTAAGACCAGGGAGATAAATTAGCTGCCAAGGAAAAGCTCGCACAGTGTTGCTGCAGTGCTCTAGCTAACCAAGCTTCTTCTATCAATTATGTCCTCCCCACTCCCCAGAGATGCCCCAGATCTGATTCTGATGCAGGGCCAAGTGCCAGGCAGATGCCTCCTGAGGAGCATTGGCTGAGCCCATGGATGCCTCCACCTCTGCCACTACCATCCAGAGGTGTTGTGATGCAGCTGGAACCATTCACCGTGTTCGTTCTTCTGCCAGGACAGGACTGTATCAGCGAGGTTTACTTGACTGGGACCTGGTAGTCTTTAAGGTGAGTTGCCCAGACAAAGCCAACAGTCAGTAAATTCATGTTGGGTGGTGTCTCCTAGCAGCCTTGCATACCAGCAGCAACATCCACTGCCATCACCTCACAAGATCATGCTCACTGAGCTATCCCAGATCAGGCCTTTTTCTCCCAGATTGGCCCAAATTGCATTTCACTCCTCCCCCTTCTAGGGATGGGGCTGTGCCCTCTGGCATAAACCACACCTAGAGGAACTTGTTCACCTGCACAGAGTGGAGGAGGACTTTCTAAAGCAGCTGATCTGGTTAACTCCGTCACCCAGATGTTGTGTTTGGAGGGACTGATGGCACCAGCTGACCCCTTCTCATTCAGCTCCAAACACACACATGGCTCTTCATTCACCAACAAAACATTTGCAGGGCAGTAGGACTCCCCTTTTGTTTATATTTGTTTCCCACTATGTAGCTGCTTCAGCCAGCAGCTGAAGTTTAAACAGGACTGGCTTAAAAGGTAAACATTTCTAACAGCTTTCTCATCAACTATATTAAATAACAGTCATAAAAAAAAAGGCCCCACAATATTTTCTGTATTTGCTGAAGGATGATGTCCTCCTTGCCTTACGCGTGTGCCAGATTACTCATAAACCTGGACCATATGCCACTGCAATTTACTGATGGGCCCAAGCTGTTTTGGTGGATACAAAATCCGAGGGGATTAGGAAGGCTCGATCCATGCTGAAAACAGAACAGCAGCAGTGGGGCAGCTGCTTGCTCTCTTTGCTCAGTCTCAATTTAGGTCAGTGGCCATGGACCGGTCAAATGCAGTGCTCTGGAGTGGGGTTATGCCATGCCCAGACACATGGGGGGACCAGCCCCAGCCCAGGACCTGACACCCACCCCCACTGCATAAAATCAACAGAATGGTTTGGGTTGGAAAAGACCTTAAGATCATCAAATTCCAACCCCCTGCCATGGGCAGGGACACCTCACACTAGACCATGTCACCCAAGGCTCTGTCCAACCTGGCCTTGAACACTGCCAGGGATGGAGCATTCACCACTTCTTTGGGCAGCCTGTGCCAGTGCCTCATCACTCTCACAGAAAAGAACTTCTTCCTTATCTCTAACCTGAACTTCCCCTATTTCAGTTCAAACCCATCACCCCTTTTACTATTGCTACAGCCCCTGATGAAGATTCCCTCGCCAGCATCCCTATAGGCCCCCTTCTGGAAGGATGCTATGAGGTCTCCACTCAGCCTTCTCTTCTCCAGGCTGAACAGCCCCAACTTTCTCAGCCTATCTTCATATGGAGGGTACTCCAGTCCCCTGATCATTCTCGTGGCCCTCCTCTGGACTTGTTCCAACAGTTCCATGTCCTTTTTATGTTGAGGACACCAGAACTGCACACAATACTCCAAGTGAGGTCTCACAAGAGCAGAATAAAGCGGCAGGATCACCTCCTTCGACCTGCTGGTCACGCTCCTTTTGATGCAGCCCAGGATACGGTTGGCTTTCTGGGCTGCAAGCGCACACTGAAGCCGGCTCATGTTCATTTTCTCATCAACCAACACCCCCAAGTCCTTCTCTGCAGGACTGCTGTGAATCATTCTATGATTCTGTGATTCTGTTATTCTATTCTATATGTTCCTTGGCCTGCAGGGGCGTCTGCATTTCAAGAAAAGAAGGGGCAGCTCAGGTGCCTGAAACAGGCCCCTCTCTGGGTAGAAGTTACCCACAGCAGAGGTGCTCCCAGTCAGCCAGCACCATCTCTCAGCTGTGGGCCTTGGCTTCTCCCTAAGGAGACTGATACTCCCATGAAACATCAAGTGACATAAATCATAGAATCAACAAGGTTAGAAAAGGCCTTTAAGATGATCAAGTCCAACCTTTACCCCAGCACTGCCAAGACGACCACTAAACCATGTCACTGAGGGCCTCGTCTGTGAATGAGGCTTGTGAACACTTCCATGGACAGTGACTACACCACTGTCCTGGGCGGGCTGTTCCAATGCCTGACCACCTTTTCAAGGAAGAAATTGTTCCCAATATCCAGTCTAAAACTTCCCTGGTGCAATTTGAGGCTGTTTCCTCTTGTCCTATCACTTGTTACTTGGGAGACTAATCCTCACCTCACTACAACCTCCTTTCAAGAAAATCCTATTTAACGTCTAGTAGTACACACAGTTCAGTTGGAGCAAGCAGCTACATGTTAAACAACTTCACTAAATTAATTCAATCTCTTTCCCCTCTACACTATTTTAAATTTCTTCTTTCCCAAGGAAAAGGACAAACACCTCCATGTATTTCTCCTCCTCTTGCCAGGAAACCTGGGCCCCGTGGTGCTGTGTCCCATATTGCTCCTACGTCTTCATGGATGTTAAAATCCCTTTTTATCATCTGGCAAAGCAGAGGGTGTACCCAGCTCTGTGACACTGGGATGGACTGCCAGGAAGTAAGGACACCAGTGTGTAACTGGAAAGATATTTATCTGTCCTCCTCAAGTTTCTCTGTCACCACTGCATCCCAGTGTGACCCCAACACTCCTGCCTGCTCTCCTGGCCAGGGGAGCACACTACTGCTCCTACTTGGTGTGCCCAGATGTGCAACGCAGATGGGGCTTGCAGAAAGGGACATGGTCTGGCTGACGATAATTGTTTACAACTTTTATTAAGCCCATTTTCATTTTCTAATTATTATAATAACTCCAGGAAACACTGCCTGTGGACTTTTAAGTGCTTGATGTTTGTATGTTCAAATGAAAGCTGTGGAATGATCCTGTGCTCAGTGCCACATGGCCCCACAAAGCAATGGAGATGCTAAATAGTTTTAAAAAATTTATAGTTTACAAGATCTATGTCCCATCTGTAGCAATACACTAGCTCCCAAATGCACTAGATTTCACTATATTAACAACACCTCTTAAAAACAATTGGCTTAACTCCACAGGGTGGTTTCATCATGACCTGAGAAGCACATTGCAACGTATATGCACGTTGAAGACTAACATTGTTCAGATCAAATGCTACCAAAGCAAATAAACTCTTCTTCCAAACCAAGTGCTCTTCCACTTCCAAGTAACTCATTGCTGTTCAAAGCATTAATCCCATTAATAGAGAGAAAGACGTTCCTTTTGGCAACTCTGCCAAAGCTCATCCCCACCACCGAAGCTATGACAACAACAAAAACCTGTGGAGTTTCAAGTGTAGTATAAAAGAATGGTTAATCCTGAGGGTGAGATTAGTACTGACTTTTCTTTCCCTCCTCTCCCCAGAGACGTTCTCTGTTATGAGGCAAAACCACACAAACTGTGCCCAACTTGAAAATTGATTTTGGGATGCAAGCCAGACCAGATGGTTAGAAAAGCTAAATACCGTTGATTTATTTCTTACCCTTTACAAAGCAATATTAGAGACAATGGACCTTATCAGAACAAACGAGAATAAACATGAGGATGCAGACTCAATAGAGAATTAACAACCAAAGCTACCAAATTCCATTATGCTATGACTAATTCTGATTTTGTGCAAGTATTAAGCAGCAGCAAATGCGTAGCTTTATCTAATGAATCCAGTGCCAAACAAGACCACCTTTCAGTTAGTGCTCTGTGACAACTTCCTGTGGCTCTGAATGCTGCTTCAGAAGTTACAAGCACTTTGCTCACAGTGCCCATGGTCACAGCCAGCCCAGGACACTGGGATATGGTGGGTACTGAAGAGCTTCTGCAGCCCTGGCCTGTGCCTTGTATGCCTCAGTTGCCCCATCCCCAACCCATCATAACAGACATGTCCACCGCAGAAAGATACAAGGTGCAAGACACCTTTATTGCTTTGAAAATGCCTTGTGGTGCTCCTTGTAAACAGGTTACATGAATCACTTAACAAATGTTTACCACTGTCCTGAATCACCCCCAGGTTCAACCACCTCTGCAGAGCCAGAATTCAGTGTCAGTTAACTGCTGCTGGCAACAAGAGGAAATGGGCTTCCTGATGGCAATGCTTTAAAGCCCGGTAGTTGCACACTGCAGCTGAAATGAGATGTAATAGATTTAGCCCTTTTGTGCTTCATTTACCACAGCTAAGGCACACAGTAAAAGTTTGGTTTATACTCTGGTGCTGCCATGCATGAATCTCTCATTATAACTTAAAAGACCTTTTATTTTTGTTGAGACCTGTAACAGCATTGTGCTGTGTTAATTACAGCCACGTAACACAAGTGCAGGGAGGTTTGTTTCCTTCCTTTCTACATCCATAATGAAAGCTGAGGGGGCCTGTGCTGGTATTTAAGCTGGCTGTTTTATTCCATTTGGGCTGCAGTTAATAGGGATGGGGAAAACCACCTGCACTATGATTTCTGCTATGGCAAGAAACATCTCTTACAGTCCTTCTGATTAAAGACCAGGCTGCTGCAGCCCCCCCTTGGCTTGGGCAGGGTCTCACCACTCTCCCACAGCTCACAAGATGTATGTAAGATGCACTTTATGTGGGTATGACCTTTTGGAGAAAAGGAAAGGAGGACAAGGGCTGGCAGGTCAGCAACTGAGCAAAGACAGGCACAGTGCATGCCCAGGATTCGGTAACAGCATAAAATGAGAGGTTTCTAAAGTGCCCTCCTTAGTTTGAAGTGGGATTAGATCTATTTTAGGACATCCTTCTGTGCTGGACATCCTGGTATCGGGAAGCCAGGCTGCTGCAGTCCTGCATGTCAGACTCATCAGTGGTGAGACCACAGAGGTGACATCATGTTCTAAAATGTGACTGGCAGAAAAAAGACAGCACATTATTATATCCTGCCTTTCAAAGAAGTGGTTCCTTGTGATTGCTGGCCATTTTGGGGAATGGGCACCATTGCCCATTGGCAACATGCCACGTGCTGCTGGCTTCATGAGGGTTTCTTAGGGAGGCTAGGATCTTTTTCAGGACCTTGCTGAAAGCTGGGATCTTGCTTCTCCTTCATCTCTATGCAGCTGTTTTCCACCTCTGTGCAAAAGGACTTCTCTGAACACAGCTTATCTGCTCATAGACTCCACAAGGTCATACTTCCCAGATCTCCTGTAACATCCTCAAAGCAGAGCCAAAAGAGAAAGGAGTAACTGGGGGGAGAAGGAAGACATTTAAGGAGTTCTTGCAAAGGGTACACATTTTTTTACTTGTGAATAGCTGAAGGCTAATTGAAAAAGGGACAAGAAAGAAGCACTGAGGAAGGAAATCCAAACCCAGAGAAAGATGGAGGCAGCAGATGTGCTGAAATACCAGCACAAAAACCATCTGAATACTTCTTAGGTAATATAATCCTCCAACCCAGATGTCTTTTACAAAGTTGAATACTTAAAAACACTCAGTGTCTTTTTTTTTCCCTTTCATGAACACTCATGTTTTGGAAACCTCCATGCCGGAAGTTGCTCATACTGTGAATGCTCCCAGTGAGTCAGGAGGGCTGCATGCACTGACCTTTGGAAACCCTCTGCATAACCATGCACTTGCTGCAAAGACACCAGTGAAAACAGACGTAAAACATCCTGCTTTAATGGTCTTAAGGCTCAGATCCAACCTGGACAGCTGCAATGCTACAGGACAAGAGGGAATGTCTTTAAACTGACAGAGATTGAGATGGGAACTTAGGAAGAAATTGTTCCCTGTGAGGGTTGTGAGGCCCTGCCACAGGTTGCCCAGAGAAGCTGTGTCTGCCCCATCCCTGACAGTGTTCAAGGCAAGGTTGGACAGGGCTTGGAACAACCTGGACTAGTGGAAGATGTCCCTGCCCATGGCAGGGGGTTGGAACTGGATGAGCTTTAAGGTCCCTTCCAACCCAAACCAGGCTCTGATTCTATGATTCGATGACTTTCAGTCCCAAAAGCCAGTTTTCCAGATTTGCGCACAAAAGGGAAAGAGATGAGCAGTGGCTTGTCCTGTGCCTTCTTCACCCATCAGAAAGGATTCCACCTCTCCAGGTATACAAAATTATCCCTGAAAAGTTTATGCAAAGGTTTTCACCTCAAGCCAGCAGTGAGCAAGGAGACAGCTTCACTCATCAACAGATCTGTAAAGGACTCTCTGATCTGGACAGCAAAACAGGAACATACTTTACTGCTTCTCAGACTCCTTCAGGCATTTTATTGCTCTCCTGTTCACCGTGACTAGTGACTAAGTTGCATTGCTATTCACACTTCATTTTCTCCAGTTTGGCTTATTTAACAGGTCTCTCCCAAGAGCTGAGTAAGGTCTGAGCTGCCATTTGACTCTGCCTGACCTCGTCTTTCCTTCTTCACTTTCAAGCTCCTGTCATCAGAAGGGCTTTCTAAATCTTCTCTGCTCCTGCATGGGTCTTCAGTGTGGGGTACTGGACTACATGGTGTGGCCAAAAAGCAGTTACTGCCTCTATTTTCATGGGGCAGGCTCCTAACCTGGCAGAACTGGGCTGCCCAAGGCAGTCTAAGAGACCCTCCTGGTCTGATCTCAGAAGATCAAAACAAAAAGCTTTGGCAAACCGCATTCGCATTAGAGAGGAAACACCATCCGTTGCAGTCTGCTCGAGGTTAGACTGCTCAGTAGAAGTGCACTGCTTCTAACTACTGCAGTCATTCAAGTACAAGGTCTAGGCTGCAACATCTTGGCCCTGACAACACCTAATGCGCTATACTTAATGTACTTAATGTAACTTTACCTTTGCAGCACTCCCAGCCCAGAGCCTGCACAGCTTCCTTACTGCTTAACCAGGCCAGCAAGGCAACTTTCCTGAAATTTCTCCAAGTTTCCTGGACTCATAGTTTGGCTCTGAGTTTGTACTGACCTGCAGCTACAGCAATGAGTTTGAAGCCAGATCTTTCATTAACCAGAAAGACGGCAGCCCCCTACACATCTCTTCTGTACATGGTTTTGTGCAGCAGTTACTTCATCTAGTGTCACCTCCAATTTACACTCAGAAACCTGCCTCCAGACCCATGCTTTGCATTTTGCAGTGTACAAAAAACTTGACAGGGAACGTAAACACCTGCCTTTGTGTGCCTTTGTGATCTGTGGTCAGTAAAGCTCAGGAGATAGGACTCTGGCAATACATGCTGTTTGCATGACTGTGGAAAACTGCTGGTTGAGAAGTTCAGCGTTTTTTGACTCTTCAAAGGGAACAGCACAGTTCTTAAAGCTGTACATGTACAATGTCTAGATGGGAGGCAATGGAATTTCTCCCTAGCCTTTAGCAAAAGCCAAATCCAACTCACACCATATGAAAGTCGCTGCTCTTAATATAAAGTTGGTGCCAAGCCACTGAGAAACTGTGCTGGGAATTGCCCTCTGAGCACTGCTGTGAAGATGTTTTGTGAACTGGAAGCCAACAGTACTTCTAGAAGGGGAACTCTATCAATAAAACAAAACATAGGTGTGCTTCTTGGCCTTCGACAACAACTGACTCCATAGTAATCGTTGCAGAATGACACATCACCCCACCGGTGCCCTCCTGGCTGTATTCAGAGCCTTCAGCTCACCTTACTATTAGTGAAGCGCAAAACACCTTCACCCTGAACTGCTGACATGACAGGGGCTGCCCTGTGGCTGTTCCTCCTATCTGTTACAGCTCATCTTCCATTCAGTCCTGCACCAAATCAGCTCAGTGATGATGCAGGCATGGTTTTCCCCTCTCTGCTGCTCGCATCACAGAATATGGCTCCATAGGAGGACCATATTCTGCTGTTTGCATTACCTTACAAAGTGCGAAGTCACGTCTAACAGCTGAGGCTTGTTCCACGTTGCCTTTTAGCTCATGAGAGGCAGCCTGTGAGCTGCAGACCTTTCTTTCCTCCCAGCTTGTGAGACTGGACAAATCAACCCCTCCTTGAGAGGCAGCAGGAAATGGGAAACAAAACTTACTGCATCTGCTGTGCAGTGCTGAGTGATGATATGGAAGTGGTGCAACATAGCTGGACACACTTAACAAGCTTCTTTCTGCCTGAAGTGCACAGGCACATCTCTTGGGGAAGGGGTCCATGTCCTCTTAATCCCACCTCCTCCTGTGGCAGGGAGCACGCTCCCCTTCATCCTGCTACAGGGGAAGGGGGCTGGACGGAACATGACGGCAGACAGACATTACACAGCTGGCTCTGGATTTTTCTTTGGCCCTGACAACACACTGATGTTCATGCTTTCTCCTTTCCAAGAGTTTGTGTAACGAGAGCTTCACGATTAAGCACTTAAACTGGAGCTCTAGACCAATTACACATGGAAAGAGAGCACTTAAACCAGAGCCCAACAAGAGAAAAACCCCAACAAAGAGTTCAAGATGCACTTAGAACAAATGAAAACAATGCTGGCTACAGTCCTGGAGCCTGAGAGCTCCTGGCTGGGATGCTCTGGTACATGTGCATCTCACTTTGAGGAGGTGTTTGATGACTCAACCTCTCTGACCATGGCAGGGGGGTTGGAACTGAATGATCTTAAGGTCCTTTCCAACCCAAACCATTCTGTGATTCTGTGACTCAGGTCACCGTGGTGCTGGTGGGCAGCTGTGGCTGTGGCTCTTGGTGACTTCAGCTCAGCAGGTACCGAAAGGCATAGACAGGGCTGCATGATTGACCAGAGTGAACAGGGACATAGTATTTCCCTTCAGTGTGGTCAGAAGCTGAGCCAAAGCCTGCCATTGGAGACAAAATGCCACTGGAGTCTGAGTGATGCCTCTGCATGGATGAGGGGAAGAAGGCAGCAGCATCCTAATGTGAAGCTACACAAAACAAAACAACTAGGGAAAGTAGTCATCAATACAATGTCCAGTCAAACGTCAGACAACTGTCTGGAAAGCACAACTCACAAGGCTATGGGATGCTGTAAGCCAGAGATGGGCCTCAACACCACCAAAACTCCTTTCGTGAGCCTACACTGGTTTCTAGTTCTATACTGCAGCTTTAGCTGACCTCTTCTCTATCACACTCCCACACCACAGCACTTGACATCCTGCAAACCCCAGTTCTATGCCCATGAAGGATGATGCTCTGTTATACTTGCAGTTATGGGTAACGTGAGAATGAGGGAATATGCAAAAGGAGAAGGGACTTGACAGTAAAAATCATGCCCCGTGCTTGGAAGCTAGCAAGATCCAAGTTTAAACTGACCCCCTGCAGCAGAGAATTGAGTGGCTGAGAGCTTTCTCATTAGACAATCCTGACCCATTCGGGTTGCTGCTCAACAAGAGGGATGAGCTTTGTCCTTTTGAGACAAGCAGCAGCATTTCCTAAAGAAATAATAAGGTAGCCATGCCTGAGCATCATAGCCGAGGTGTGATGAACACCAGCCAGCATCCTGCAGAGAATCACAGGTTTTCCAAGTGGCTCTTCACACTCCAACAAACTCAAACTCTTGCAGCCCTGGGGCTCAGGTTGCACACATTCAGGGGACTGTGTCAGGACATGATGACTGCATTCATCCTTGCTCCTATGACTTCTGGAGAGCAGGCAGAAGCAGACTGGTTGCTTGCATCACTAACAGTCCCCTTATCACTCCTGAATGACAAACACATCATCAGGATTGTGACACTGACAGCTCTCCTTTGGCTGCAAGTCCCCTTCAAGGAGGGAGCCATGTGAAACAATGGGAGATGCTAACAGCGGGACACTGGAGCCAGCCAACATGCCAGGGCTGGAAGGAGGTAGACCCAGGCACTGTGCATGCATGACCAGTGACCTGTGGCTGTCAGCTTCTCAAAGTCCTCACACTTGGCAGCCACTGCTCCCTGCCCCGTCTGTGCAGACACAGAGGGAGGTGCCAAAACCACTTCCCATCCTGGATGTGTTTCAGATGGGGACGGGAAGGCAAAGAGCTAGCCAGCTTATGAACCACTGTGGTTTTCACCCAAGAATGCAGTCTGGTGCCACCTTACCCTATACAAGAAGCTTGCTTATTAAAGTAGCATCAAGTTTATAACCTATTTTCAGCCATTTGACACTGATTTGGGGGGGGGGAGTGTTTTGGAGCACAAGTCTGATGAGGAACAGCTAAGGGAACTGGGGGGTTTAGTCTGGGGGCAGAAGGCTCAGAGGAGACCTTACTGCGCTTTATAACAACCTGGAAGGACATTGTAGTGAGGTGGGAGTTGGTCTCTTCTCTTAAGTCACATCAATAGGACAAGAGGTAATGGCATCAAGCTGCACCAGGGGAGGTTTAACTCGATTTTAGGAACAATTTCTTCAATGAAAGGGTGGTTAGACATTGGAACAGGCTGCCCAGAGAGTGGTGGAGTCAACATCCCTGGAAGTGTTCTCAAACCTTGTAGATGAGGCCCCCAGTGACATGGTTTAGTGATGGTCTTGGCAGTGATGGGGTAATAGTTGGACTTGATCTTAAAGATCTTTTCCAACCTAGCTGATTCTACGATTCTATTACTTTGTCAACTAGGAGTCAGTAATAGCATTAGATGAGGGGTTTCTGAAGTGCCCTCCTATCCACCCACTCTCTGGGCAATTCTGACCTTTGGCAGAATCTGTGTTTTGCTTTGACTGCGTGCCTTGGCCAGGGGAGCATGGAAAGGTGTGTGGGTATGCTGCAGAAGCAGCAGTATTATGTTAGGCTACTAACAGCTACAGGTTTTTCTTCTTTTACACTTGAAAAAATGTGAAAAGAAACCTTGAAGAAACCTCCAAGTACCTTAAACAAAACCCTGCAATTCAGTGGTTTACTAAAGAGAGAGGAAGCTGAGCTTTCCTCCCCTGATTGCAATTCTGAATTTAAAAGTGATGGTGTTTACAGTCTTTTACTGTTTTCCTTTACTAGGACAGTTCTGAATATAAACAAAAATTATCTACAAGATATGCTATCATTTGTAAGTATTATAAATACTCATCTAGCGTGAGGTGCCCCTGCCCATGGCAGGGGGTTGGAACTAGATGATCTTGCAGTCCTTTCCAACCCAAACCATTCCATGATTCTATCTGCTACAGTGAATAAATGCAGCAGGAACTCAACAAGGAAGATTTGGGAAGCATGGAGAAAACAGACCCCAGGAATGACAATGGTGGAAACAAACCAGCAAAATTCTATTGTGAGCTATAAACCTAAAGACAAGGGAGTTACACACAGCACTACTACCCTCTCTGCTCCTCAGCAGCAGTAACAACACCATGAGGCACTGCTAACAGGCACACCTGAGAGCAGGAAGGCAGCACAACTACTTTAAGCAGATTTATTAGAACCATAGGGCACCTCCATCCATCAGCACATCACCCCAGTGCATGGATGTCACTTTCTGTAGCTGTCCTGTGTCTTTTTTCTTGGCTTTGGCACCACCAAATGCTTCTCCACACGACAGCTTTGCCTAATAGGCTGTACGCAAATGAGCTCATTTCATAAGAGTAAAAGAAAAAAAAAGGTCAAAAAAAGGCACATTTGCACTTACTGTAACATGGTTCTCAGCTGGAAGGGACCTGGATCTAGCATCCTTTCCCCCACGGCCATTGCAAAAGCCCTTTTACACTCCAGCAGTAACCAACTAGTCATGTATTTCAACAGTCCTCCTCCTCTCCAAAACTGCAGGACACACATTGTTCTCTAGGGAATGTGAATCTCTCAAGGATTATACATCCTAATTAGGTGGATCTCTATTGGAACGCCCAAGAGGGGACAAGGCATGCTTGTTGCTTGTTTCCTGTTTAAGCCACACACTTGTTGACAAACAGTATTTTTCACTGCAAAGGTCAGGATCAAGGAAGCTGTCTCCGTCACTAGAAACTCTTTTTTAAACCCGATCAGATGCAAGGTAAGGACCACTGGTTCTGGGAAGCAAGCTGGGATCCTTAAAACAACATGGACTGCTCAGCAAATGTTATTGCCAATGTTATTGCCACCCAGATATAAATATGTACATGGACTATCATTTCTTGTAACAAACAGTAAAAGCTATCTTGGTGACAGTGAGGCAGTGCTGGAGAAAGGGGGACTTTATCACCTACCTATGACTATGTTTCCCAAGCAACCTTCTCACCAATCCGGAGCTCGGTGTGATCATTAGTTCCTGCACATGCCAGCAATGAAATCGTCCCTTAAAGTAAATCATTCAAGGATTTTTATAATCTGAAATAAAATGTTCTAATATTTTTTTCCTAAGTTTTCCAGGTTTAAGGTTTTAATCTTTTATTATTTATTGTACAGCAGTTGTGAAGGGCATGATGAGAAGCCCTGTGTAAATGGCTGTCATTGGAGGATCAGCACGTGACAATGCTGCATGTAAGAAATTAATGATTCTTTTTCTCCTATTTTCCTTGTTCTGTTCCTGATTTCTTTATTATTCCTTATTCTCTCTTAGGGTTTTCAAACACACACAATACCTGTAAGAGTAAAACAAAACAAACTAAGCTGCACTGTGGCTCCTGCATATTTTCCTACCCTGTGGCTGAAGTTGCTGATAAATATTCCCTAGAAATGGTACTGGAGGAGGAGAAGGACACATATATTTTCTTTTCTTCCTTCCCACTCAGAGCATCAAATTCACAAGGCGACAATTTCCTCCTGTTTGAGATGCAGAGTATTCCCCTATTTTTGTACTCTCTAGGATTTATTGCTCTGTTTAACTACTGAAGATGCAATTTAACCTTTGCTGTCTTTACCTCTGGTCCTGCTAGAGACTTAATGGACAAAATACTGGTCATTCTCTTAACTGTGGGCTTAAAAATAATCCTCTTTCAATAGAAAAAGACATCAAATATCTCATTAGACCAATAGCACTAGCAGGCACAATCCAACCTAGAGTATCAAAAAAATTATCGTACGTGTCTTTCTACCTAAATTCCTTGACACCTGGAACTCAGAGAGGGAACGTTTTGGTGCGAGTCCATTGCTGAACTGATGGTCCTTTAGCTCCAGAGCTTGCTTTGAGGTCTTTGTCCTGCTCCAATCAACCAGGCTTGGACAGGAGTGAGGTCAGAGCTGCATACAGAGGTCTTCTCAGCTACTGCAGCAGCTGACTTGCATATTATGGATTGTGACTAAAACATCAGATTTGGCCCTTTATTTCTAGGTATGCCATTTTCATTCATATAGCCCTTCTTGTCCAGTACTTCACATGAGATGTGTAATGCCATGTAGAACAGAGGCTCTCCTTGCTACATCTACTTGTACTTGATTTTATAAAGCAACTGTAATACCTTGGTGGCTCAATTATATAATACTACTCACAAAAGTAGCCTGCTTCTCACAAGCAGCTCACACAACAAAGTGCTTGCAGGATCTGTCCCACTGTGGCTTTTAGATCTTTCTGAGTAAACCCCCATCCTCAAAGGAAGGAGGCTTGAAGCTTTTCCACGCTTCTTTGCTCTACGTCCTTCACAACTTTTTTTATCTGCTTGACTGTATGTCCTACATTAGGACCAACTCCATACAGCAGTGAGGACATATAATTCATCCCAAATGATCAAGGATAATTATATGCTTAAAGAGCAATATGCGGAGGTTCTCCTACAGATAATTAAGGAGAAAGCTCACAGTTCACCCACGTGGGAAGTTAGCCAGGAAGTACAGACATACTTTGGGAATTCATCTATTATTTATAATCTGCAGTGTCTTGTCAAAAACCTTAAATGAAAAGTTAAAGCTTTAACACATTCTGCAGCATACTGCCAGGCCATCACCTCCCATTAGTTTTTAACTAACATTCCCATTGGGCCAGATCCATCACAAGGTTTCCTGTCACCTGCTTCAACTTGATGGACCTTGGCTCAAGGAAACTCTGTATCAGCACCATCGCCACCCTGAACCTGGGGTTGTGCCAGATGTGTGTGAGCACATGAGGGGGCCTTGCTCTGGGTCTCAACCTCACATGAATTTTACCACTACGGGGCAAGGACCATGACAACCACTGGAGCAGTCAATGGCCAGACAGCTGCTTACGGCCAGCATAGAGTCATAGAACCACAGAATCACAGAATGGTTTGTGTTGGAAAGGACTTAAGATCATTTAGTTCCAGCCCCCTGCCATGGGCAGGGACACCTCACACTAGACCATGTCACCCAAGGCTCTGTCCAACCTGGCCTTGAACACTGCCAGGGATGGAGCATTCACAACCTCCCTGGGCAACCTGTGCCAGTGCCTCACCACCCTCACAGTAAAGAACTTCCTCCTTATCTCTAACCTGAACTTCCCCTGTTTCAGTTTGAACCCATCACCCCTTTTACTATTGCTACAGTCCCTGATGAAGAATCCCTCTCCAGCATCTTTGTAGGCCCCCTTCAGATGCCGGAACGCTGCTCTGAGGTCTACATGCAGCTTCTCTTCTCCAGGCTGAACAGCCCCAGTTTTCTCAGCTTGTGTTTGTACTGGAAGTGCTCCCATATGAAGTCACAGTCCTACATACCCAACTGAACTGGGGACTCTCATACCCATATACCACTGGTGACCACACAGTGTGTTGATGGTATTGCAATGCTGTCATTTGTTTCCTTTTGGAAACAACCTCCCATTTGATCTCTTTGCATTAAAAATGTGAAATAACACCAGGGTGTCATTTCCCCTGCAGAAGGATCCTACAGTAGTTCAATTAAAATATCTCATCTTTTAGACCCTTTTTTTTCTTTGCTGGACACCCCTACACTTTCATTCAGAGCTGAGGCACAAAACCCAATTAGCTATTAATTGAGGCATGTTAAAATTCATTAACTCTGCTTGTGAAGCTTAAGCTATAATTAACTGTCTTCCCAGGCTTTTGTTCTTTAATCTCCAGGTAGAAGGAGCCCCTGTTACTCAGTAAGCTGAGGCACAACCCTACCAGCTCTCTAGTGGGTTGGGGTGACAACATGACACACCAGCGGTGACTTCCCATCAGCTCCTGATGACCCTGTGCTATGATTGAACTTGAGCATGTTTTGAAACACTGCGAGCACAAAACAACCTGGTGGAAATATTTCAAACAAGCCCCCTGTCCTGCAGTCTCATACTGTACACAGCTCCTGCCTTCCAGCTTCGCCTCTGCAGCAATTTTCACTTTAAAGAGCTGCCGAAAAAGCAGCTCAATGCACATTCTAGTTTCACATACGGAACAGCATGAAGACAACCTTTATTTTAAAGCAAAATGAAAGCAGAAATTAACTTACATGTCAAGTTCCAAGGCTTAGTATGGCAGCACTCGCTCTGGTATTTGCATACATTTCTGCTGCATCTCCATTCACTCACTATATGGATGTCCAGCATGAGGAGGAAATCAGCTGAAATCTAACCTGCAGAAAAACTGCCTTTTCCCAAATTGGACTGCTTTTGGGGTGGAATTACAAGAACAGTTCAGTGAAAGTGACTTCCTGCTTCTAGCATGAACCACCTTGGGCAGAATGGAAATATTTTGGACTTTAACCTGGAGATGGTAGATTCTGTATCTATAAGCAGCATCAGTGAAAGAAGAACATAAGGAAATAGAGTAACTGAAAAGAAAAAGGGGATTGCTTGTACTTCCCATCCAGGGGATGGGGCAGGTCAGAACAGGAGGCAACAGAGCCAGGACTCTGTTCCCACTCCTTTCTCTTCCCCTCTCATTTCCACAATGTGCCAGCCTACACATTGGAGCTGGTACAGGGGGAAGGCAGCTGGTGCCAGGAAACAAGTCTGGTGCAGATTATTTCCCTGCTGGAGGAATGAGGAAGCCGTAGAGACACTGGGAGTTGCAATATGGTCACTAACCCCATTCCTGCTGCAATGCAATCACGTGCTGCTGCTGCTCACAGGCTCAACCATCTGCAGGAGCAAGGAACAGCAAGACCATATGACTGATGTTCCCAGGCTCCAGCAAAGCTTCTGGAGTAACATGAGTATCTACATGAGCTCATCCAGTTGCAAGTGCACTCAAGATAACAATCTGGAGACAGTTGTGGGAAGGACCACTTCCTGCTTCTGAAGCCAGAAGTAGCAGGAGCAAAGGAAAATGAATCTGGACATCAGAGAACAGTCAAAACACAATCCAATGTTTGCATCAATCTGTGTATTCACAAACCATGTAGGTGAGGCCCACAGTGGCATGGTTTAGTGATGGTGGTGGCACTGCTGGGACTTGATGGTTGGACTTGCTGATCTTAAAGGTCTTTTCCAACCTGGCTTATTCTATTATTCCGTATGCACACCGTAATTTGCCATGCTATTTCACCTACAGAACATGTGGACACCATGTATCTGCCCACACTGATGGGTCTCCAAAAAGCTACCCTGCACGTCTGTCCTGGTATGGCATCAGCCACTGCAACTCTGCCTTTGAGGGGTGGAACCTCTTAGTACATTAGTCTCTGGAGCCAGCTCCATCAGACATACCAGCTTACCCACACACTGCTCCCTGCCTTTCTCTCTCCGGAGCTCATGCCATGGATCCTTGGAGGACACTTCGCCCAATACTTGTCTCTAGAGGGCAGAAGCTCAAGCAGCAGCTTCAGACCCCATGGACAGGTTGTCTGAAGGCACCACTTGGACAGAGACTGTCTGTCGGGCAAAGCCAGCGTGGTGGGCTGCTTATTTATCTTGCCAACTGACTTTGCAATAGCACTGATGGATTCATCTTTTGTTGTGGAGGACCCAGGGAAGCAAACAGGGCTTTTGTGAAAGCCCAGAAAAAAAACATTGCTGTGACCTTGCACGATTTTTTACATGCCTCCATATCAATCATGCACGTCTTGTCCTCATCAGCTGGAAAAGTAGCTCTAATACTAATATTGACGATGCTGTCAAGTCTTCACAATAGGTGTCTGACAGCACCAATGTAAGCCAGAGATATGGATAGTTTGGGCCATCAATAGCTTGAGAAAAGTCTCATCTGGAAACTGCCATTCAGCGTAAGTGCAGAAAAGACTATGAAATGGTTTTCCTCCCTTTTCTAATCCTGGAAGGATGAGCAGGAAGTCACCTACCTTGAACTCCACTAGCAAGATGCTCGTTTTCACAAAAGAGGACCAGAACAACTAAGCCCTGTTGGGTACCAAGGAGGAACAGGAATTGAACATTCACAGCTCTCTGGTGTTAAAAGAGCTGAAAAGAAAGTAGAGGATAGCAACCGTCCTGGTGGATGTCCACCTTTGAGCCTGGGAATGCTGCAGTGAGCTGGCTCGCCACTGCTGGGCCGTAAGCTTACAGCTCACCCCACCAAGAAGCCCATCTCTGCTCTAAACCCAGGTGTCTTCATTACTCTATCAAAATATTGATTGCCTTGTTAGAAGATCAATATTTGTTTTGCCAAGAGCAAAGAATAATGCAAACAGTACTGCCTAAAATTATGACTATGTTATTTAGATCAAAGCTGAGAGCCACCTTCTGATCCTGTGCCAAAACTGGAAGAAAATAAAATGTATTTTGAGCTGGTGAAATGCAACAGCTACAGAGGCACAGAGAATGAACCCTGTTAATAAATATTAACAAAACTCACCAAGCCAACAGCAGCACCAAACACTCCACTTCTCCCTCTGCAGCTAGCATCCTGCAGAGGCTGAGGAATGCTTGTTTCCAGAAAGAAAGAAGTTTTCTGGTTTGCTTCTTTGTGAAAGCAGCGACCCAAAACCTCTATCATTAGTAATAATTAAAAGGTGCAGTAAGAGGGAGTGTATGGATGATTGCCACTAAAAGAAACATTCTCATTAATTTATTACAGAGTTTTTAGCTTCGTTTCATTAGGACATGCCTGTTGGAGGCCATTTAGGACTCTCGGGATATTTTTGTACTTGAGGCTCCCTCAGTGTTATCAGGAAGATGGAAGACAAGAAAGATCTGCTGCTGGCTTGCAGCTGTGTCTGTGCAGGCAGGAAGTTATCCTTTTGCCACTCTTTTAGCCAAGACGCTGGGCCCTGACCCATTGTGCAGCCACCTCAATATCATCCTCTGACATTTCCAGTCTCACAAAAATACCAGTGTGCCCCTGAAGAGGGAAGACAACAGGCTGTCTTGAAAGCAGCCTTCTTTCCATGGCATCTGGATACCTCCATCCTTTATACTGCCTGAATCCTTTGCAACTATTGGTCTGTCTGATTTCCCTGGTTGCCCCTTACCCAGGACAGGCCCAAAGAAGAAAGAAACGTTTCTGGCAGACCCCTTGGCTCCCTAAGGGTGGTTCCACAGACAGACATATGAAGTTAAGGGGAAAGAATTTAAGAGCTGGAAATGACATTGTTCTAATGAACTTTCAGGTATGCTCCAAGGTACATAAGAGTCTTGCAATATTTAAAGGGTGCCTACAAGAAAGATGGAGAGGGACTTTTGACAAGGGCCTGTAAGGACAGGACAAGGGGAGTGGTTTTAAACTGACAGAGGGGAGATTGAGAAGTTCTTCCCTGTGAGGGTGGTGAGCCACTGGCACAGGTTGCCCAGAGAAGCTGTGGTTGCCCCATCCCTGGCAGCTTTCAAGGGCAGGTTGGACGGGGCTTGGAGCAACCTGGTCTACTGAAAGGTGTCCCTGCCCGTGGCAGGGGGTTGGAACTGGATGAGCTTTAAGGTCCCTTCCAACACAAACCATTCTATGTATGTCAAAAGAAGTTGTGTGAGATTTCTTTTAATTTCTTAGCATGCACACTCTGTGACCTTCCTGTGCTTTCATATGCTGAGCAGCAGGCTTTGCAGCTTTCCCCACTTCTCTTCTAATGGTACTCAAGGCTCAGGTCTTTCATCAGATACCATCCACATGGCATTATCAGGGTTAATGGTAACGCCACATGGCATGATAATGCCACACGGCATTATTTAGGGTTAACCACCCTGGATGGTTAAAGCAAATTAATCTAGGCTGATAAACCCAGGAATCTGCTCAAGCCCCACTCTGCAGAGATTGATTCCTGCCTTCCTTTCACCTGGCACAGTGTTGCTGCACCCAGGCATTTGCTTGTGTTTCCAACTGCAATGTAAATAAAGAACTTCCTACCTCCTGCTAACACCGTGCAACTAAGAAGCATATACAGTAAGGAATCTTTCATTAATTTAAAGTACTATCTAATGTACACATTTGTATTTCATCAGAGTGAAAGTACCACCAGTCTTCCAAGTGCATGCAGTCACCCACATTTTAAATAGCAAAATAGAGAAAACTCACATGTCCTAGATTACTGTACATCTGAAGTACTCTACTTCAACCACAAACAACTGTAATAGCATGATTCTTTTCATACCCAAAGATCTTTGTCATTATCAGACTAAAAGTGCTGGGTAGAAAACTGGGACGAATCTTTGGGGAAAGGCAGAGGGCTGCTCCAGGCCGGTATAACCACATCTCACTAGCACACCATCACTATATAACTGGGATGTTTATGGAAGTGTGGAGCGGTTTTAAAGCTCTGGGGTGCAGGGTCTACCTACTGATCTGATGCCGGCAAATACATGGAGCCCTTGACACTTGACCTGAAGCACAAGCTGAACAGATTTATGGAAGGAAGCGGGTTCCTGACATTACAAGTTTCCCCATAGAGCAAAGAAAGAATTATCATATCTGACGAGGGCCTACAAGGATGCCGGAGAGGGACTCTTCATCAAGGGCACAAGTGATGGGTTTAAACTGAAACAGGGGAAGTTCAGGTTAGATATCAGGAAGAAGTTCTTTACTGTGAGGGTGGTGAGGCCCTGGCACGGTTGCCCAAGGATGCTGTGAATGCTCCATCCCTGGCAGTGTTCAAGGCCAGGGTGGACAGAGCCTTGGGTGACATGGTCTATGGTGAGGCATCCCTGCCCATGGTCCTTTCCAACCCTAACTGGTCTGTGATTTTAAGCCAACACTGTGGCCCCAGCTTGCAGCAAACTGGCAGTTGGGCAGTTGTAGATCCAGAGCCAGGCAAGAAATTCATGTTTTATGACTACAATCTAAAGCAAATTTTATTGGAAGCTTTTATGTTTGTAGGTTTGAGTAGTTTTTATAGAGAGGGGTTCTGAAAACTGCCATAAAATTTTGCCTTGGGGGTTATGATTACATTTGTATCTTTCCCAAACTTATATAAATAAAGACGACAGTTTTTACTGTGGAAGCTTAAAAGGTTAGAGTGGTATTTGGTCTGTGATGAACCTTTTATAGATATGATGTTGTAAGAATTTATTCTTAAATATCAATAAAAAATTCAACAACATTTCTGATAAAGCAACGGTGATTAGAAAAGTGCTGTTGAGGAGGCAGTGGCATTGCTAGTGGCTTCCTTTCTGCTAAAATAACCCTTTATTACATTTTGATCACTGGAAACAGTTAAATGATTTGCATTCTATTGGAGGAGAAACGTTTCCAATGAAAACGCACTGTGGTGTCCTATTGTGAGATTCACCTCTCTCCTGATTTTGTGGTGAACTGATACAACCCCCGTTTACAAGGAACTGGCAGCTCATGCAATTATGTATTTTCTCATTATGCTTTATGCTTTTGGGAAGAGAAAATGAGAAATGTTACTTGTGTTTAACGTAGCACATGCCAGGCTAAGAATATGGAAGGTCTCTCTGCCTTTGGCCCCATGACAGCGCTGAAGTCTCACTAACAAGCCCTGCAGCTGCTGCTTGTACCCTGGTTTCTTGCTGATGCTTTGAATGCCCTGTAGTTTTGCCTTTCTGGCAAAAGGCCATCTGCCCTTTGCCCAGTGTTGAGCTTACTTTAAGTTCTTGCCTGTACAATAGCCCTGTGTGATTCAGAACATTAAAGAATCAGTTGTACCACAAGAATACTCCCCCCATTCCTCACAGGAGAGGGTCATCCTGTTGAAAGGGGACAAGTAAGGAGCTGCAGAGATCCTGGTCCCTCTGAAAAGCTACCAGGGTCCCTGCTCCTTCTGGCTCCTCCTTCCTTCTCATCCCTCTTTCTCATCCTCCTTTCCCCACCCACCCAAGCATACCCATTGCCAGTTCCTCCCCAGCAGCCATCAGTGAAAGGAGCGCAAAAAACAAATACAGTTCCAGAGGCACTTTATACTGGTTAAAATGGGCATTGAAACTTGTCTCTGGGGAGAGAGGCAAACCACAGTGGTGGGGCTCTTGCGCAGAATTAACACACTTGCAAACATGGAATAGATTGCGTGTAAAGTGAACACTTGAACACTGGAAAACAGCAGGGATTGAACCCACTCTCTTTCCTCAAGCACAACCATATTAGGACTTCAAATTTCAATCAAAAACAGGGATAAAATTTCAATCAAAACAGCTATAATCTCATTTGTTGCAGATAGGATGACTAATTAGTGAGGAAAGCTCCCTTAAAGCAAGCACAGAGCACAGCGTTCGGCACCGCGGGGCTCCGAGAGCTGCATCAGCATGGGAACACCCCACTCATCCCAGCATCCGTGAATGTGTTCCAGAGGAATCAGGCAGATTAAACCCTGCCCAAGGCCCTACTGGAGTTAGCTGGCCTTGACCAGCATCAGAATAAAACCTTCTGCCCACAAAGTTGTTAACAGAGAACAAATTGGACACCTTTGTTCAAAAATTACACATATTCAAACAAATACAGTGAATTAGTGCTATGCGTAATTGGCAATAGACACAAGGCAAAATGAAAGTATCTGAAATTACACAGTCTAGCAAAAACACAGGGTGAGGCAGGAAAAGAAGCCCCTTTTAAAATCTATTTAAATCTCCCCCTCACTTACCTTAATTTCCCTGTCAAAATGACGTTCAAAGCAGAATTGTGTGTTCAGCCATCAAGAAAACATGGATTTCACACAATGCCATTTGGAATCCAAATATTTGCATCTGCTTGCAGTGCTTTATTCAGGCTTTATAATAATCACCCTTTCATCTGACCCACTGTTGCTCTGTACATAAGATCTGATATCTCTTACTTTACCTTACAATATTCCTCTCACTTGTGCCTTGTACAGCAGGGTGGTCATGTCACGCTGTGCCAGGTCCTTAGGGATGCAGCTGATCTGGGCCTGAGGTGTTGGAATAACCCTGAAAAACTGATGTGCAGGCTTGAGCCAAACACAGTAAAACGCTCAAACATTTCATGATCAAAACCTTTCCACTCAGTGACAAACATAGCTACACTTCACCCTTTGGTGCTAATTAGAGTAATAAATTTTGAGCCACTGAGGGCATCATGAAAGTTATCTTTCCATATTTCCAGTAGTGTCCATCCCTTTGCCTCTACCTTTCCATCCCTTATGCCAGGGTTTCTTAGAAGGGAAGGCCTGAATATACCAACTTGTTCTCTGCTGTGTATTTGCAGAGTACCTGCTCTCTGTGGGCCTCCAGTCACCATACTGATACAGCTAATACATACCAGGGCATTTTGTGACTGGTGACTGGCTTTTAAGTAATTAATTAACATTCACACCCTACAAAACACTTCCACATATGCCCGAGCCCCACTGACACCCAAGTGAAACGTTTGCTGAAGCACTTGGTCAAATAATAAAGATTCCTCCAAAGCTTTATTTAGGTTGCATTTGTAAGTGATTCAATAGAGAAAGCTACTGGGGAGGTGCCCTTTCAAAACACAGCCACCTGGAAAACCAGTTTCTTTAGAGCAATTGAAAGTTATGAGACTTCAGAACAGCAAATCCATTATTATTTTCCCTCTTTGCCTCAGGAGGAACTAAGGTCTTACTAAAGCTGTGATATCCACATCAACTTAAATCACTGTTGACTGGGATAAGTAAGAGGCTGCAGGCACCCCTTATGGATTTGTCCTTACAGAGGTTTCTTTCTTCTCCTCCTTTACTTCCAACAAGACATTACTCCTGTTTCCAAACGTCACGTTTGTCTGGCCAGCAGAGTCACAGCAGCACGTGCATTCAGTCTGAGAATCACCACCCACATAACAAGCAAAGAAAAGTAAAGACTGACATCTAAAAAGTTCGTATGAACTACCAAGACTGAGTATTACCCTAAGTGTTACCAAGGAAGTTACAGATAATGTTTTTGTTAAGAACCTTATCCTGTGCTCAGTATTTCTGGGTGAAGGAAATAAGTTTAAATCATCATGTAATTCACTTGTTACTAATTGCCTCGTTAGATCTTGCTACAGTTACTAACACCTAATTGTTTGAACATAAGGCTCCTTTAAGGAGTCACTGAAAATGACACTAAGTCCCATCCGAGGCCCAAATAACAAAATAGAAATGGTAAGGCAAAGAAATTTGGGCTGGAAATCGCCACCTTGCACAGCAGCATTTTCCCAAGCAGGTGTCTGTGGCAGGACAAGCCATTTCAGCTTGTCCTCCTGAAGACTTCTTTTTATCTTGGCTGACGTGGTCTAGTGTCCCTGCCCATCGCAGGGGGTTGGCACTAGATGATCTTGGGTCCTTTCCAACCTAAACCATTCCAGTACAAGTGAATGCACTCCATGTTGGAAGGATACAAAGGAATGTCCTATAGGAGTTACTGAGTTCGAGGAGCCCCCAAGCCTTTTTGCTCCTTAGCACTACCCCTGATTTATTTCAGAGTTATTGCCTCCCCAGTAATCAGACTCATGAAGCATACACTGGGGTATAAAGTGACTATGAGGCACAATCGTGCAGCACAGACCCCTTCATTTGCAGGAAGCTGCTGGGAACACAGTGGTCCCAGCCCAGCTGTTCGGCAATCCTGGTCTCATTCCCTCACACAGCGTGTGCAGACAAGGTGATTGTCGTGGCTTAAGCCCAGCCAGCAACTCAGAACCATGAAAGCTTCAGGGAGGACTTTTTGCCAGTGTATATCTATTGTTACAGGTTGGCATCTCCAAAGACCTAGGAAAGGGTGCCAAGTTTATTACTGCCCAGGTTTTATGATTTACAGCCTGCCTGACTGAAGGCTGAAAACACAGCAATTTTGCAGGGTAATTCTGGGAAGTAACCATCCTGCAGCACCAATTATTAAAACCACTACCACACATTAAAGCTATAAAGATTAAAAAGATAGCACACTTGCCATGAAATATGAATGAAATCATGTAATATGCATTACATACCCACGCAATGGCCAGCCGCGGGTGCTTCAACACAGCTCTGCAGAAGAGCAGTAAGCCCCATGTCTCCCATCAGCCTGCATTTGCCAGAGCCCAGGAGTTGTCATGCAAAATAAACACAGATGTGTTCCAAGCCCTGACTACAGCTTCCAGGCGATGGTCAGGAAAAGAGATTGCGTTAAGTAAAGTGCCTCCCAGTGCAAGTCCCTGCACAAGGCTGCATGTACTATACTTACTCTAGCTGGAAAACATCCTGTTGCTGCTATTCATTTGGTTTGCTGTTTTTCAACCATGTCCTGCATTAAAAGGAGCATGACCAGCAGGTCGAAGGAGGTGACCCTGCCCCTCTACTCTGCTCTTGTGGAACCTCACTTGGAGTATTGTGTGCAGTTCTGGTGTCCTCAACATAGGAAGGACATGGATCTGTTGGAACAAGTCCAGAGGAGGCCAGGAGAATGATCAGGGTGCTGAAGCACCTCCTGTATGAACACCGGCTGGGAAAATTGGGGTTGTTCAGCCTAGGGAAGAGAAGCTGCGTGGAGACCTCAGAGCAGCCTTCCAGTATCTGAAGGGGGCCTGCAAGGATGCTGGAGATGGACTCATCATCAGGGACTGTAGTGATAGGAGAAGGGGGGATGGGTTCAAACTGAAACGGGAAGTTCAGGTTAGATATAAGAAACAAGTTCTTTACTGTGAGGGTGGTGAGGCACTAGCACAGGTTGCTCAAGGAAGTTGTGAGTGCTCCATCCCTGGCAGTGTTCAAGGTCAGGCTGGACAGAGCCTTGGGTGACATAGTTTAGTGTGAGGTGTCCCTGCCCGTGGCAGGTAGTTGGAAGTAGATGATCCTAAGGTTCTTTCCAACCCCAGTCTATGATTGTATGATTCTTTGTGGGGTTTCCTCACTGCTGTGTCTTGAACCCTTCAAATCTTGAATCATTCAAATGGCTCCCTGTGCTGGTGGGCTTGGCACTCTGCTCATATTTCACAAAGGCCAGAGTTTATTACCACCCCAGGCCTTGCTGGGCTTTTTTATTGCAGTTGTTCTCCTCTTCTTCCTCATTCTTTCCCTTGAGCAGTGAATCATTTTCTCTCATGCCACACATAGGAACATCTCTCAGTTTCTCTAACTACTGTGTGCCACTCCCCACAGCACTGCGCAGGCACACACACACCTGTACCAGCATATGCACCCATGCGCAAAGGCATTTCTCAACAAATAATGCCAGTTGTAATGTTTTTCTAGATAAAAGCATGGTGATTTTTTCCTGATAGAGATATATATATCCTGGGATATGTCTTGGACAGGAATAAAGATCAACTGTAGTTGAGGCCCAGATGGGACCCAGTTCTGAATCCAGATGAAGGAAGGTGACGTGAAGATGTTCCAATGAACTGCTGAAGGCAGAGAGCATCAAAATGTGGAAGTTTTGTCTACCTTGCTCCAGAAATAGCAAACACAATGGAATGAATCCTACGGAACACAGAAATCCAGGCAGGTCACTTACATGATGAGTAACCTGTCTGACTCACCAGAAACTACCTGCAGCTTCCAAAGAAGCAAACTCTGTAAGCCCCAGTTTCTTCACCCAAGTTCTATGAGTCAGAAGGCCACTTCTGTCTGTGACTCCAAAAAGACCCTAATACAGTTTAAAACCACACTCAGTCTGGCTAGGGGTTGCAAACTTGTGTCCTACAAGAATGCTTTTAATAAGCTACTGCAGGAGTGCTTTCCTCAAGACAGTTCTTGTTTTGCTGCATCCAGCTTCCTGAATTACTAAAAGCCTGGGAGAACACAAGAGTGAGCTACACAGCTACTTAACACTTGGAAGAGAAGCATAAGGGAAGATTAATTGCTATCTTCCCAGCCCATGGCCATGGCTGAGGTCAAAGAAACCCTTCCTCATCAACATCCCTTCTGGAAAGAAGACCCTTCCACAGTGTGTGAGCTGGTACTACTCTATCAGAAGAAAAGTCCATGAAGTAAGTCATAAGTATGTATAAGTAAGTCCCTTGGAAAAGTCCATGAAGCTTGGACTCAACCAAGCTAAGACAGTCTTTTCTAAGGTTGCTGCCAATAAAATACTGTCTTTACTGTTTTGACTTAAGTCAGAAAATGGTACTGGTATAATCTCGTTTACCTCTTGAAGTAAACCCAAACATTTTCTTACAGAAAACTTAAATGTGTTTATGTTTTCATCAAGACACTATTTCAAACATGGCATCTATAGAAATGCTAACAAACAGCCCTTAGGCAAAACCTAAGGGGATGGAAAGACAAGGAAAGAAATACAGTTTGCAAGTCTGCAAAGGAAACAACATCAACTTCTTACATGAAATCTTTCCTTTTTTAATTTACCTCTTAACTGAGACATATAAAGAAGCTGCCTTCTTGCAGGTCCTTACCAGACAGGAAGGTAGGCAGGATACCTTACTGACTGCTCCATCAGCAAAGGCAGATCCATTTCTACTATGCTGTGATGCTCCCTTGAAAGCCAGTTTCCTCTTGCGCCAAACCCAAACCAGGTTATGCTGGTATATGAAAAGCACGTGTAGTGGTTGCAGACTGCATGTGTCCTAGCAACCTCCTGGTTACCTGCCTATGTCAAGTTGTTGTTGGTGGTGGTGGTGTTGCCATGATTCCTCACATGCGGTCCAGCCAAGGCCCTGTGAATGCATCCAAAACAGACAGTTCTTGCCATGAAGAACTTCTGTTTTGACATGACACACAACTGCTCTGGTTGCTTTACACCTGCACTGTCCTTTAAGCAGTAGAACTGCTGTAGTAGCAGAAGCTGGCATGAGCATCTTCTGCTAATTGCTACTTACACTGACCCTGTTGCAGACTTAAGCAAGGTAAAACCACTAAACTTATCAATTTGTCCGTTTTCTGCCACTATTGGCCATCCCTTAGCCACGCAACTCCATCCCTGTGTTTTCCACATGTTCCTGCTTCAGCTAAGACTGCAGGACAGAACTGTTCATTGTCTTCTAGTATCTTCTTTCAGAGTTTATATTTGGTGCATTGCTGGTCCCCTGATTTACTGACCCTTTACTTAAAACCTCTCAGGATTTGAAGCTTCAAGCTGTCCAAGATGCTCTTCACAGTCATGCCTCCCACACACACATTCTACCTTCATTTGAATGGTACGGGGTGATTTTAGGTCTGTTTCTCTAGAGAGGGGGATCTGAAGCAAGTACAGTGAAAAAACCCACTACTTTTAAATACCCTTGCTTTGGCAATAAGATTCATCAGGCCAGCTGAGGCTGAGGCATTCCTCAGTTCATCAACTCAACTCTGTTGATCTGTTTTACACCAGCTGTAATGTGGCTTCTTGGTCTTTGTTTTTAATTGCCAGTTAAACATACTCCTAGAGATGCGTACTTCGGACTTGCTTCTACTAATCCCTTTAGCTTTGAAATGGCCAATGGAGGAAGAAAAGGCAAGAGTTACTCAGCATGTTCATACAACAGCCCTGCCCAACCAACTCACGCATGGCACAAGGTTAGGGAGGACTTCCAGAAGGCCCAGAGCACTGTTGCTCATTTTAGAAGGCACCAGCCAGCTCCCATTCTCTCCTCACAGAGGAAATTGCAGCCAGCAGCTTGATTTTCCAACAGAACTGTACATATGGATAAAAGGGGGTCACCTCCCATTCTCAGAATTCAACATTCATGACCAGCTATTTCAGCTGGACTGACACCAGTGCACCGTGTACCAGACAGGGTGAGGTGGGACCCTTCTCACTACAGAAGAAAGAGAAAGGGTAAAGGGAAAGAAAAGAATGGGATTTCAGGAGTATTTCTTTTGCAGCCCTGGCAAGAAGAGAAGTCTGGAACCCAGAGTGTTAACGTGTATAAGCTGCCTCGACAGGGGAATATATACTGTTAAATCTTGGGAGTTATTTAAAATGCCAGTGAGTATAATAGCAGTGCTCTGAAATAACCATTTCATCTGCCTACATTACTCTAAAATTAATGAATAATGAAGCGATGCCCTTCACATTCTCTTCCCTTTCCATTCCAAGATATATTGATCAGATGACATTTATTTAAGTTTGGGATAATGTATTAATTTCAAGATAATTATTCAATATACTTTTGTCACTGTTGATATGCTTCAATGTCATACAGGGGCCAGGGGATGAATAAACTGTTATCTGACATTGCTGGACAGGGTGCTAGAAATAAATGCAATTTTTCTCCTTGAGAATCACTGCCTTAGTTTTCCCTTTTCTTCCCCCAACCCCTCCTATCCCTCATCGGAGGGGAGGGAGCACTGAGGAAGCTGTGCTGATAGAACAGAGACAGCTGAGTGGGGGTAGAGGGAGAGGGAGTGCAGGGGGATGAACTGTTCTTGCCTTGTCACAGGGGTCAGCCTGACACTTAGCAAAACTGACAGAGCCCATCCTTAGTGCATGCCACTGCAATATTAACACTCATTTGGAGCAGATGTGACTAAAAGCACGAAACATTGAACAAACAGCTGCCACAGATCCAGTGCCATTGCATGAGCACTTATGTTCTATTAATGTGGTGGCGTTCCTGAGGCTTGGAGGCCAGCCTCTATTCCCCTTCATCCTTTGGCAGATGGGTCAAGCAGCAGTGCTGTGCTCCTCATGCAGACATCATCTTTGACATCATCTTTGCTCCAGATTTATTTGCACAGAGGAATGATAGCTTTTTTTATTTATTTTAATCTTCAGCCTTTAGGTGGTCCTCCACATATCACCAAGGGAGACAGACAGAAAATGGGACAGTAAAAGCTCGGGAATCCCAGCTCAAGTTTGGGAGATATCCAGTGTAAATCTGTTGACCCACACAGAGAGGGACTCTGCATCAGGGGCTGTAGCTACAGGTTAAGGGGTGATGGGTTTAAACTGGAACAGGGGAAGTTCAGGTTAGATATAAGGAGGAAGTTCTTTACTGTGGGGGTGGCGAGGCACTGGCACAGCTTGCCCAAAGAAGTGACAAATGCCCCATCCCTGACAGTGTTCAAGGCTGGGCTGGACAGAGCTTGGGCAACGTGGTCTAGTGTGAGGTGTCCCTGCCCACGGCAGAGGGTTGGAACTGGATGATCTTATGGTCCTTTCCAACCCCAACCAGTCTGTGATTCTATGATTCTATGAAACGATGCTGTGACACAGCAGGTGACACTGACACTTAGAAGAGTCCTCAGGCCCTTTTTTGGTACCTCTGTCTCCCAGCTAACCACAGCAACAAAAGCAGTTTGATACCTTGTGTTTTAAAACACAACAGCAAGGCAAGGCTCTAAAAACCAAGACCAGTACTGGCTTGCCCTGGCACCTATCAGAGATGCTCTGGAGCACCAGAAAGCGTTTTGGTGGTATGTATCTGCCTCTTGGCAGCAAGTTCTCAGCTGCAGCCTTCCTTTCTTCCTTTCAAGTCCCATAGGGAACCTGTGCCAGCTTTTTTTGCAGTTGGCCTATGTTGAACAGATAGATTATTTCATGTATTCCTTTTCAGTGTTTCATTACAAAATAGAAATAAAACCCCAGGCCCCAAACAGTAACACCACCCCCAAAGCCTGCAGTCAAGAGGTTGGCTTTCATATTTGTTTCTTTCAGGGGGTTGTCTTCAGGCTTGAATAAAGTGAAGAAAATCTGTATGATAAGCAAAATTATTCTGATTGCATCTGACAGCTTTAAAGTGCACCCCTTTCTTCTCAAGAGACTTTGATCCTCTGTATAACAGGACCTGAAGCTGCAGAAAATTATCTTCTCATCTGCAACACCATGTTCCAGGCTGGTATTGACAGTGCAAAGTGTCAGCAACCGATGCACAGAGCAGCAAGGCTAAATAACTACTAACACAAACTGGCTCCCTCTTGCACTAAGGATGCAGCCTGAACTCATGAGGATCCTGCTCTCTCCCTGGTTCATCCACCTCCACAGTTACTAAGAAGATGTCCTGGGACAAAACCAAGTCCATTGATGAAGAGCAGAGATCAAAAAAAAGGGTTCATGGGAAATCTGTCAGTTACAGTATTCCAGGGCACAAAGAAGCATCTGCACTTCCACTTCGAACACTAAAAAGCTAAATCAAAGAGAATCTCCCAAGTAAAAGGTCAGTGACTAATTCACTGAGCTGTAGCACAGTATATCATTTACTCTGCCTTATAATAATACATGGAGGCACAGGGGAAGAAAGAGACAGAAAATCTATCCTGGTAGACGTAACACCTCTGGCTACTGGGGAAGAAAACTGCATTTCTAAAAACCATTTCATGATTGAGATGGAGCAGGGCATACAGAGAAAAGCTGAAACACCTGAAAGGTGAAGATACCAAGTTAAGCAGACAGTACTATATTTCTACATTCGGTTGCCTATAGCTTTACAGCAAGGCACAACTCCCTGTGACTCCCAATGGAGCATCTCCATTGAGTCATTTGGGCTCTCCAGCCTTGGAAATGTCTTAGTGGTATGGAAAATGGGTGTAGACACAAAATTGGAAATGCAAAATATTTACTGGATCATTTTCCTACCTTCCTTAAATGTTCTTATGAGTTACAGGCTGGCTGCCTCCCCTTTCTCTCTTTCCCATAATGGAATAAGCAACCTGGTTTGCTGGAATCCACCTGGAATGTTCTGGTCAAGAAACAGCACTGCAAATCTTAGATAGCCTTACAGATTTTGGATTTGTCTTACAAAGCATACAGCCCATGCCCGCTTCCTCAGGCCAGTGCTAACGAACCCATGGTATTGCTTTGCTCCTCCACCTTTACCAGAAGTTTGCCTGTTATTATTCTTAAAAGAAGCCCTGCACATTCCTAACATGTTTCAGATAAAACACAACTATCAAAGCCAATGCAATTTGCATCTATCAGTTGTGATCAGCATCACAGGCAGTGCTGCTGTGGCATCCTGGGCTTCACCTACTTCAAAGGCTACAGCAATAACCATCAGCACATTCCACAGCCAGGGCAAGCAAACGAGGGGATATTTAACCAGTGCCAAAATACCACAATGCACCTCGTCGGCCTCAGAATTGGATGTGTCAGTTCTGAAATTGTGTGCGTTTCCAAGCCATGCAGCTCCCTGCCTGAAAAGCCATCACACAGTCCCCACTTCTACAGCAAATTGCTTCATAAATTAAAGTTAAAGGATGCAGTTACATTTCCCACTGCAATTAGGCAGTGCCTCCTGATGGACAGGAATAACAAGTTCCACACAGAGTTCCTTATTTACCATGGAAGAAGCTGGAAAGATTTCACAAGCCACTGGATATGAATAAAATCTGGGAGCTAACTGCAAACTGCTTTACCCATTCTGTTCCCAGGAAGCTCCTCACAGAATACCATGTTCAATGGTAGGAAGTCAGAGTGAGCAAGACTGATTTTACTGATTAAATGAGTACAGCTATATTGTCTAAGGGCCTTCTCAGATCAAAAGGAAAAGCAGAATGAAGGCAAGTAAATACATTTCTAGCAGGAGCCACCAGCACGTGTCATGGGGTAGAGTCCCCTCTGAAGTACTGAGATGTCACCATTTCCCACGACACCCTCTTGAGATGGCTCTGGCCTGCTGGTGCAGCAAGTAGCAAGACAAAGCAGGAATCATGCCAGCCAGAAACGTCCTTATAGCTGCAGGCTGGCCAGAATTCACTTCTTTAATAAATAATGCATAAGTAGAAAGCCATCACCAAGTTTTAACAGAATGTTTGGGAGTTCTGCATTTAAACTAAGTCGTTCTGAAGCCTCAACCCGACTGATTTCCAGTCTGACTCGGGCTTCTAACCTGTTCCTTTTGTTGTGTTTTTTCTCTTGAAAAGCTCATCACTCCTGCTTTTGGCATTTTATCAGGGATTATTTAGTAGAGAGTTTCCAAGGCTAAGTTTTCAGCACACTGAAAGAACTGATTCTACACTACCTCTATACAGCAAGTAAATACCCTGTCAGCCCCATGACAGGGGATCATACCCTGCTTTAAACTGCACCACGAGAAGGGATGGTGTCTAAACCTTGCACATGCTGACATCTAAGTTCTTAAGTGAGGTAACCCTGATGAGATCTGACTGAGATCCAATTTAATTTTTCAACCAGGCTGTAATCTTTATTTACCTGGATGCTGATGCTGATGCTACTGTCAGGTGGAATCATTCTTCACTGAGCTTTTCCCAGTCATCCAGCAGAGAAATAACTATAAGGGGAGGTCTGCTGGGACATGACAGCCATGAGGAGCAGCTCAGGTCTAGCACTGAGCGTGGGCATTTTACCAGTACACATCCTAGAACTGCATTTAGTCTCTGTACACAGTTCCCCCAAAGGATAGAGGTAACAAGCCATTCTCTTTTCCCATGTCTGCATTTCAGATGGCAAATCCCCTCAGCCAGGGAAACTGCTCTACCAGTATTTATAGACAGCACAACACTGGTATTCAGTGTATTACTTGGAATATCAAGCACTGCTGCAGCAATAAAGAGTACAAAACACCAATTCAGAGGAACACAAGAATGGTATTTTCCACACTATCTGTGTGGTTAGAGTATGAAACCCAACCATAATGATTTCTGTGGAGAAAAGAGATAGGACAAAAGAGGAGGAACTGGAAGGTTAGATTTAAAATTTAGTCACCAATCTTTTCCATTTCCCATTTCCCATCACTACAAACTTGCATTTAGTTCATGAAATAAAAGTAAACCCCACAACTTACAGAGGTAGTGGTGTTCTTTTATGTGTTGGGGTGATTCTGGTCAATACAAACCCCAAGTATTGGGAAATGCCTTGGGATATGGTGCTTGTCCCAGAACAACACCACTGCCCACTGCCTCACTCCGCACACTCCCAGGAGAGACCCTCACAGGAGGAAAGGACTCCATGGGGCCAGTTCTGTATTTGAACTCTAGTCCATGTTGTACTCCTGGCCACTGGGCTCCTTCTAACCCACCCCCACCCCGTGAAATCTTCAGTTAAAACCCAACAACAGCTAATCTAAACTAATGGAATTTCGGGACACCCTTTACATCCCTCAATGCCCTGTCTGCTGTAGTAAAAGGCAATTCATCAGAGTTAATTTAGAGCCAAGATGCGGGAACACTTCTAACTGCCCCAAAGGGGACCATGGAAGAGCGTTTATTCATAAACTGAGTCTGCTGATTTTAATAACCAGAGCATATAGGTTATTCAGTAATGCTTACAAAGGACTTCCTTGAGCTGTCCCCACACCTCAGGAGACAGAAATAGTGGTTGTGTAAACTGTTCTTAGACAGAAAATGTCAGTAACGCAATGCAGAATGTGAACAGCTTTGTGGGATGCTTCTAATGGTTCTCTTGAAGGACAGGGCAGGAGTTCTGCAGCGGCTGGTTTGTGTACTGCCCTCAAACCCCAGCACAGAAATGCCTCCTCGAGAACATCAGCAGAAGCTATCTGGGCATGTATGCAAAGGAGCCACGGTTGCTCAGCATCCAGACTTCGCTTAAACCATGACAACTAGTATGATCATATTTTTTCTATTATAGTTTCCGAATCAACCTATTCATACAATAAGTTACGTGAATACGCTGATGAAATCAAGAATTCCAACTAAAAATTCCTTAGCAGCTCAGTTCTGTCACCAGCCCAGATTCTGTGTGACTAGGACAATGTCCTCAACTGGTGCCCATGGATCCAGCTTCCAGGCTGCACTTGCAACGGGCAGTAACGACCTGGGTGGAAGAAGGCTCTGCTTCCACCTGTGAGGTGCAGAAGGAGGTGGCTTGCAGAAATGCCTGTCAGCCAATATTGCATTCAGGGTAAATAAAATGAACAAAAGGTCAAGTCACTCCAGCATGACAGCATCATCAGACACATGCAAAAGCAGGGAAAGTAATGATGGAGACATACAATTTGCCTGTACATAAAGGACTGATTCCTATTTCTGCATCACATTCTAATCAGGATAAACTTCACCCCTGCCGGTTTTTAAGGAAGCACTAATCTCTTTGGCATTATTTCTGCAGATTCCCAACCCCCCCTCCCCCCGAGTTTTTTCTACTTCAAGAGACAGATCGAGCCAAGTGTGCTAAAAAGTGTTGAACTGCAGCCTGAACAAAGATGAACTCCAAGCAAGAAAGAAAATGAAGAAGCGCTTGCCAAAATCATTTGCACACGTTGCAGAGATGAACTCAATGATCCTTAGCAAGGGCATAAGCACAACTCAGCATGGACAGGTTGGTTTTTCTTTTTTCCTTTTCTAAGGACTTCCATTTAAAATGAAAAGTGAGACTGTTAATTCAGTCCCGTTAAGGCAGTAACAAGACTTCTTCCAGCTTCAGTGGAAGCATAATACAAATGCTGAGCTCTACCAGGAGCTTCAGGTGGTTGCTCTGGGGTGAGTTCTGTCTGGACAGCAGCAGAAAAGGCCTCTACAAGCCAGAGAAAGCCACCTCAGTTCTGAAGCATTTATTCATCTTGACTTTACATCACCCCACTTCAGTGGAAAGTATGACAGCTCTTCTCCCATATGCCACTATCCAGACAGACACTGAGGAAGTTGTTCCCCCGTGTCAACTGTGGATCCAGGAGCAGGGATCTCCCCTCAAGAATAGTTTTACATGAGAGCCACTTCCCAAGCACTTCCAAAAGAGTCATTTCCCAAACACAGCCCAGAAAAATCTTCCAAGGGGAAGAAGCAAGACTAACCAAGGATGTGATCCTGCATTCTTCAAGGTAACCCAGACTCCGAGATACCTGTGTGCAAGAGAAGAGCGGAAACACCAAACACACACACACCAAGAGGGCTCTGCTGGGTCAGACAGAAGGTGCATGTAGTCTGCTACCGTGTACCTGACGATAGCTGGCCGCAGATGCCCAAGGAAGACCAAATGAATGGTTGCCCTCTCATAAATGTTTCCTCCCACACCCACAAAAAAGGCTCTGATGGGCCCAGCTCCCAGGGCTCAAGTCCCAGACAGCATATTGCCCTACCTGGGGTGGCTACAATCACAGCCAGTTGAATAGCCTTGCTTTGGTTTTCCCCTATCCTACCTGGCTGCCCATAGGCCTGAGAGAAGCTGGGCCTTTTTATTGTGCTGCCCCACACAAGCAAGGTTTCATAGTCTGACACAAAAAGGTCTTTTCCCCAGTGACCCAGCACAGGAGGAGCATGGAAAAGTGCCAGGAAGGAAAGTTTTTATGTGATAAATAATCAGTTGCACGCTCAATGTGTGATTCTTGTTAAAATCCAACGCTGGAACAGCTCCCGAATTGCACTGTTACCACCTCCACCAATCTCTTTTGCATCTCATTGGCATTTGAGAACGTTAATTGACTCATTATTTCAATTCATATTCAGGGAAGGAAGTTGATTAAGGGAGGCAGATGCAGAATCTCCAGACACATTTGTCACTGCGTTGTTGTCTCGGCAGTTTACCCGAGTTATTAGAATACTTAGGAGATAATAGCCAGGAGAACAGGGAAGGGGGGTCCCTCGCAGAGTTTGTCTGTTAACCCCCAACAATATAGCGTGGCCCTTCATCAGACCTGCCCCTGCCAAAGCTCCCGCAGACAGCACTCATGGCTCAGCACAAACTCCTCCAGCACACCCAGAGACACCCAGGAAACTACTCAGTGCTGCCTTTCTTTGGGTTTAGTTTCCTGGTGGAGATCTACCTTTTGCAGACCCTCTCTACCAGTATTTCAGAAACTAGTATCTCATCTGCATCCTTGTTTTAAAGCTACTTTCAAGAAAACAGCTCTGTGTCGATACGAAACAGGCCACAAACTTGCCTCCTACATTTCTGCAGATGTTGATAGCATGGAACATACAGTGAGGACCTTGTCAAGTACCTACATACTGTGCAGGCTAGGTTATTTCAGGCTGTTGCCCAAAGGAAAACAAACAGAAGAATTAAAGGGTCTGGTGGTGATCAGGTCAGAATTTAGATAGGGCCACCACCCCAAACTATCTCCAGATAAACCCAACAGCAGCGTCTGCTTCAAGACAACTTCTGTTGATACACAGCAGTTTTGTACAAACTAGGACAGGAGGATGAGCAATTCCCCCTCTGCTGTGGTGCGGTGCTACTGCTTTTGCCAAGAGCTCCACTTGCCACTTCAGTCTCTTTACCTTCAGATGCACAAACACCAACTTGAAGTTGGAATATATCCCTTACAGATGTCTATTAGGAGTGACACAGCAGACAATAACAGCTCCTTCTGAGCTGTTATGATCTGTCATGTAAATACATAATTAAGGACTTGTTAAAATGCAGATTATATAAATACATATTAAGGGTCTTCTAAAAATGCTGATTACTGACCCACTGGAACCAAATGACTCCTCTGGAGCAGTTCAGAAACACAGATTTACATTTCAAAGCACAGATTACCAACCCAAAAGTTGAGTAGTTTTTCCTTCAGTGACTTTTAGAACTACCCATAAAGGTATCTGTGTGGAGAAGAGATAGCAACAAAAACTATTCTGGACTACTGCCATCTATGTAAAGGAGAGGCTCCTCAGCAGAGATGGTCCTTGTTAGAATCACAAAACAGTTGCTCTGCACTTTTATACAGCAGGAATTCACATTAGGGAACTTTGGACACACTAACCAAGCTTTTTCCCCACCATAACTGGAAGTAGCATTTCAGCAGTAGGGACTCAGGCCAACCTTTTGTGCTTCAAAAAGGAGTTGGCCTAGAAAGTCATAGGGTGCTAACAAAGAAAAAGATCAAGTAAGGTTAAGAATTGTCTCTAAACCAAACCAGCCTCCTTTGCAACAAGCATCATCTCTCCATCTCTGGGGTATTTTCACTGTTTTCACATCACCAGACAACTTGGTGGAAATAAAATTCAAATGCTGGCCTCAAAGCTTTTTAAACCATCCTGTGTTCCTCCACTGGATGTCTGGGGCCATGCAGGAGACCCCACTGCTAACAGAGGAGAGAGCAGAAGCATCTAGTTATTTGGATGCACTGACCAGCCCTGGAACACATGTACCAACCCATAGCAGATAGTGCAATTCCTTCTCCAGGGAACTCTACTCAAAACTGCCTCATACCTCTGCTTGTCTTAGCCCAAGGGATAACTCGCAACTCCCTCCACAAGCAAAACAGCGGACAAACAAACCTAACAACATACTAGCCCTCCTCAAGTCTTGACTTGTTCACAGCCCACAAATGTGGAAGAACATGGTAGTTACTGGTAGAACTATGAAACAAGCCACCAAACAACCTGTTTGGTGGCTGTTCTTTGGTTTGGTTTTCTCCTAAGCTCCAATGAGGCATGCAGGCCTGTCAAATTAACAGAGCCACCTCACATTACACCAGCTGAAGTTCTGGCTTATTGCATACATCAGTGGAAGCATCCTTGGGTATGCATTACCCAATACTCCAGGTGGATTGCACAGCTCCACGAAGGCATCTGCTTGCTTCAGAAACCACTCTTTCATGACTTACACAGGCTAATGCTATCAAAAGGTAGCATAAAAAAGGAAATCAATGACAAGCTAATAATTATTCTAAAATCCAGGCTGCACATGGAACCATTTCAGAACCTGATAGATGCACATAATTTCCATGGAAACTTAACCATTCAACATGTAACATACACTTGTTCCATCAGAACAAGGCACAATCTGCTAATGTGGGCTTTGCCCACTGGAAGGGAGTTCAGCACTTAAGAAATTACTTTTCCTTCCCTCTATGGCCCAGATAATGCATTAAGCCATAAAATTGGTTAAACCTTATACATAGAAGCAGCGCTATTTCTCTTCCTAAAACCAACCAAATCCCTAAACATTCACCAAGAGTATGAAGGATACAAGCTGGATTCGTACCACTACCACTGTCAAAAAATAGAGTGTGCTAACAAATTCCCTTCAGAGAAATACACATGCAAACTGTATTTAATAGAATGCTCAGGTACCTGAGGAGAGCTGGGGAGAGGACCAGGGCAGATTTTAAAGATAAGAGCCAATGTTTGAGCTGAAGAGCTATGCATCAGCTCAGATCTGCAGTGCTGTCCTGACAGAGAGCTGCTTGTCTGATATCCAATACATAGCACTGCTTAAAAAGTGATTCTATGTGCCTTGGGAAAGGGGACTGAAAATCTAAGGAACAAGAAATCTACCAAATTCTGCTCAATATTCTGGAGATGCTCAGCTTGTGGTTATGTTCCACTGTTTCTAGCTTGAGATCCATGTCATAGTCATCTTACTCCACTACTGATAACATACTGGACAGCTGACTTCCATATTCACACCCACTTCTCCTACCTCCTCTCTTCCCCACAAATTGTCTGATCTTAGAGATTATAAAGGGCTCACAACATTCACCATAGAAGCCCACAGTACCCACACATTCCTGTTCAGCTCTACTCAGGAGTTTACAGACCTTGTTTCAGTCCGTAAGCTGTTAACATCATCAGGTTTTGAATCCAGAGAGCTAATGGGATCATATTATTACATCACACTTTAAAATGTTTTAGATTATTCTGGAATCAAAACACCTGTTCTGTGTGCGAAATGAAGCTGGGGAAACATCTCCAGGATGTTCCACCTCTTATGAGATACTTGAATGCATTTTGCAGCTATGCAGATACGGTTTAAATCAATTCCTCTTTAAGGTCCATCCCAATCCAAACCAGTGATTTTATGATACCTATATGTAAGAGGCAGCAGAGGGGAGAAAAAAAGTCAAGATGATGCTTAGAAGGTTCAGATACATTTCAGCTGGTAGCTAAACAATTTTTTCTCCCAAAAGTCACTAACTGTATCTTGAACAAACCCAGAAATGAGCTCCTTTTATGACTTGGTGCTGACCACTTGAAGCATCCGATCTCAGCTTTTGGGAATCCAGAGTCTGCAGGAATCTTTCCAACCTCCTCAGATTTGCCCTGTGCTCTTAGGGTATTCATCTGGCTGGGCAGAAACACTCTGAAGGAATAGCTTAGTGTCCACAGCGACACTTGTCATAACTTAAACGTTCAGCATGGTTTGACAATATATCACTTTCCAAAATGACAGCTGAACTTCTGATAAAGTGAATTCACTTCATTGTGTCTTTTGTTTCAATTTTCCCTGTTGAAATGAGTTTTTGTTTGAATGTTTTTTATGAAAACACAGTACAAAGAGCACAAAGCATTTTGATTGACTGGGGTTATATTTTTCCCCCAGAACAGAGCACGATAGAGGTTGCAGTCATTGTTTTGCTACTCTCTGTTTCAGGAATGAAAGGTCACCGTTTTCTCTAGGATGTTTAGAATACAACCTAGACTTGATTGCAGGTTTTAATTACAGTATGAGTGGCTCTGGAAACCTCGTCCAGCTAATGATAATGGATTTTAGAAGTGCAGGCACCTTTCAACACTGAAGCCTGACTCTTCAGCCTATCCTGCCCAGCATAAACATTGTTGTCATATGCACAAAGCCAAATCTGGACTCCAAGACACAAGGGTTAGACATTAGGAAGAAGTTCTTTACTGTGAGGGTGGTGAGGCCCTGGCACAGGTTGCTCAAAGAAGTGGTGAATGCTTCATCCCTGGCAGTGTTCAAGGCCAGATTGGCCAGAGCCTTAGGTGACATGGTCTAGTGTGAGACATCCCTGCCCGTGACAGGGGTGTTAGAACTGGATGATCTTAAGGTCCTTTCCAACCCAAACCAGTCTGTGAGTCTGTGATGTGTTGGTGCACCCACTGGAATTTGTACTGCCTTTGCTTCACACAACTGCCTTCATTGGCAGAATTGGCTGGTTCAGGGGTGTCTGCACTGCAGCTGTGCTGTCCTGACACCCCACTCCAAGCACTAAGCTCAGCCCTTGAGCATACTTTGGTGCCACATGCACTGGGGCTGAGCCCCAGCGGCTCCAACACAGCCAGAACAAGAGTGTCCCTGCTCTGAGCTGAGCTGCTGACTGGGGGACAAGCACTGTTAGGGAAGAGGCAGGCACAGCACATGTTAAACACAACTAGCTGCCACACCAAGTGCCTGAGGGAGAATAAACACCATTCTAAAAAGAAAAGTTGGCTTCCTGACAGGCACGTTCTAGCAAACACGATTATCTTTAAGGTCTGCTGCTTTACTGTAGTAACTAATAACAACAGACCACCCTGCATGCGACACTGTCTGAAAACTGAATATTCCCTGCAAAAACTCTTATTTACTTGCTCTCTCTTAATTACCAGTCTAATGCATAATTTGCCAAGTGCTACCATGTGTCTGGTGTTGCATGAATAAGAGGAAGGACAGCTCCTTGCAGTCCAACAATGGTGTTTTCCCTTGTCATCTGCATCACTTAGGTGGTATAAGGGGACAAAAGACTGGCCTCCCACTTCCTGCTTTTCCACCCCTGTTTCCAGTGAGAGCAAGTGCTGCCTGCTCTCTATTCTGCCCAGGGCTAATGGTGAGGAGCTGGGCAATTGCTTTTGGGCTCTGGCCCCATGTGAACTGGTCCATGAGAGCAGCAACAGTGAGAGCCCTGGAGTCACTAGCTGCTACTGCCCAAGGTCCAGAGCAAAGTGTGGACTCACAATTCAAAATAGGATTGAACTAAGAAAAATTCTTATAATTTCTTCCCTTTTTTGTAGATTTTTATATTAAAAAATACCTTAAAAAAAAACCTGAAAAAAAAAACCCAACCCAAACCACCAAAACTGTACCAAACTCCAACATTTTCCAGCTACTTTTGTCAAAATTACTAAGAACCCAAGGAAGAGCAAGTGCAGCATTAAATAAACCAGAAAGCCAACCATATATATCCTGGGCTGCATCAAAAGGAGCGTGACCAGCAGATCGAAGGAGGTGATCGTGCCCCTCTACTCTGGTCTCATGATACCCCGCTTGGAGCACTGTGTGCAGTTCTGGTGTCCTCAACATAAAAAGGACATGGAGCTGTTGGAGCAAACCCAGAGGAGTCCACGAGGATGATCAGGGCCTGGAGCACGTCCTATACAAAGACAGGCTGACAAAGTTGGGGCTGTTCAGCCTGGAGAAGAGAAGGCTGCATGGAGACCTCATAGCAGCCTTCCAGTACCTGAAGGGGGCCTATAGGGATGCTGGGGAGGGACTATTCACTAGGGACTGTAGTGGTAGGAGAAGGGGTAACAAGGTTAAACTTAAACAGGGGAAGTTTAGATTGGGTCTAAGGAAGAAGCTCTTTACTGTGAGGGTGGTGGGGCACTGGCACAAGCTGCCCAAAGAAGGGGTGAATGCTCCATCCCTGGCAGTGCTCAAGGACAGGTTGTACAGAGCCTTGGGCAACATGTTCTAGTGTGAAGCGTCCCTGTTGGAACTAAATGATCTTAAGGTCCTTTCCAACCCAAACCATTCTGTGATTCCATGATTAAACAAAGCAAGTCCAGGTGTTCCAAGTATCCTAGTCTCTAGTAGACCACAGCTCTTCCCAATTCATGGGGACAAAATGCCTTGCTGTTACCTGTTGCTGCTGCTTCTGACAGTCCAGGCTAATTTTCACTGTTTTGAATTGTTAGTATCTATTCTCATGTAGATGACTTGCTCTGCAAAAACACCACAGGTTGTGCTTGCATGAAGGGAAGCAGACAATGGCACCACCTGTAAACTGGTGCTGGGTTAAGTCTGGATATTCATGGGCATACTTCTTGCTTGTAGTTCACCAAGACTGTGCCGTGGGACCCCACATAGTAGACAAGACCCTAAAACCTCCTCAAGCCAGTGGACGGACACTGTCTTTGGCTATTTGCACAGCACTGTCTGAACTGCAGCAGGTCTGCTGTCTGAGAAACAGGCTGGCAGCATCATTTGGACCCACTGCTTTGCTCCTGCTGTGCAAAGACATTTCTTTCAAGTGCTCCTTCTAATGCTAAAGTCAGACATTTGCCTTAATTACTGCTTTTGATTGCCATTGACCAGAGCCTAAGATTCCTTCTTTCTTTTTCATTCAGCTGGTGATACTAGTGTAGGTTTTCCTTCTGTTTTCAATTCTTTGTCTGTGACAGATTTCACAGCAGGAAACAGTTCTGTGGCATATGGCCACTAAATTATAGAAACTTCAGAAACTTCTGTCCATGAATTAATTTTAAAATTGAAGAAACAGAAAATTGTTTTTAAAAAACTAAACTAGATCACAAAAAAAACCTCTTTACATATCCTTAAACATCTTACCTCTGTCCTAGTTTGCACGAATAACCCTGCCATGGCTGTTGGGTCCTTCCTTTTCAGATCTGAACGATAGGGTTGGCTTCATGGGAGGGATGTCAAGAGCACCTACCAGCACTCATGCACAACACTATTAAGGTGTACAGAAACTGTTTCTTACCTTGTTCAACGACTGCTCTATTCTACAGCTAGTCCTAGAGCACACACAGGGAAAAAGCCCACAGCTGACTTGAGCCTGAGCAGTTACAAGCCGTTACACAAAGGCTGAACTGGCTACAGTGACAGCACACACAAAGCACAGGTCTGTTTTCAACAGGCAAAGGGTGAAATCAAGCTTCTATAGGGGATTATCTGCCGTAGGTGTTACAAAACGTTCTGTAGAAGAGTGTGAGGAGCACCTAGATGGCATAACATCCTGTAGATGCGTCAAGATTAGGAAGGGACTGAAAAGAAGCATCAGAAGAGGAAATTCAAAGAATTTACAACCCAAGCCAAACAGAATCTTGTGGAAAACCAAACAAAGCAAAAAACATTCATGTATTTAGTGCATCCTGAAGTCTCTGTTCGCCCTGTGCCAGGAGAGATTCTCCTCAAGTAAGACAGAACATGTTCCTTCTGGAGCACATTAACAGCTCTGGGGAACCGTGTGGTACAACTAAATTGTGCCTTATGGCTCTAACCAAAATATGGTGCAAAGATGAGCTGGTTTGGGTTTGTTTTCCTTAACACTTTACAAGAGAGGAATTAGGCATACTTAATGATGGAAAATGAAGGAGTTGATGCACGATTTCTTGTTTGAATGCACAATTATTGGTGCAAAGGCTCCACCATGCAGGATACTGGTGAAAGCAGGAAGACATCCCATCTGTAAACCAGAGGATTCCAACGGTCTAACTGGATCTGGCACAATCAAGGTTTCCTAGTGAGAAAGTGTAGATTCCTAACGTGGCTGACAGAAAGCCACACTCAGACCTTTTCAGAGGCTTTTAGGAGTTATTAGCACAGATTAACTATGGCGTGGGCAAAAAGGTTTGTAGTCTTGTTTGTAGTTAGCCTGTGGCTCTGAATTAGCAATTTAGCTCTTAAATGATCAACTGAGTCACAGGTGTTAATGAGTCAAGCTTAGCCAGAAGGGCTGAGGAAGGAGGGAGAAAGATCTCAAGCCGCTGCTTTGGTTTAAGGGACTATGAAAACCTCAGTAATTTCTAAAGTCAAACTGTATTTTAATCAATGCTTCCCAAATAAGATGAAAAAGCCATGCTGTGACCTTCCCAGCTGTAAAAAATGGAAGTCTGGTTTCACATTTGCATGATTTTGAAGGTCAAATGCCTGCTATTCAAGTCTTACTGATCCATATGGACTAGAAATGCCACAATATGCAATCATCATGAAGGCAGATTGTCTCCTGTAAATCTGTCCTTTTTGTAACACATTCAAAATGTACCGTATTGGATGGATTATAAATCCATTCAGGAAACACAAGCAATATTGTTCCGAGCGGCTCTGGTCTTGTGAGTGCCCACAGGTCCTGGTGAAGATGCACGTACGTGTATGTGTCTGTGTGCGCATCCGTGAAAGAGACGCAGAGACAGATGGTCGAGTCCTGCCCTCTCCCAAGTCAGCGGGAGTTCTGCCATCCACTTCAGAAGATGGGAGCTTGCATTTGGGCTGAAATGGACTTTTATCAGCACAATGCTTGTTCTAGCTGCATTTAGAAAGGAAAACCACTTACTCTAAGTGGAAAATGGGCAGGGCTGGGAGGAAACCTTCCCTGGAGGGAACAGGCTGCTACTTGGCCAGTACCTCCTCCTTGTGGGAGCAGTCTGGGTGATGCAAGCAGCAGACATAGAATCATAGAATGGTTTGGGTTGGAAAGGACCTTAACATCATCCAGTTCCAGCCCCCTGCTATGGGCAGGGATACCTCACCCTAGACCATTTCACCCAAGGCTCTATTCAACCTGGCCTTGAACACTGCCAGGGATGGAGCCTTCACCGCTTTGGGCAACCTGTTCCAGTGCCTCACCACCCTGACAGTAAAGCACTTCTTCCTTGTATCTAGCCTGAACTTCCCCTGTCTAAGTTTGAACCCATTACCCCTTATCACTACAGTCCCTAATGAAGAGCCCTCCCCAGCATCCTTGTAGGCCCCCTTCAGATACTGGAAGGCTGCTATGAGGTCTCCAGACAGCTTCTCTTCTCCAGGCTGGACAGCCCCAATTTTCTCAGCCTGTCTTAATTCATATATAGTGCTTTGTGTCCTGCAATCCTTGCCCAGCACAAAAATTAGGAACTCTCTTTTACATCATGCCATTATTTTTCTCCAGCTGGGGACTTTCCATTGACACAGGTTTTTAACTGTTCATGTGTTTCTTTGGCTGGAAGGTTCCTGCTCCCTATGACAGCCGAAAAGCACGCAGCATTTTCATTTCTCAATTCTAAGAAATCCCTTTACACATTGCCATTTTTTTCTTCCAGCACATGTAATTGAAAAGAGACATATGGAGACCAGCATGCAAATCCTGCAAACATTTCAGCAGAGCTTCAAAACTAATGCTAATCAATTTTTTGGACCTTCTTTTCCTCCCCCCCCCCCCCCCCCCCCCCCCCGGTTAACTCAAGAGCAAGTTCTCAAGAGCCCAAGGTGCTATGCTTTTAAGATAGCATAATAATCCTCAGTGAGGGACCCCTCCCCACCAAGCCTTCTTCCGCTTGTCTCTTATTTTTCACCACATGCACCCACAGCACTGACACGAAAGCCTCAAGCTGCTGGTTTGGAGAGCTCAGATCAGCACATTTGGGAAGCTGCAGGCTGACGGCACTGCAGCAGCAGCTGCATCAGACACCAGCTCACCTCGTTTTTCCTATAAAACCCCCATAATACAAGCTCTCAAAAATGTACTTCTGCATGCTGGTGCTGAATGTTACCTGAGAACAAGGAAGGCACAAGATGAACAGACCTTTACAACAGAATGTGCATCTGCCAAGACAAAAATACCCAGCGAGCTTCTGGTGCTGGCACCGTGACAGCATCAGCAAGCTGTCTTTGCAATGGGTTTGCAAATGATCCATTACAAGATTTGAGTATGAATTCTGTAAAGGCTGTAAGGCCCTGAGGGCAACACACTCTCTATACCCCTACCTAAGCATTCACCAGATCAACGGGACTATGGGCGACAAAGAAACCCTTCCAAGACTGATTGTACAAAGACTTTGCAACAGCCCCATGAGCTGTTTTTACTCCTCTCCCTCCCTCTCTTCCCCCCCTCCCTCTCTCTTTTTGTTCAGTTGCCTGGCATTTGCTAACCCACAAGCTGCTGTTTCCCTTCCCAAAGAAGCTCTGATGGTTGGAGGGCCAGGAAAAATTAGCCCAACTGATGAATGCAATCTCGACAGAAAATATGTTTTTTATCAGGGACCACATGTTGCCAACCGCAATTAAAGTAAAACTGGGAGATTTCATCAGATATAAGCCTGCATAAAAACCCATGGGCTCACTTGTCAGGTATCTGTCATACAATCATAGAACCATACACTGGTTTGGGTTGGAAGGGACCTTAAGAGCACCTCGTTCCAGCCCTCTGCCATGGGCAGAGATGCCTCACACTAGACCATGTTGCCCAACGCTCTGTCCAACCTGGCCTTGAACACTGCCAGGGATGGAGCATTTACCATTTCTTTGTGCAGCCTGTGCCAGTGCCTCATCACCTTCACAGTAAAGAACTTCTTCCTTAGGTCTAGCCTGAACTTCCCCTGTTTCAGTTTAAACCCATTCCCCCTTGTCCTATCACTATCAACATTCTATTCATGAACTGGCTGAGGCCAGCAACCTCAGCCATTAGAGGAGATGAATAAATGATGGCAATTGGCATTTCAGCACTGAAGAATTATAGGAATTTCCATAAGGGCTGTGAATCCTTTTCCCAGCTATCCATATTAGGCAAATAATTTTACCAGGATTATTTTCCAATAATTGAAAATATCTCGTAAACATTATTAAACTTTGTCTATTGCCCTTGGTTTCAAATGACTACAGCCAAATAATAGACTTAAAAACTCACAGAATGTTACTTTGTACTCTCTCTTATTAGCTGTTGTCCCAAAATAAACAGAATAACAGGAGCTCTAATAGCTACATTGTTCAACTAACTGCATGCAGCACATGAAGCAGGCAGGTACTTGGCCATATCATGCAGGTACTGCAAACCATGCAAGATCTAGCCTGAGGTCTGCTAAGGAAGGATGATTCAGTGTCAGATCAAACTACTGAGGCAAAGAAATAAATGATCACCCTTATCAGTATTCCTGGAGTTTATTCCCTACTCTGTGCCCTTCAGCTTTGCCAAACTGCACACGATGGACAAAGATTGCACAAGTTCCTTCATTTCCTTGTTGACTGCCTTCAGAAATGCCAATACACATGCTGTGAGGAAAAAGGAGCAGGATCACTGAGGACAGCACTGAGCGTGGATCCAGAAATGAGAAGGCAGCATGGACAGAAAAGCAGATTTTGAACTTTGAAAGGCATGACAGAAGGTATATGTAATTTCAGTGTTGAAGAAAGCAACCTCACAGACTTGAATAGATGAACTTAAACTAGAAACACAGCAAGCAAACCCAGACATATTCTTTTAGAAGGAAAAAAAGCTTGTAATGTATAGCAGTACCGGCTGAGTGAGCTCTTGTGTACCACAAGCCTTGTGCACCCTGAGCCTTGTGCACTACACTATACATAGTATATAGTATTATATGTACATATAGTATGTAGTATTAAACAATGCTTACTGTTTACAAAAAATTACTGCCCACAGAGTAAGTAGAGACAAAGGTTTATTCCTTCCTTCCCATCCCTTCCAAACACGGTTACTGTCTCCAAAACGATTTCCTTCAGGGAAGAGGATTTCATCCAAATTTGCTGAATACTTGCAATAAACATAACTTTTTTTCTTCTTTAAACAGCAAGTTTAATGCAAAACCCACAAACAACAGAACCCCCAAACAAGCAAACAGAAATAAATCAACCAAAAAACCACAACTCGTTAAATCAGAACAACCCAAACCGAACCCAACCCCCCACTGAACTCCCTAGTACCGTCAGGAAGATTTTCCAACTATTAGCATGTCAGGAACAAGGAAGGAGATAAGATGAATTTAGGTACCATTCCTTAAGTAAGTCCAAACAGAAAAAGAAGCTCCTCACCCAGAGGACTGGGCCATGAATGGCCACTCACCCAAATACAAACCAGCTCTTTTGTGAGGCTTTCTCACAAGCAGTGGGAAAACCCTGGAGCACAGAAGGGTGACTAGAGCCACCCAGAATTAGCCCATTTCCTCTTGTTCTCATTTGTCACTTAGAAGAATATTTATGAAAACAGAAATACAATTAAAAAGCTGTTCTCCATAAGCCAGCCAGCCTTGGCCATTCCAACAGCCAGGCTGATGCTCCCACCAGCCCTGCAGAGCTGCTACCAAAGCTGCCATACTCCTATCAACACAGAGCTTCCCATGCTCTTTCACCTTCCCAATTTTTACATACGACAAAAAAATACCTATGTTTCTGTCTGTGAGTCGTGATGATCCATGACCACTCCTGTCAGAAATCATGACTTCACCCACACCAGCAGGACACATTTCCCAAGGCGGGCGGATGGCAACCTAGGCTATGAACAAGTAATGCTCTCACTGTCCCCTTGTAACAGTCACTGCAAGTGACATGTGTATTTGGCCCATAAACAGAGGAATTCACCTGACACAGGGTGGCCCAATTAATGCTAAAGACCTTGTCTCTCTGATCCTGAGATGACACTGAATTCCAATACAGCTCCCATTTCAGGATATTAGGGAGGAATCAATCACTTCTCCAAAGGGAGCAGCTTAGGGAGCCTCACTGTATCCTCACAAGCAGCACATCAGGCTCTGCCCAAGAGACTCAAAGTGACAAAGAGCTAGGCTCTGTTGGCCATCAACTGCTCCTGCCGCCTGCACTGCAGGGACACAGCCTGGGCACAGGGAGAAGGGGCCACAAAAAGACATTGTGTTTCAGAGGTTCACTTTTACATCCACTTAGGAAAAACAGAAAGAAAAGAAAGAGGGAACCATCTCCTTTGTCCTTCAGCAGCACAAGGTTCTGAATGGGAAGTGACTTTTATTTGCTCCTAAAGAGGAGCAAAATATTGTCAAACATATGGGTTATTCTTTAACACAAGGAAGGCAGCAAGAAGAGGAGGCACAATAATGGCATTGGTTTATACAAGATTGCTGCCTTGTTTCTTGTAAAACAGCTTAAAAAGGAAGTGAACACATGGCAGGAACAGCACTGGTTTGTGTCTGTAGAGCCCAAAGGTAGTAAAAGGGTTAAAGAAGATTTCTATGTGGTCAGATTGAATTTAGTGTCCTCACTGTTGATTGAGAAGGGCAACTGTAAAGTGAATTAAGAACATTTCTAAAAAAATACCACCATTTAGGCACTGTCTGTAACAATGAGAATGGGGTAGCAATACACTGGTGGAAATATCAAAAGTGATAACCAACACAGGAAAAAAGAAACCAGCAGGACCTTTGATACTTCTAAAGATGGGAAGACCCAATGTGGGTACAGTCTCTATCTAATGCTTTTTTCCCTAACAAGAGGGATGACAGCGGACACTAGTCAGAAGAGCAATATCCACTGCAAACAAAGAAATATGTCTGAATAAATGGATGAGGAACACCTTGGTCATGTCCTAAAAGATGCTTCCAGACCACAAACACAGTGAGGAAAGACAACATCTTGCACTAAACCAGGGCAGTCACTAGGAAGAGAGCAGACAGGTTTTCAGGAACACATCCTTATTTACCTGGAAGTTTTCATTTTCCTCCAGTTAAGTCAGCTATTCTCATTAAATATCTATTTCACATGCTGGAAGATCAGCTTGCATTGTAATCTGATGTTTTTCATTTTCTTAGGGTTTCTTTTTCAGTACAGCTTTGAGTTAACTCCTATTTTAAGCATGTGAGATAAAACTAAACCTCTTTAAGATGAACTGGAGGCTGCTACATTACCATGCCTGTAGGTTAGTGTTGTAGCTGTTGATGGCCTGTGCTTGCTTGGATGGTAATTACTGTCAAAGAGCAAAGGGTCAGTGAACAGGACCCATTGGAAAGGGCAGGATGACAGTCTATGCAAGACATCCTGCTAATAGGTCTGAGAGAAATTAGGGTATGGTTTATGATCACAACACTTCATCCTCTACCTCTCAAATAACCAAATGCTTTCTGTGTTTGTGCCCCGCTGCAGAGCAGGCTCCACACAGCCTGGAGGGTGGCCTCTGGCTCTGCACTCTTCAGTGCAATTTGTCCATAAGTCAGCCCTCCTCAATGCAAAGCCAGACGCTGAGACATCCTGACACAAATCCTGAAAAAAATGGAATAGAATTTGTTTAGCTGCCTCTGAAAACTGTACTTAACATGAAATTTTATTTCTTAACTATGCACACAGAAGGCACCACCATCTCATGGTCTTGTTCCATACTATCCATTCCCAGGAAATCAGGAGAAAATCCAGAGCTGGCTCATTACAGAACAACCAGCCTGTCATTGCCAGCTCTAACGTGATCATGCTGTGGCTTCACTTGGGCAGCATAACGCAGAGCAGGGGGATGGATCTTCTATCTGTATGAGGCAAGAGACAGAAATCAGGGGCACTACCCAAGAGACTGACACACATGAATCTGTTTCGAGGCCATGCCAGCTCTCAGCTGCTGCAAGGACAAACATCCTCTTGCACTTCCCAGCATTTTGGGTCACTTTCCATGCATAAACATTCTTGGGAATTGATACCTGTGCCTGTGAATGTATTCAAAACAGATCTTTTTTGTATACTTGCAGGTACCTTTCTTCACCAGGGTGTGGGGTAATTCAAGGCGTGAATTCTTGCACTGCTCCCTCTCCAGGAGTTATGGGCACTTGCTGCCTCATTTACTCACCTCCACTCTACTATGGGGGTTGACACTAGATGATCTTAAGGTCCTTTCCAACCCTATGATTTTACATTCGCAAACATGTTCTCTGGCTATCAGATCTATATTTCCAAGACCTGTATTCGACCTTCTGACTTACAATTCATCCATTAGTAAAACCCACAATTGCCACCTTGTAATACTGATCTCCTCCTTATTTCCAGGAGTATTTACTTAACAGCTAGATTAATGAGTTCTAAATAAAAGAACCTAAACAGACCCTGCCCTGTTCCATCCAAACCCACCACCCAGCTCAGATAGGGCAGGGATACATCCATCCCAGTAAGTGTACTTCCCATAGAGTGTGTGCATGGTACAACCCCAGTTATAAACCCATTCCCATTAACAATGGTGTCTTGATGGTAATTACATTACTCAAAAAGTAACATTTATTAGTCTATTGTAGCGTGTTGTGATTGTAACTCTAATGCTAATAGGAAGAAATTTAACCTCATTTCATTTTCAGAATGGTTAAAAAAACTTGTAACCATGTTCATAAATCAGAGTCTCAAATGTCATCAAAGCAAAGTTGCAGCTCCCCACAAAGCGTGTCTTTATTTAATTTCTGTATTCCATATTAATCTCAGATTCAGTCTTTCAGAACTCCACTTACAATCCACATTTTATTTAGATTATCATTATGATGGCAGAAAAAAATCCTCACTCTGCATATCATTTGCATGATTTAGGTAGATTGTGTTTCCAATTACATTAATAACCTGCAGTGAGGCTCACTGATTACAGCCCTTTCGCCCACTTAAACCAAACATCTCCATTAGGGATTTCTCCAGAGACTCCCCCTTTTCCCCCCAGCACTCTGCACACCCACCACCACCAGGTCTGACATATAATTCCAACCATCTGCCACAGGGAGGAATGCCTCACACTAGATCATGTCACCCAAGGCTCTGTCCAACCTGGCCTTGAACACTGCCAAGAATGGAGCATTCACAACTTCCTTGGGCAACCTGTGCCAGTGCCTCCCCACCTTCACAGTAAAGAACTTCTTCCTTATATCTAATCTGAACTTCCCCTGTTTAAGCTTGAACCTGTTACCCCTTGTCCTTTTGCTACACTCCCCGACGAAGAGCCCTCTCTGGCATCCTTGTAGGTCCCCTTCAGATACTGGAAGGCTACTCTGAGGTCTCCACAGAGCATCTTCTTTGAATATCTTTTCTATAGCCCTTATCACACCGAGAATTTTACAAGGACAATTAAAAAAGAAAGCTCGCTCCCATGGCCAAATTTATCCTTGCAACTTCAGGTTTATAGGCACCCACTGCTTCCCTTGCCTTCCTTTGCCTCATCTAACATCCCGTCCCCAGCAATGCACAGGCCAAACTTGCCCCTCAGCCCCTACCACCAACCTCCCAGCTTCAAGTCCTTCTCCTTGTTCATAAAACCAGTTAAGAGCTCACACAAAAAGACTACTTAAGAATTTCTTGCATAGTTTCTAGATACACAGACATGACAGTGTTACATGTACGTGTATGTAGTACTCACTGCTGCCATCACACATAGCTCTCCAAGGACTCCATTATACTCTTCCCGTGGGAGACTCAAATGTGTACCAAGGAAAAACAGAACAAGAAGAAACAGATGCAGGGACTGACTTGCACTCAAAGCCAGTCACAGGGTCAGGCTTCTTGAAAACACATCTTGGTGCCCCAAACCCCAATATCACCTCCTCTTTTCAGCACACAGTCCTTTTCTTAAAGGTGTCCTCCCCCCGGCAAACACACTATCAGGTGGTCCTGCAAAACCACCATAAAGCACAGAGAATGATTCTACCCATAAATAGACACGAGTCTGAAATACTCTCTGACAGCATCACCTCAGGCAGATCTGCAAGCGTTTGCTTTGTCATAATCGTGCAAATAAATACTATGGTGCATGGGAAAAACCCAACCATGTTCTGTTTCTGCTGACTAAATATCTTCTCCCACAGTAGATAGAGCAGGCATGGGAAATGCGCTGAGACATCAGCCTACGTGTATGTTTGAGATGGCAAACACAGAGGTGCTCAGCTCTTCCCACAGTAAATACTATTTCGGAGACATGATCCTTACAGGACATAGGCTTACAGAGCTGTTCTTACTGAGATACCACAGCTGCCTTTCTTCATAGGTCTCGAAGATCTATTTGCCTTCAGAAACAGAATAAATGTTTCCATTTTCTTCAGGAAGAGCTCTTTATAATGCAAGCACACATAGAGCCACTCTTGCCCTCTCTGAAAATCACACTGCAACATTCTCCCCTCTATCCTTCCCCTCAGTATTCCCACCACTGTGATTTGCTTTATCAAAGAGAGCTGGGTCATTAAGCCCAGCAGACAGAAGGGGAACAACTGCCTTGATGTCTTCTGCTGCCAGTAGTAGGGGATTCAGCTCCTTTCCACTGCGACTGCTGTCTTTTACAGTGCTGAAATCAAGGCCAGAATCCCACTTGATATTTTGGGCCAGGTTCTCAAGTGACACCAAGTGGTACAAGCCCTTCTGATCCCAGGTGAAGCACATCAGTTTGGACCAGCTGAATTCCGCCTCCATTATCTCTTCTATATTTATGGTTTTGATTTGCTTTTCTCCTGTACAGCCTTCAATGAGGCAGCTGTATCTCCCAGCTCTTCCATTACACTCCCCCCAGATCCCATCACTTCTCCCACAGAGCACCACTCAGGCCTCTGAGGGCCTGTTGTTGGAACACATGCTCATGATCAAGTAAAGAAGTGTCAGAATTCTGGTGCTGTAAAAGAAGAGGTGAAAGTCCCATCAACTACAATGTGAAGCAGATGAGAAGCATGAAGAACCTGCTCAAATTACAACCACCTAACAATTGTTTTAGATGTAATTCCTCCCTCCTCACAAAAGAGTGCCAGTAAATTTACCACATTGCTTTGTCCTTAAAGGAAAACATGAGAAGTCAGGAAATCTTCAAAGAGAAGTGAGTCCCCAAGTTCAGAGTTAACATTCTTTCTTATGGGAGGGGATCTCTGGGGACAGTACTGTACCAGTGGATCCAGGGTATGATGTGGTAAAAGAATGCCTCCTGCTCCCCATCATGGCATTGTGCTTGGGACCATGGGACACAATATGCTTTTTCCCCATCAAGTAAGTAAATGTATTGCCTTCAGCAAGACAAGGTGACATGAAGTAGGCAAGATGTAAAGGTCCTCACCATCTTGTCACCAACTAAATGGAGAAGCATCATTAACAGCACTAGGGAAATATTTCCTGTTTGATTTTATTAACTGATTGACATGAATTAATGCATTGGGATATTTGATTGTGTCATAAAATGTGTATATGAACATCATGATTCAATTTAATGTACCCATTACTGCTTGATGTGCTATTATATTAGACTAAATTAAAAGAATTTTATGGAAAAAAAATTACAATTAAAGACTTAAAATTGATTGCATTCATAACTTAGAGGATATTCACTTTTATTCATGTTTTGAGTAATGGCAATAAAAGAATCAGAAAACAACACAGACTGTGTAAAGATGTGCAAAATCAAGTATGGCAGAGATAACCAGCATGAATGAAACAAGGGATTTCGAGTGCTGTTCATTGCACCAGTTTTTATCTTGGACCATCGCCACGATTTTGAAGTTTAAGTGTTTGGAGTTGAAGTGTTTTCCAGTTATTCACCTGAATCTTTGGTGCCAATTAAACCCTTCTGTTCTTTTTTTTTTTTTCCTTAAACTGATCAGATATGTGCTATAGAACAAAACCAGAGAATAGTGAGTATACCTGGGCCCATGAGAGACTCCCTTCAGCTGAAGGCTGCTGAAGACACCTATTACCAAGATAATGAACTGGTGTAAGGGACTCCCAGTTTACAACAAGTCATCATCATGAGCATCTTTCATAGGCTTGTTGTAAGAATTTCCCCTGTCTTTGAATTATCCAAGACAAAAGATAATCTTTTGTCCTGGATTCAGCAGTAGCAGTCATTTTTCTCTTTCTTAGTAGCTGGTGCAGTGCTGTGCAGACTTTCAGCCTGAGAACAATGCTGATAAAACCGATGTTTTTAGTTTACCCTGACCAAGGACTTCCTGAGTCTCATGCTCTGCCAGGGAGGAGGAGCACAAGAAGCCGGGAGGAAGCAGAGACAGGACACCTGACCCAAACTAGCCTAAGAGGTATTCTACACCACAGCACATCATGCCCATTACATAAACTGGGAGCAGTTACCCAGAAGGGCTAGATCACTGGGTTGGGCTGGACATCGGTCGGTGGGTGGTGAGCAGTTGTATTCTCTTCCGTCATTATTTCCTTTATCATTATTATTATTGGTGGTAGCAGTAGTGGTTTGTGTTATACCTTAGTTACTGGGCTGTTCTTATCTCAACCCGTGGGAGTTACATTCTTTCGATTCTCCTCCCCATCCTTTTGGGAGCGGGGAAAGGAAGGGCAGGGGGAGAGTGAGTGAGCAGCTGCGTGGTTCTGAGTTACAGGCTGGGCTTAAACCATGACATCTTTCAGCTTGATATTTGTGCAAACTTCACCATGTTCTACAGAATTGAATACCCCTATGTGTACAAAAATTCTCTGTCCTCTGATTCAGCACATGTATTTACTCCTTTCCCAGCAATACCTCCATTAGTTCGCTGTGCATTATTACTATTGTTTGTCCATTTGAGAGGACCAGGAAAGTCATGTTGCCTTCATTCTTTCTAGTGCCATCTATTCTGCAAGTTTCCCTCCCACAGAAATACACCTCTACTTCCCTTTTCTTCTTCCCTCTCTCGTAGATGCCACAATGCAATGTGACATGGAAGTTTCCAGAAAGCAACCAGGTAATTCTGCTGACCTCCTGCTCAGACTCAGGTTAACATCTGCACTTTGCCAACAGGATTTATGTACTTAAGTGCTGGGTTTTCCACTCAACACAAAGAGCACTTTAAGATGCTGCTAATTCATATTTTTCATAATGCTGTTACTCTTCAAAAGGGGTTTTGTTATTTCACACTTTGATACACTGAACAGTGATTAGGGTACTGAAGGGACACACGCAACATAACCCCAAGAGAGGGCAGTACAAAGAGAGTATCTACTCACCAGCCTCACAAATTACTAACAACAGTGTTACCATTTTGAGTATGCTTTCTTTCTAGGAACCTTTGAAAAGCATCTGACTTTCCAGTAAATCAGTACCCCAAAGTACCCCACAACATGAGCAACACTTGAAGAACCAGAGCTGGTTTTCCTCTGGGAAAGGAGGGAGCAGCCATCAGTGTTTTCCACAGGCAATGGGAGACTCCTGAGAGACAGAAGCTGGGCTGGGGAAGAAGTCTGAAGGAGGAAGCGGCAAGAGCCTTGTGGAATATCCTCTTGAAGAGATGACAACACGTAAATTGTTGAAGAAAAAAAAGTACAGGGCATGTCAGGTTTTTAATTACATGTCTATTTTCTCAACAAAGAAGTGCAAATTCAAGTTAATCATATCTATTATATTACACAATGCTTCCATTGCTAATGGAATCAGGAATGCATGAAAGAAACGCACACTAATCCATAAGCACTCTTTTCATGATGGGTATTTTGTACTCTGAACACACTGAGATACAGCACTGCTCAACTGTGCATCATCCACCTCAGCCCAGGACTACATCAGATGCCTTTGGTGGGTGACAGAGGAAAAGAGCACGAGGCTGAGTTACAAACTCCAGCATTCCTGAGGATGCTTATCTGCCCACCCATCCTGAAAACATCCTGGAAAGCATCCCCACTCAGCACTCTCCTGCACAAACCTGGGTAGCAGCAGAAAACAGAAGAGTCTGATAGGATTTAAACAATCCAGTGCAGGCTGCTGGAATTTGAGGCACACATCAGGATGAATTTTGCTCTCTGGTGTCAACCCAGAGTAATGCAATTGAATCTGGGAAACCGAATCCCTGTTTACAGCACGTCTTGATTATTGTTCCCCCCCCCCCCCCCCAGCAATTACAGAAATAAAATTTTTAGGCCTTAGTCTGTTTTTGTAGACTACTATGGCTCCTGCCATCACTGCCAAATTCTACCTTATCATATGACTCACGAGAACTTGCTAGTTCAGACAAAGAAGGTAGCTGTCAGAATCAACAGACACAGCACTGGTACCTGTCTAGCTTCATATTAGCAGCAGTGGCTGTTCGCAGGAGCATCCAATGGCAGCTTCCACACCTCCACCACCATGACATCAGTCCATCGTGGCCAAAGAATCACTCTATTGTAGAGAGGATCAAAGGAATCACACAGAAACCAACACATACAATCACAGAACCATAGACTGGTTTGGGTTGGAAAGGACCTTAAGATCATCTGTCCCCATGGGCAGGGACACCTCACACTACTAAAAAAAGTACAGTTTTGCAAAGCCTGGCAGCTTGCTTCAAAGTTTCTTCCAATTAACTAATTCAAATGACTTTTCCTAAGTTTTCCTTTTAATCTGACTTTCTGCCAGTACTGACAAATAAAAAGAAACTTCATGTCCTGGCTGCATCATATATTTAGGCTGCTAAGCCCAAGTCCATTCAAACAGAGCTTTGTTTAACAGCTTCAACTGCTTTTGCTATGGTGATGAACCATCTTGGAAAAAACCCTGAAGAAGCAAATAATTGCAGAGGAAATATACTGCTTTAATTTCAGCAAAGTCAATGCAAGCCAATAACCAAGGCAGGACATCTTTATCGAAGCTGTCTGGACTTCATCTACTCTTCTTTTCCAAATAACAATTCCTTAAAAAGTGCCTTGTATCCAAGTGGAGAGAATGGGACGAAGGGATTAGCACAAAACAGGTCATATTTTTTTGTGAGCACCTCTAACAGTAACCACTGTCCCTCTTCCTCAACCCCAAACAGATGTTTAGATGTTTGCATCTTTAGTTTTCTAAATTCAAATTAAACACAGAGCAACTCAAATAAACCCTTCATTTAAGAAGCTAAACCATCCAAGCCTTCTACATGTTCTCCATGACCAATCGCTACTCTCCTCAATAACGTTCAAGCCATCTGTTCCTTCAGAGCTGCCTCAAGACATTTCTGCCAGACCTTGTCTGTCCCCAAGCCAATGTCCTCCCTTTACAAAGCAAGTGACAACACATCGAGACGCAACCATAAATATATCTGAGAACACTGACCTGTTGGCCAAGCATCTGCAACCTTCTCCAAGATCCTAACTTCATTCCTGTCAGCCTTAAATTATCCTTCAGGTATTCTAACACAATACCAGTGCCATGAAGAGACTCTGTAGCTGGCAGGACTGAGCATGTAAGTGATGGGAAGTGTCCACCTGGAAGTGGACTTGCCATTAAGGAAAAGGAAACTAAGCAGATGAATTTGGGAGTGGGGCTGAACCTAAGCACTGGTCATTAGAATAAAATATTCCAGCTCTTTAGAAGCCTGCTTTGTCCCTTTGAAATCATAGAATCAGAGAATCAACCAGGTTGGAAAAGACCTTTAAGATCATCAAGTCCAACCATTACCCCAGGACTGCCAACATATACATGCTTACTTGAAAACATCACTTGAAATTCAAGGTGCAGAATGCTAACTATTCTTGAAGTGTTTTATGGGATTACTATCAAAGAATCAAAAGACGATGAAGGCGAAAACATATGATAGATCTTTCCAGTTAGCAATTGCTGCCAAAAAACAGTATCCAAAGAAGAAAATAAAACTTTAAAAAAATTACTTAATGGTTATAGTTTGGTCTATTGCATACATTTGGGCTCAGTGAAAGTATTTTTAGCTACACAACCTGATCTACATATAAGATGCCTCCACACAGCACATGGTACCAAGCTAAATTACAGAAGATGAATGTTCTTTTACATAAACTGTCAAGAACATCATTTAGGTTTCTGAGTAAGCATTTAGTAACTGAAATGAATGGCCAAATCATGTCCTGATTGTTTTGGGACATAAGCCACAAAAAAAGAAAGCATACAAATGTGAAACTCTCCAGAACCTATGGACAAACAGGAGTGGCATCTTACACCAGTTGGTGATGATCTTATTAAACTGGTAAGTTGTTTTCTGAAGATGCTGAATATGTGGCAGAAGACCCACCAATGTCTTCAAAGAACACACAATCTGAATAGTGGCATCCTCTGGCAGACATGGTTCATTGTAGATGGTGTTTCTGATGTTGCAAGAATATAAAAGCAGATTATTTTGACCATCTTGGCTATAGCTCTCTGAAATCCTTCCAAAGGCAAGACCTCTAGGTATTCAGAAGTGTTCTCAAATGGAGGGCTTAAATTGTCTTGAAATGACACACCCTGTTCAGTAGCATGTTGCACTCTGCCTCTAATCTAGGCAATCCATAATATTTAGGAATAGTCTTATAGCATTTCATAGAATAATGGAACAGTTTGGGTTGGAAGGGACCTTCAAAGGTCATCAATTACAATCCCCCCTTTGCTACCAGACTGTTCAAATCAAACATACATGAACACTAAACAAACCTTCTTTTGGGTCAGAGTTCAGACAAAAAGATTTGAGAGATAATGAAAGGATGAAGGCACAAAGATATTAGAATTTCTCAAAACATAATTGATTTTCCGAGCTGTCAGCTCCGACCAAACCATAGTAAGACAAGAAAGTTGCCTTTGTGGTACAGCCTTTCCCAGCACTCCCTCATGGGTGAGGGTAGGTGCTTCTGGCTGCACTAGGAATCAGACACTGCTCCTCTCCCCCTGCCCTTCCTCAGCTCCATGTAGCTGTCATTTGAATCCATTTTTCAACTGAATTGATTTTTCAGCTCCAGCAGTCCAGCAAGGCCCCAGGACCCCCAAGCTCCCACCATGCTCCATGCCCTACCATGTTGTCTACCAAAGAAGATTGCAGCCTTGCATTCTCGTCAGTTCAGCTATTGTGTCTTGTTAGCTTAGCTAAACCACAAACTCCATCAGGAGCTGCATTTCCCCCTGAAGTTATCAAAGGGGAGATTTCTTTTAATTAAATTCATTTACATGACTAAATTAGATTTAATTAGTCCCATTCATTTCACTAATACCTCTCTTTGATTGGAGCAAGGCAACTTTTCTAATAGCCTAAAAGAGGACTCGGTGGGTCTTTTCTGTGCAAGCCAGCAAGAGAAAACAACATCTCTATGACCGAAGTGAGACCAGTGCTGATTTTTGTGTGTTCAACACACTGGATATCTTTTTACTATTTGCCTTGTGTTGTGTAGGGTGCAAACCAAAAGCCCAGAAGAGGTGCACAAGTATTTTCTTTATGTCCATAAACACCGAATGTTTAGAGCATCATTTAAAGCAAACAAAAATTCCTTTTAAGCACCATCAGGAGACATGCCAGGAGGAATGAAACTTGCTTCTCTTCTTTTTACGTTTGAAATTTATAAAATCAAGAAATGCAGAAATTTCAAAATTTAAATTGAAATTTATACTGAAAAGGCTTAATGTATTTTTACAGAATGGCAGCTCTTCACCCTCCCTGACTGTCAGACAGAAAGCTCACGGTTTTTATTCTGATTTTTCATTACCACAATTCTGACATAGTTACAGTTTCCAATTTTAAGAGTTAGAAGTCTCCAGGGGGCTGACGTGCATCTTCTCCCCTTCCTTTGCCCAACCTGAGCATGACTCAACCCAGCCTTCACACACTAACCCCCATCTCATTCTACTAGTCAGCATCTTGTGATGTTCCATGCATGCAGAATTCATCATACACTGAATTTCTAGACAACTCCATACGTGGCATCAGTGATTTCCCTCCTGCTTATTGAATGTTGCCATCAGTGTCACTGTGAGCCAGGATGCACAGAGCTTTCTGAACACAAGGAAATACCCCAAACCACACAGGTGAGGGCAGGGACACCCAGATTTTGCCCCATATATCCTTGTTTGTTTCTACAAATAATTCCACATATTTCCAGCAAAGTGGACATGTATAACTGATTGATGATAAATGTAAGGAAGTTCTCTACTGTGAGGGTGGTGAGGCACTGGAACAGGCTTCCCAGACAAGGGGTAAATGCTCCATCCCAGGCAGTGTTCAAGGCCAGGTTGGACAGAGCCTTGGCCAACATGGTCTAGTGTGAGATGTCCCTGCCCATGGCAGGGGGTTGGAACTGGATGATCTTAAGGTCATTTCCAACCCATTCTGTGATTCTATGATTTAAAACCTGAACCCACCACAGTGGTGGTCTGCCAAAATGTGTCTGCCCTGACCCCACCATTGAGACCAGCACACCTGATCTTTGTCTGAAATACAGACATCTACCACCTCTACTGAAAGATTACTAAGGGCCATTTGCCCAACACAGCCTTTGTGCCTCACAGACGACAGGTGAGAATACATGTGTAAATTAAATAATCCCATTGATCTTTTCCTCTTCCTTGCAAAACACAACCAGGCTCCCAGTAGTGTGCCTCCAGACACCCGAGTGCAGCTGGGGTCCATGGGGAGGGGGAGGGGGGATAGGGAGAAGAGATTTCTGCAAGACAAACACAAGTCTCTCCACTATTTGGCACTAATTCCTTTCATTAGATACAATTCTTCTGCCCCCTTTCTCAACATGTTAGTACTATTTATCCAACCACACATGATGTATGGCCTAATTATCACTCTAATATTTTTCAGGGAAAAAATTAGTGTAATTAACAAGGAGATAAGAAACATACACACCCCACCCTGCCTTTTTTTTTTTTTTTTTTAATCAGGTTCAGTAGTCATCACAGTGGTGAAGATAAAACGTGGCATTTTGAGTCTTTGCCAAATTAATAGATTTTTGAAATTCAGAATATCTTTCAAAAGAAAAACCTTACCACTTTCCTGGTCACTTTTTCTCCTTACCCCTCAAGTAATCTTAGAGTCTTCATAGTTTTTTTATCAAGAATAATTTGAGTAAACAGTGTCATCACAGATCAAGCTAAAATATGTATTTTTCCTAAGGTAAACTCTCTGAATTCCAATCCAGACCCACAGTAAATGGAGTTTTGCTGGGTACAGGAGTTGAAGCAGTCCTTCAGGCAGACACAGCCAGAGAGAAAGGCTGTAGAAGGCAGGAAGGAGAATTCCAATAGCTTCAGAAGGTGAAAAACCCATCCAGGAGTGTGCATTGCCATTATATACGTCCACGGTCAAAGGGCCTGGAGCTGCACACGTTCCTTGGTTCCATTTGTACTCTCTGCAAAGAAACTTCTTCTATTTACACAGGTTTCCAGTATGGAAACTGTAAACATGTACATTTTAAGGTTCAGGTTAAATGTTTTCAAAGCTGAACCATAAATGCAGGGCAAGTAAATGACAAGCTGGTTGTGAAGGGGAAGAATGGACACCACACTGACCACTTCAGGTAGGCTTTGGAATGGTAGAGGCTGCCTTGCTCACCCTAAATATCCCTGTTTCTTCCCCATGTGGCATTCACTGTTCTCCTCACGTTAATGCTAAATACAATTAAGGGAAATGAATATGTAAGGGAAGGAAAGAAGTCTGGAAGAAAGAAATGGGCTCCTGCTAGTGGCAACCATTAACTAGTTAGCAGGAGCTGTAACTGACCATTCCCTCTCTTAGGAGCCAGTTCTGAAGCCATTTCCTTCTTCTTCATCAAGCAGACACCACAACTGAATTCTGATTCACAGATTTCTGGACAAGAAGGTTGAAGTTTTTAGTATCATAGAATCACAGACTGGCTTGAGTTGGAAAGGACCTTAAGATCATCTAGTTTCAACCCCTTGTCATGGGCAGGGATGCCTCACACTAGATCATTTTGCCCAAGGCTCTGTCCAACCTGGCCTTGAACACTGCCAGGGATGGAGCATTTTATATTTATGTGAAATTTTCCTGTCACAGTTAGGAAAGCACTTGAGAACACGGGTAATTTCAGGAACACCATGCCAGTATCTTCCAAATCTTACATAGAAGAAACAGCTTTGAGGTCCTGTTTTCCTATGAAATATTCTGCATGGCCACCCTACGACCCTATTTTTTATAGGAATAACAGTTATCAATCAGGATGAAGGTCTGAGTCAGTTCTTACTTCAACCAAACTATGGTAACTCCCCCAAACTCCACTGAAAATGTAAGTAATCATCTGCATGTTCAATCATCAGAAAAAAAGGGGGGGGGGGCTGGTGTATGGGGTTTTGGGGGCAGAAAATGTTAAGGGAATGTTAAATGGTTTTTGGAGGGTCAGTGGGAAGGCTGTTCTTAAGCTCAAGTAAGTAACTCTGTGCTGCCTGTCAAGAAATACCTGAAGACTTGGGGTCATTTGTGGCATACACCATGTAGGCAATCTTTGTGCTTTCAAACAGGGAGAAGGTTTGGAACATGTAAATGTCTTTATGAGACTGGAGCACGCCTTGAAACTTCGATCTAATCGTGCCCCCTAACAAATGCTTTTGCTGTCGAGTAAGAAAAAAAAGGGAGAAAGTGCTGTTTAAAATGTTTGATAATCTGACAAGGCCATAAGGCTTAATGGAATCAATGATTACACACAGATGGATGATTAACTCTCGAGGTTTAATGTTAAAAAAAGAGTGCTGGATTGCTACTTAATGGAATTACGCTGCCCATATGGAAAAGAACTATACCCTGTTTATACCCAGAATTAGGGAACAGGTGGTAGATCTGGGCAGGACTGTTTGGAATGCACAAAAGCGTTCTGAACTTGTAAGTGCCAGAAAAAAAAAAAAAAAAGAAAAGAAAAAAAGAACACCCAAAACTTTTCCAAACTGTGTTAACTCTTCCAAACTGTGTTAAATTTTCATGGCTGAGAATCGTAAATGGCAAAAATTAACAAAATGATCCCCAAGTCCCTTGCTTCAAGGAACTATCCTAGCAGGAATAGCTGCCTGAGTGCCTGTTTCAAATACCCATGTGTGCTGAAGAAATGCTGTTGAACTTGCACATGGCAGTAGGTCTTCGTTTACAATTTCACATGAAGTCTGGGACCTAGTGTGCTGAGCTCCCCCGCTTACTTGAACAACTCCCAAAGGTAACCAGCTCCACGGCAGCAGATCCCAAAAGGACAAGTTTTGTGCTGTGCATCCTACTCTTCCCAGCAATCAGAGAGACTCCCATAGGCACTGCTATAGGATGCTTGGCTTTACAGCAGTGTCACATTCAAGAATTACCTCTTTTTCTGGGAAGAACTCTATCTGATTCAATTCCCAGTGGCAGCTGTGACCCCTTATTCATCATCCTGAATGGAACTAAAAGGAAACTATCTCCTCGTCTTTGATTCTGCTGTTTGTTTGATGGCTCTTTGGCTGGCCACAAACCTTACTGCAGCAGCTCCAAGGACACCATTTTTAGACAATATACCAAACACTCCACAACTGTGGGATATAGTCATGAGCAACATTAAGGTAATCCTTTACACATGTCCCATCTGAAATCACCATCCTTGCAAATACCACATGTACCCCAGCCTCCACAGCAGGCCATGTACAGTCACCATTGCCCTCTTTCTTTGGCCTGCAGCACTGACCAGTTCATTTCTCTTCTACTGCTTTCCCTGAACAAAGTAGTCCACTGGGATGTCATCTGGTGGCTCATCTACTGCCTTTGCAAAGTCTTTCCAGCAGCTCTTCTGGAACCAAGGTAGAAAAGTGGCACTTGGAAGACCTTTGTTCCATTCTTGGCTTTGCACAAACCCACCATAATCTCTGTTCTCTGTATCCTGGATGAAACATGTTTTGTACAAGCAAAGCAGTACCGCTAAAAGCTTCTGCCCATGACACCCAGATGGCAGTCGAGCTAGAAATCAGGTCTGGGGTAATAGGGGAAAAGCTGCAGTAGCCTTCAGGATGGAGACAGAGCTGGGGATTACCAGAAGGCAAGGGTAACATATTCTAAGGCTCATTCCAAAAGCAAATTTGGTACCTAGACATCCAGAGCCTCCCTGGATTGAGTGAGCACCACCTGTATATTTCCATAACAAACACACATTAAAATGGCATAACTATCCAGAAGGATCCAGTTATTCCACACTAAGAATAGCTTGCTTGTTTAGTTCAAAACCATTTCCCTAATAACACCAACTAGATTGGAAAGAAAATATTTTTAAGTGAAAATACAGTAGTCCACAAAATAATGTTCCTCGCAAGGAGGAACACTGAATTCACACCTCATACTGGTAAAACAGCTCCATGTGGAAATATCCCAAGTCATACTCAGTCTCTGCAAGCCTAGTTAGTAGAAAATTAGGTTTTGCTGATTTTTAGATTAGGCTTCAAACCTAAATTCATTTAAATTTTGAAGCTGTCATAGGCAGGGGCATAGCTGAAAGGCTCCCTAGCCTATCACACAGGTGATATCAGCCATCTTCAGCAAGGATCAGCTCATGCTCATTCTGCCCAGTGTACACACTTGAAAGGACCAGTTGTCACAAATCACCCCTTAGAATTTACTGAGGTTTGTTGGGGTTTTTTTCCCCATGTAATTTATGCATGTTCTTCTGTAACCAAGGAAACAGAATTTTCCTCATCCAGTGTTTGCTCTTAAGGGTTGTGGGTTTTTTTAATCTGTAGGGTCTAGTAGTTGTCCAACACTGAGCATCAAATCACATCCAAAAAAGGTCAGCACTTTAGACACAGGATGAGGACCTAAGTCTCATCTCACTGCCCCTATCCTTAGGGCTCACAGCACCTGTGACCGTTCTCTCCTCACTTATCTCTCAAGTACTTCAAGTACCAGCTTTTCCTGCAAATACTGCCTTTCATTACCTGTCGGTCCCAAGCATAACTGAGTGTCTGTCTCAAACGACAAGACACACTGTCAGGGGAACTCAGGATAACCTGAAGATAGAACTGCCTGTCCACATCCATTGGTGAGGTATCTGGTAGTCATGGACTTGGTCACTACCCTCCTAGTCAGGACAACTGCATCGAGGCTTTTAGAAGGGGTCTCTCCCTTTAAACACATTTCTATAAGGCAGTAACAAAGGGCTTACAGGAAATCACAGAATCATAGCATGTTTTGGCTTGGAAAGGACCTTAAAATAATCTAATTCCAGCTCTCCTCCCATACGCAGGGTTGCCTCACACTAAACCACGTTGCTCAAGAAGGAGGGAACAGCAAGAGTCCTGCTAGGTTGTCTCAGCCTGGATCTTCTCCTCATGCCAAGCAATTTTAACTCCACTGACCTAACACACCAGCTCTGCCACTTCTTCACCATGCCCTTCTCCAAGTCCTGGCTGGGGCTGTTCTTCTGGACAGTAACTCTTCCCCTCATTTTCTCCCTTGGGGAGGTTACAATGGGGCAGCCAGGAACACTGGTGTCCAGCCCCATTATCCTGCCCAGCTTCACACTGGAACAAACTGTGACCTGAAGTTGTGTGCTGTGTAAAATCCTGAGAAAGGCTGGGACTACCAACAAGGCCACCTCCTGGAGGTCTTGGCTGATCAACGGAAAGCACAAAATACCCACATCTCTATGGCCAGCCATTCCTGACACTGGACAGTAAACAGTCATAGCTCTGGCTATGTTGCCTACCTTTGCTCCAAGGACTGAATCTTGTCTAAGATCTAAGAGGTAGCCCAGAGATAGAACAGAAAGCCTCCACTCTCTCTATCAGGTACTTTTCTAATGATGGACAGAGCATTGGGTGACATGGTCTAGTGTGAGGTGTCCCTGCCCATGCAGGGGGTTGGAACTACAAGATCTTAAGGGCCTTTCCAATCCAAACCATTATGTGATTCTATGATTAAGCCTAACAGTATCTAATGCAGTACAACCCCAGCAGCCATTGCCCAGTCTGTACTATTTGTGCTTACTGTGCCACAGTGAGAAACAGAGAAGCTTCAAAGAGATGCCAGGGGAGAGGCAAAAAGTCATAAGCAGAATTTGAGTTTAAAATGCCAGGGAGCTTTAAACGTGCAGAATACAGACCATTTGAGGCAGTAACTCATTTGGTTTTCACTATTCAGCAGTTCTGACAGCAGTAACTGGCAGTAGAATTACTGCACAATGTCATCCTTACGGAACATAGGGTACTCTCAAATTAAATTGGTACTACTTCTGTGCTGCCATTAAGATGACTTATTTGTTTCTGATTAATTAGGTTTCAGCTTCTTTCTTTTTTTGGCATTACATTTTCCTCCTGTTCAGTCTATCTGGACAGTCTAGGTCTGTGTTGGCACAGATCAGTCACTGTAATTCTGGATCAGAAATCTGTAGCTTTGATGAACCTGGCTTCTGGTTCCTGTCAATCTCCGTTGTGGTGGATCACGAGATGCACAGACTCACATGCACCATGCGAGATCTCTTGCATAGGGAAGGGGGGAGGCAGCCGTGGCAAGGTTGGCTTTTTTGGAACCACAGATAGGTGCCAACTAAAGGTCCCAGCAGCTTGTCTGCCAAAGCTTAAAAAGCTATGACAAACATTTGTCTCCTTGCTCATTTGAAGGCCTCATTGAAAGTTGAAAGTATCAGAGCTGTAACTTCTGGGAGAGAAGAAACTGAGGTGCTTCACATCCTTCCATAGGAACTGGTGCTTTTTTCTGACAAACAATATATGGGGTCTCCAATGTGCAGATGGAAAAGCAGCTTATATTTAATAAAATAAAATTTTACATTCATAGCACATGATCATATACAGTCATACATTATGTATTATATAAGCTTGGTATAGTTTACACACAGCCTAAACGTTTATTCTGCAGATGGACAGGGAATTAGAGGGATAATTACAAAACATTACAAAAATGTTCAAAATGTGTGCTTTTCCAGACACAAGTCAGTGGTGAATCAGTCACATCTCCACCCTCTACATCCATTCCCCAACTCTTTCCTGAATTTTCTGCAGTAGGGATAAGCCCTTCTCAAACATATTCCCTTACTTCAAGTTTGCTCTGCACACTAGCAAAGCATTCAGAGAGATGTAAGCACCAATTTCATAGTCCCAGTGTAGCCATGTCACAGTATGCTGTTTCTTCTGTCAATCCTCTCCCTAAAGCCCAGTCCCAAGACCACTAAAATTAACTCAGTAATAAAAGAGACAAAATTCCAGTATCATACAGATCTTTAGCAGCAATACTCACGATAATATCTCTCTTCATAATCATTTGTCATACAATTTTAGACTTGCAGCTCAAAATTAATTACAAACATGAAACAAATCATGCAGTTAAAACATATATTATAAACAAGTTATGCTCCCAACATAGGTAACTTACAGCCTGGAAAAGTACTTGGTAAACCTAAAGTGCTCACGAATAATTGCAAAAATGACAGGTCAAATGATCACTGACTGACCAACATAGAAAACTAACCAGCACAAGACATAAAACATACAAACTAGGACTGTCCTTGTTTTATCACAGGCTGTAAATAAGCCATATGGGCTTTTTTGTTGTTTGTTTGTTTCAGTGCTGCTATTCCTGGACAAACTTCTAAACCAAACCCATGTATCTGTTAAAAAGCATTCTCCACCTTCAGCTCAATCCACTGACTGACATGGGATTAACATTTTTGTTCAGTCATCATCATGGCTTGACTTCGCGAACGAAGATTTGGGAAGGGCATTTACCCACGCTTACTACAAGCGCACTGGTGACTAAGAAGGCCAACGTGGGATAGGCAAATCCGGCTACAAAAAGCACAGCAGAAGGTCTCCTTGGGTGGAACAGGTGGGACACGATTCTTCCTGCGTTGTCTTTTCTCCTCGAGACTAGTTCTTCGTGAGCTCTCAAAGGAGTCAGCGGCATTATGTATGGTGTGCCTCCAAGTCTCCAGATTGGAGGCCAACGTGGACCACTGATGGTAGTCAATATGGCCAAGGCTAAGGTATTGTTTCAGGGAGTCCTTGTATCTCTTCTTTGGGGCACCTCTCTTGCGGCTACCAGTGGCAAGTTCACCGTAAAACACGATCTTGGGGAGGCGGTGATCCTTCATTCTAGAGACGTGCCCTGCCCAGCGCAGCTGCAGTTTCAGCAATATGGCCTCGATGCTGGTGACCCCTGCCTGTTCGAGGACAGTGACATTAGACACATAGTCAGTCCAATGGATGTTTAGAATTGAACGGAGGCAGCGCTGATGAAAGCGTTCCAGGAGTCGCAGGTGATGACGGTAGATGACCCATGATTCAGACCCATATAAAAGAGTAGACAATACAATGGCTCTGTAGACACTGATCTTTGTACTTTTCTTCAGGTGTTTATTACACCAGACTCTTTTATGGAGTTTTCCAAAGGCTCTATATGCCTTTGCTATTCTGTTGTCTATCTCTTTGTCGATCGTGGCATCCGAGGAAATGATGCTTCCCAGATAGCTGAACTGCTGAACTGTCTTAAGCTCTGACTCGCCGATGGTAATATGGGGATGGCGATAATCTTCTTGGGGTGCAGGTTGGTAGAGGACTACTGTCTTCTTCAAGCTGACTTCCAGCCCAAAAACCTCAGCCGCCTCCGCAAAGCAAGATGTTAAACGCTGCAGAGCTGCTTCTGTGTGGGCAACAAGGGCGGCATCATCAGCAAAGAGCAGTTCACGGACAAGATGGTTTAGGGTCTTAGTGTGGGCCTTCAGTCGCCTTAGATTGAATAGGCTACCATCGGTACGATATCGAATATAAATGCCATCTTGTTCGTCGAGGTCTGCTGTAGCCCTTTGGAGCATCATGCTGAAGAAGATTGTGAATAAGGTCGGTGCGAGAACGCAACCTTGTTTCACACCATTGGTTATTGGGAAAGGCTCAGAGAGTGCATCATCATACCTGACTTTGTTCAGTAATGACTTTAAAAAAGGCAAATCGAGGCTGTAACAAGATGCTGCTCTGTTCCAATCCCAAATTCTATGTGCTCAGCAATCTTGTCATCCAGCTTCTGTGTGTCCAATTCAGAATGATGTACACTTCTGCACCTTTCAGATGAGGATGCACGCAACTACTGTAAATCACAGAAGTTCATCTGCCTTCCAAAGCTCCTGCTATTGATCACTATCTCTCTGAGGTAACATCTGCTTCCCTCTGGATGTGCACATCTCAGACAGGTCCTCTCACCCTCATTTCAGGTGACACCCACTTGTCCTACTACCCTGTTTGGAAGAGCCCACAGTGGGCTGTATTGTCAGCTTCGCTCCCAGCTGCAATGCTTGAGGGACAGGAGCATTCTCCAGGTCTTTGTTACTGACCATCCCTCACAACTCCAGGCTAAGCCACAACTACTTCAGTGGTGCTGGTGCATCCTTCCTTGGATGGTCTACAGGAAGCACCTGAGAACAGATCTATCTTCAGGCATTGGAGGATCACAGCCTAAATCCAGAAGAGGACATCTCTTCCCATTACCACTTTTTGTGTTTCTTGTTGTGATGCCTCTGAACTGACTGTGCTTGAATCAACCCTGAATTTTCCAGCTTCCTTAGCAAGATGCACATCCAAAGTAATTCCCCACTCCTGAGGAGCAGCAGTGTTTCCCCCAAATGCCAATTTAACTTTCAAAGCCCATTAGTCAATAACATAACAATATTTAATAGCTATTGTTGTCTGCTATTTGGCCAAATATAATCTAACAGATACAGCACAAGAAAAACACTCAACTTCTCCAAGCATGGCAGAGGCATAGCAGCCTTCTTCAACACCACGAAACATGCACTTACACTGCCTTGCATTCCACGTCAGCTTCTGTACAATCTCCTCGTACAAGAAGCTAAATAAACTTAATAAAGCCCACACAGAAACCATGCAATTGAAACCAGAACAAGACATTAATAGCATGCATTTTAATCACATGCAAAATCAAAGTGAGAGAGAGAATTATTATCTCAATGTAACTAGAAAAGCTGAAAGGTTCTGATGAGAAAAAATAAAACCATCTGTTTACTCAAAATCATTAAATGAGTGCTTTAGGACGTCATCCCCCTAAAGGCTATAACAATTTGGACAGAACTTCATTCCCCATCTGCACTTTGTCATCAGATTCCCCCATGTCCCATGTCCTCACCTACAGAAAAAAGGGTAAGAATATTTTCCCATCCTATCCAGGTAACAAGTACGTACTTTGGGTGAGGTTTTCATATCATTTCAGCAGAGAGGAGCCCTTAATGATGTTTTGCCTTCATGGGTTAAGTGTGTCAACAGAGCTAGCTATACTGAAAAGCTCTTAAACTACAGAAGTGTGAGCTACGAAGAGGTGGAAAGGAATGTGAGCAAAGCCAGAGTCAAGTGGGTCACCCAGGGCAGACAGCAGGCCCACAAGGGATGCAACATTAAGGCAAGTGCTTTGTCCTAATGACTTCATGACTGCAGCGATAGGACACCCATGGTGACAGGTTCAAACTGAAATAGAAGAAGTTGAGGTTAGATCTTAGGAAGAAGTTCTTTACCATGAGGGGGGTGAGGCCCTGCCACAGGTTGCCCAGAGAAGCTGTGGCTGCCTCATCCCTGGCAGTGCTTAAGGCCAGGTTGGATGGGGCTTGGAGCAGCCCGGTCTTGTGGAAGGTTCCCTGCCCATGGCAGGAGGTTGGAACTGTATGAGCTTTAAGATCCTTTCCAACCCAAACCATTCTGTGATTCTATGCTCCACAACTGCCTTTCTGAGGAGCTTCTTGAATTCTTGGTTTCTTCTAAAACAAGTAACAGTAACAAAAACCTTAACACAGGTTTTCAAATTCCAAAGCACTCCATCCTATGATCTCTCAGGAGTGGAACTCAAAACCTCTTAAGTAGCCAGGGAGTTGTGGTGATCACAATACACGAAACTATCTTCTTTCACTGCTAGCATTACTGGATTTACCTCTCAATCTCTGAACACAAAATGGGTCAACCACACCCATTTTATTAACATTTGACATACACTTAGTGAGCTAATTGCTTAAATGGGTTTGTCTTTACTCTGAAGGGCTTACAACTCACAGGCAGACAGCAGGAAAAGCAACACTGTGAGGAAATCCTGAGAAAATGATACCTCCCGATCAAGATTCTAGCACCATATCACACTAGGAATTGAGTCAAGCACAACATGCAGCTGCATCCTGGTGCAGAGCACAGTCATGTTGTTGATGTAGTGGGACTATAGTCAGCTTATACAAATACCATCTCCAGTGCTGAGTATAACCCCAGCAACCCTACCCACTCAGAAAGTCAACCGTATCCTGGGCTGCATCAAAAGGAGCATGACCAGCAGGTCAAAGGAGGTGATCGTGCCCCCCTACTCTGCTCTCATGAGACCCCACTTGGAGTGCTGTGTGCAGTTCTGGTCTCCTCAGCATAAAAAGGACATGGAGCTGTTGGAACAAGTCCAGAGGAGGGCCACGAGGATGATCAGGGACTGGAGCACCTCCCGTACAAAGACAGGATGAGAAAGTTGGGGCTGTTCAGCCTGGAGAAGGCTGCATGGAGACCTGATACCAGCCTTCCAGTATCTGAAGGGGGCCTATAGGGATGCTGGGGAGGGACTCTTCATTAGGGACTGTAGTGACAGGACAAGGGGTAATGGGTTCAAACTTAAACAGGGGAAGTTTAGATTAGATATAAGGAAGAAGTTCTTTACTGTAAGGGTGGTGAGGCACTGGAATAGGTTGCCCAGGGAGGTTGTTAATGCTCCATCCCTGGCAGTGCTCAAGACCAGGTTGGACAAAGCCTTGGGTGGTATGTTTTAGTGTGAGGTGTCCCTGCCCATGGCAGGGGGGTTGGAACTTGATGATCTTAAGGTCCTTTCCAACCCTAACTATTGTATGATTCTATTATAGTTAGTGTTATATCCTCCAGTGAACAACCGCTGGGAGAGTAAAGCAGGAAGCAGGAACACATTTGGAGGCAGCAAGGTGCTTCAACCAACCCTTGACGTGCTTCCTGTTACAAAAGGGCAGAATTCCACCAGTTCCACCAATATTATGCCATTTTTTGATAGCTGAATGATCAGATAGGGTATCTATCATATTATATTGCATTCAGACATCTTAGATACCAGAAGGCCAAAATGACCTCAAGAGAATGAAGTTTCCAACTGAGGTGCCAATATAAGCTTCACATTACTCCTTCTCAAGGCAGGAAAGGATCAGAACCTCCCCTAAGCCCAGTTCTTGGACTGCTTCTCCCAGGCTGCCCGAAGCCACAAACCAGGTTGTGAAGCACTAGGTTGAACAGCAGGACTTCTTTGTCCCCTTCTCTTCTGAAGAGTAAGGTTCCTGCCTTACAGGGGACCAGACGTTGCTCCTTAGTCTTTTCCCACCTCATTCACCTGACAACCTCCTCCACAACAGACTTCTTATCAGATGTGACTGATTGCTGTAATCTGTACTCTGGGCAGCCATTAAGCAAATTACCTGAATCATTGCAAGGATTAGTCTCATTAACACATGATTAGCATCAAATTAAAATAATGAGTGTTTAACTTCTGATGTCTTCCAGTTGCTTGAACAGCTTGATCAGCCACACCAGGCTGGCAGGGAGGTGGTGGGTGTCAAAGAGTCAGTGAGGGAAAGAATATAGAAGCAGACTGTTCCGAGACAGACTGGAGCTGAGTGAAGAACACAGCCCAGCCAGGCTCCATGCAAAGCTCACCCCAAACTTATGCTCTGCTTAGCATGGTCAGGTACACTCTGAGCATTTTTAAAACGTAACATTCACTGCTTTAAGGATTTTCTCCACCTTTCTACTCCCATTTTTGAGACATATCCAATGCTAAAAGGCAGCAAGCTGAAAATAACCCTGGAAAACATTTTGCTTCAAGACCTCTCCTTTTTAGCTGGTAACGTGTTAGCAGATCACCTCTTTTTCTGATTTTACTTGGCCACAATAACTCTTTTCTCTATTGTTGGGACTGAAGCAAAGTCTCTCCAAAGTCTCAATTCTTTCTAACCTACTGCAGCGTATTCGTTTTTTTCTGCGTACAAGTTTACAAGTTCCCTGCTCTCTAATCCTCCTGCATGTCTGCAGAGCTGAAATCAAAGCGTTGCTTCTCCTTGTCTTGCAAAACTACAGCTGACTTCTTCAGTGACTTCCTGGACTGCTTCCAGTTCAGTCCATTCACTGTCTGTGACAGGCATGCTCCCCTTTCCTGAAGGAGATCTGACCATGCAGGACCTGCAGGATGCAGACCTCAATCCACACGCAAAATATTTCTCTCTCAAGGAAGGAATTGACAGAACATGTGCAGCAGCTAATGTTTAAGCCTCAACATCGTGGTTATTTATTCTTTGAAATGCCACAAAGCATAAGTACGTATTATAGACAAATCACTTGTCAAAGCTCTTTCTTAATTTAATTAAAGCCATTTTTTATTCATAGTGCAAAGAAACAACTTAAACAGATAACATTTTTCACACTTGCATAAAATGAAAATAGCCAAGCCAAATTTTGGCAAAGTATAGAATAACAAAAGAGCCAAGCAAAGACTATGTATGTGCCAACTTTCATCTCTGCAAAGATGTTAGCAATGAGTTACACACACCAAAGTCTTCTACTTGTATCTCTTGTGGACTCTGGACCCCTGACATGCTCTGAACCACAAGGTCCTCTCTAATAACCGTGTTAGCCCCCATTAGTGTGACTTCCTGGGAGTCACTAACAAAGCTGTACCCTAAAAGCACCCTCCAGTGTGAATCTGAATATTACACTGACAAAAGCCTGTGTTAGGCATCTGGGAGCCCCATGAGGGACTCGCTGCCCTCACTGTGTTAGCAGACTGTGTGTAGGGTCTTGCTGCAGATGCTAATGGGGAGGGAACGTTAACAGAACCACTAAAGCACCACTTGCCACAGATCAAGAGCAAAATCGTCAATTGAATGAAGACAGATCACACCATCTTAGCGTTAAGGTGCCAGTTCAGAAAAGGTTTTCTCTTTTGCCACCATAAAGACACTGGTGGCCTTTACATGCTTTAGCAAACTTGCAGTCAAGACTCATGCACAATAATCAAGACCTGGGGTCAGCAGTGCACAAACTGGTGCCTGTCCTGACGGGTCTGGGAAACAGCTTTTCATTATGGCCAATTTTGCCTTTTCTCTAAATGCTGTGCTCAGCCCCACTCTCAGCCTGTAATATTAAACAGTACTCCAACAGGAAGGTTATATATGCAGACGGCAGCCAGTCTCTAGCCCATAAGAACAGAAGAACCATCCAGATCAAGGGCACGTCACAGGGCAGTCCTGAGCAGAAACACCTTCAAGCTGAGCAAAGCCAATCTGGGATCAGTAACACCATGACGTAAGGGTATGCTCTAACTCAAGTCCACAAAAAAAAATGACGGGAAAATAGGAGACAGAAGAATTCCCTTCCATCCAAATATATCTACAAACACCATTTCTGTCAGTTAAATCCCACAACAACTCAAGTCTGGAGGCAGTGTCAGGGAGTTTTGCAGAGTGGGTCACACATCCCACCCAACTAGATTGGTTTCTCACATCAGCATTTCCCAATACAACTGGTTTCAAGCCCATCAGTATCCACTGTTACTGCCCAGAATTGAAAACCCTTTTAATTCCACTGGTTTTGTTCACACCTCCTATAATAAATAGAAAATCATTTATCGATTTATCTTCAAAGTTTGTTTGCTGTTGTGCAATCCCTTACAGCATTTAGAAATCTCATGATTTAAGCGATACATTTAGGCTCCATCTGCTGCATATTATTGACCATATTATGTAAACTATGTTTTAGCAATTCACACTCGCTTGATTCCGCAGTACCTGTGGGTGCCAAACATATGTTTCCTATTCTCCTTGCCTCTCCTGGGCCATATGCAATCCACCCAAACCATCGGCTTTCTCATATATATGCAACTTGCTGCTTGGTAAGGCTTTTTTGACATAGAAATCCTACCTGCTATGCCAAGCACTGCAGACACATGTGAAGTGGATGTGGTGTTCAGCCAGCTCTTGTGGGATCACCAGTGTATTTGATGTCAGGTAAGTGAGGTGCTCCCCACCTCATCCCATGCTGGAGGGATGTTCCCCAAAACTGACATTCGGAACAGAACCTCACCGTGTACCTGCCCTCCTCAGTGATGCAGCCAAACTGAAAAGTCAGCATGCCAAAAACCCAATGGGACTTGAAGAATCTGCTTTTCAGCAATGAGATATTTTTCTGTTGCTAAGCAAAATTTAGGGGCTTTTTTTTCTTCATCTGTTTGGAGAAGCCTCTGCTCTCTTCTTGAGGGGCAGAGCTGAATTGCATATTGTCACTAATGCAGAATTAGAATGAGAGCATGCAGACCTGCTGCTTATTCTAAGGCATGTCTACAGCCCATTCCCTTTTGGAAAGAACACCATGTACTCAAAGTATTTCACAAGGAGGAAAAAGAAAATCAAAACCAACAAACATCACCCTGTATGCAGCAGGATAATGTTAGGGGCTCTGCTTTTGTTTTTTACAGTTTGCTCTGGGGATATTAACAGAAAGATAGAAACTTCAGCAGATTTGATAAGCAAAACAAACAGCTTCAGGCAAACAAAACCACAGGTCCAGTCCATACACAGAAGGTAAGGGCTGTCTAGGAGCCCATCAATGTGTTGGGCTTCTACTTGTGTATCTTTCACAAGTGTTGGACATTCACTGGGATATATTGCTTTTTGTTCAGAATGCTTGAGTGATATATTTCATAGCAGGGAGAGAGTTCAAATGCTTGAGAATATCAACAGGAATTTCCCAGTGCCTGGGACAACATTTATCTGTCCCTAGTCATCCAAAGAGGACACAGCATTGCCATTCAGAACAGAAGACATTAAGTGTTCTGTGAAGAATGATTTCAAATTGGAACAGCTCTCCAAAATAAGCCACATCTGTGGTAAAAGCAAGTTACTTGTTTTGTTCCTACAACTGTCAACTTACTGTAGCGCTGCTGCTTCTGCTACAACACACTGTAAAAACTACATGCCCGTCTTTAACCTATAAAAGAAAGCAAGCCCCATGTCACATCACTGAAAGCTGCTGTTAACCAGCTGTTGTCTGCTTACGGAGGGGCAGACTTGCCATTTGCTTCCACTCCTGCTCTCCCAACCACAAACCTGCACCTTCTTACCACCTCACCAGGCCATTTCTCCACACAGGAGTTGCTTATCCCCAAGCATGAAGAGCAGAGCTACTCTTTGCCCACTGCTTGTGGGAACAAACGAACAGCAGAATGGTTATACTTAGCACATCCTCCTTCCTTGGCTACAAAATCCTTATCTTTCCCCTCTATATTCTCTTGAAAAGGACAACAACATCTGTGAACAGGCACTGAGGTTACTCCCTCTTATACCAGAGAGGGACTCTTGAACGCTGGAGAGGGACTCTTCATTAGGGACTGTAGTGATAGGTGAAGGGGTGATGGGTTCAAACTGAAACAGGAAAAGCTCAAGTTAGATATAAGGAGGAAGTTCTTTACTGTGAGGGTGGTGAGGCACTGGCACAGGTTGCCCAAAGAAGTGGTGAATGCTCCATCCGTGGTAGAGTTCAAGGCCAGGCTGGATAGAGCCTTGGGCGACATGGTCTAGTGTGAGGTGTCCCTGCCCATGGGTTGGAACTGGGTGATCTTAAGGACCTTTCCAACCCAAACTATTCTGTGATTCCATGATTCTATGATACCCTTCACCTTCCATTTATAGAGCGAGAAACCAATTCTTGAAAAGAGGCCAAGGGGAGACGCTATGCGGAGGAATGGTGTTCCTATCCTACAGTTGACAAGTATTCCTGCAGTGTGTTCAAGATTGACATTCTGGCAAAACAGGGCCACAGGGATGATCATGGATCTGGAGCATTTCTCTTGTGAGGAGAGATTGCAGGAGCTAGGAGCTGGCCTCTTGAGAAGAGCAGGCTGAGAGGAAATCTCATCAATGCATATCAATATCTCAAAGCCAGGTGGATAGCACCATACCCTTTTCAGTGGTGCCCAGTGACAGGATGAGGAACAGTGGCCATAAACCAAAACACAGCAAGTTTCACCTCAACATGAGGAAGAACTTCTTTACTTTGAGAGTGGCAGAGCACTGGAACAGGCTGCCCCATGGGATTGTGGAATCTCCCTCTCTGGAGACATTCAAACCCTACATTTCTGTGTAACCTGCTCTGGGTGGCCCTGCCTTGGGAGGGGGGTTGGAGTGGGTGCTCTCCAAAGGACCTTTCCAATACTAATGTCTCTGTCATTCTATGAAAATGACAGCAGTATTACAGAAGTGCCCCAAAAGCCCACCAGAGGAGCTCATCCACTTCAGAGGACTGAGGTATTTGCCTGAAGACGGCCCGACACTGACATCTCTAGTAGCTAAGAACACAAGCTGTACCCCACAACAAGTTACAAGCTGTAAGCCATCTCCTCCATTACCCTTCTATCTAATTGCTCCCTCCTTGCTTCTGAGCAGTAGCAATTTCTTGCTGGTTGATACTAAGCAAATGACAACATCCCAAAAGCCTAGTGCATTTGTGCTAGCTAACACAAAGACTGACAGGAACACTGGCTTCCCAGCAGGAAGAATCATTTCTCCCTTATTTCTGCTCACCTGGCTTAAGGTGCAGGGAATCCAGGAAGAACAAGGGACAGGTTTACTGCACAGTCTTAGTAATTAGACAGATAACTCAGCCTAAGCATTTGCAGTTTCCTTGAACAGCCTTTGTTAGTGATGCATCTGGATCTCCATAAAGATTACCTTCTGCTGCCTACAGGTAGAGATAATTATCCACGAGTAAACTATTACCTATGCTATAAATTACCTACGAAAATTTGGGCTGGGTTTTTGCCAATCACCATTCCAATTAATTACCCCAAATTGACTAGCTGGCTTTAGACCAAATATTTCCTCATCAGTATTCCATGCCATTGCCTACAGGATGAAAGAAACAAACCAGAGGAGAGAAATCCTACAAAGGTTAGAAAGAGATTCCAGCAACAGAGAGACAAGAAGGTTTCTAAGTGTTGGTGGTAAACATTCCCTCTTTTTTCACCGTCTGTGACAGCTCATCACCACCACTGCCAGCCTCACAGCCATTTCCATCAAGGCAGGGAATCATGACCTCCAGTGGGAATCCAAGAGCTCACGGGCCTTGAGTTTTCCTCTGGACTGGGGCTTTGGGCAGATTCCCAGGGGATTAAATGGAACTGGAATATTTAGTTGGTAATGGTTTATGGCACTAGTTCTTTCTCAGGGTGAGCACCTCACACACTCTAAGGAAGATAAGAAGCTGTAAACGCTGACAAACCGAGTGATCAGCAGCCATTCTAGATGGTGCCGGAGAACTTATGAGAGAACTTATTTCAATCTGTACAGTCTGGTACAAAAATCACTAATAAGGATAACCTAGGGCCTTCCACATCACCTAAAAAATCATTTCCGAGATTCTTTATTCACATCATCTCCATTTACTGACTGATTAAAAAAGCAATACGATATTTCATTGCATAAATTAAGACTTTTATTTATTTATGCAGGCCTGTTAGTGCTGATCAAATACTGTAGATGCTAGATATTACTTGCATTCCATGTAACTAAGTGAAAAGCCAGACCTCTGTGGAAGTGCTTAACAGAATTCTGATCCTGACCAGGCAGAAGGGGCAGAGGGAGAGGTGGAGAGGTGCTCCCAAGGGCAGCAAAGCACCTTTCCCCTGCCAGTAATCTGGAACAGCCCCACGGCTCCCTAAAGCTCTGTGTACTTTTGGCCAGGGTCTGCCAGGCAAAAGATCCAAAGGGAGAAAACTGCCACCAGCCAACAGTTTGTCAAGGTCAAAGGAGAAAAAAAACAAACAAAAAAACACAAAACCCAACTAACCAGAGAGTTTGAAAGAGAAAGGCAAAGAATCACAGAGCGGTTTGGGTGGGAAAGGACCTTAAGGTCCCCCTACAATGGGCAGAGATTCCTCACACTAGCCCATGGCACCCAAGGCTCTGTCCAGCCTGGCCTTGAACACTGACAGGGATGAAGCATTTACCCCTTTTTTGGGCAACCTATGCCAGTTCCTCACCACCCTCACAGGAAAGAACTTCTTCCTTAGATCTAACCTGAACTTCCTCTGTTTCAGTTTACACCCACAGCTACATCGCTACGGTCCCTAATGAATGGTCCCCTTCCAGCATCCTTGTAAGCCTGCTTCAGAAGCTGGAAGGTTGCTATGAGGTCTCCACGCAGCCTTGTCTTCTCCAGGCTGAACAGCCCCAACTTTCTCAGCCTATCTTCATACAGGAGGTGCTCCAGCCCCTGATCATCCTCGTGGCCTCCTCCGGGTTTGCTCCAACAGCTCCATGTCCTTTTTATGCTGAGGACACCAGAACTGCACACAGTGCTCCAAGTGGGGTCTCATGGGAGCAGAGTAGAGGGGCAGGATCATCTCTTTTGACCTGCTGGTCATGCTTCTTTTGATGCAGCCTAGGACATGTTTGGTTCCTGGGCTGTGAGCACACACTGAAGCCGGTTCATATTCAGTTTTTCATTGACCAAAACCCCCTGGTCCTTCCCTGCAGGGCTGCTCTGAATCACTTCTCCACCCAATCTGTAGCTGTGTCCAGGATTGCTTTGACCCACGTGCTGGACCTTGCACTTCACATTGTTGAACTTCATAAGGTCTGCATGGTCCCATCTGCGAAGCATGTCCAGGTTCCTCTGGATGGCAGTCCAATGTCTCCATGAAACTCACCAAGCTACTAATCAGGCTTCAGGGCAACAGATGCACGTGTGGAACATGCCCCAGCTGGGGGCACAGCTCTGTGTGCCTGGACAAACTTCTCCAATTTGAACTACATTTATGTATCTGTTACAATGAAGGCATCATTCCTGCATCTCCTGGCTCATTTTCATTTAAAGTTCATTCAAACATTGTTAATGAACAGTAAATCTTTGGACTACTTAGATTTGCTCTGTTTAATAAACTGTGGGCATTTCATCAACATTATTCAGAACTCAAACTCATTTAGGAAAAAATCCACATCAATCTGACAGAAGAATGTATTCATTTCCTACAAAAGTCTTGGCAGCATAACACTGGTTCATGCTGACTCAGACATTTAGAACCATAAGTAGAGTTGGATTTTCAGGAGCTTCATTTTAGAATCTTAAAATGGAACACACGGATTTCTGAAAGTAGACTAAAATGGTAACATGGGCACTTTCAGTGCCTGATGTTTTAGGGAGAATCAGAATCATAGAATCAGCTATGTTAGAAAAGATCTTTAAGATCATCAAGTCCAACCGTTACCCCAGGACTGGGGTAAAATCCAATCTGATTTCACACCTTCAAAAATACCTCTCTTCTAACAAAAAAGCTCATGTGCTTTATCTGTTGGATTTTTATTTTTGCCCCAAACCTGCAGCTTTGGTTTATTTTAGAAGATCAGAAACTTCACCAAACCACCCTCTTGATCCATCGTGTTCCCAATGCAGCAGAATTAATAGCCCAGCTGCCTCCACAGACACATCACAGTGCCCACTCAGGATCTCCAGATGCCACAACCCTTAAAGTGTTCAGACTTCCCCCCCCAAAACCCGAACAAAACTGAAACTAACTCCAAAATGTGAAGGAAAAGCTGCAGCCAAGCATCTCATCTTGAGAAACTCAGGGTGAAGCTTCATTGAAGTCACAGAGAGATGTGCCCCAGTGACACAGCCTCTTCATGCATCTCATGCTGCCTCACTGGGACTCACCTCAGCCTTTTGCTAACTTTATTTGTTCTTTATCCTCAAGGTCATTGCTTGTTTATTTAGTCATCCACTGTGCTTGCAGTCTGATGGGTCTCTCAATCCCTGGGCTGGTTTATTTATAAATTAGTTTCTGGTAAAGTAGGGCTTGCACCTCGCAGGAGAAAAGCATTGTTTGTACCACACTTTTAACCACTGCTGCTACTCCTTGGGGAAGTTCCAAGGACCTCAAAGGCAATAGTTCCCTGCCCAGGAGCAAAGAAGCCCATTACAGCTTGTACTAGAAGATTTAATAGGTGTCATAATCTATCATGTAAACCGAAAAGTGTTTCTTAATTAAGTGCGTACGTTAATGAATTTTTTAATTTGATCCCTGTAACTACCTCGCTATACTAATTGCAATATTCTACACATTAGTCATCCGCTGTTGCCCTTGGCTATTTTCTACTCTGAGAGGGAGAGATAGAGCTTTTCAGTTAAAGTTCATTTAACTCTTTCCACCCAACAAATTAAATTCCCTGTTATTCACCCAGCAGAGTGACAGCTGCTGCTCACTCCTAAAGCACCTGACAGATAGCACCTCGCATATACACACGCCTCAGCATGGTCTCCCACATAGAGGAGATGAAAAACAAGGGGTAAGTCACACAACAGATCCACAGAGGAGAAACATCACCTGGCACGGCCTATAAGAGTTTGCTCCTGACCTGGGAATAGATGTACAGGAGTATGCAGGAGATGTACAGATGTAGAATAGCACAGGAGGATGCTGGACACTTCCTAGTGTAGCTGCAAGTGCAGTGATTTGGGTTAATTTCATTTCCTTGATTACAAACACCACTAAGCAACAGAAGTTTTCCAGCCCACAGTTGCTCCAGGTTTCAATGTGTGCTTGAGTGAGGTCTCAGCCTTTCACTCATATCCAAAAGAGCAAGAGGGTAGAAAACTTTTCACTGAGCATCCAGAGAGTGGCTCATCCACTTCACCAACCACCACAGGAGTTGTTTCTCCAGCTGATACGGACAAACTGCCACTACATAAAGTAAGACTGAGGCAGCTGACAATGCTGACAAGCATATGACACCAATTTTATGCTGTAGCTGATTTCTGGTACCTGAACAGTATGAAGAGGAGTGCTGAAAGCCTCTTCAGCATTCCAGCCTAAAAGCTCAAGTTTCCTTCTGCATAGATGATACCCTTGAGGCTGTGTGTGAATTGCAAGAACCACTACGAACTGAAAACTTCTCACCTCTAGTACACTGCAAACATAGTAAATAAAGTACTTGGACCCCCTCCAGACACCACAGTAAGACAAGACAAAGTAGGAGGTTTATACCCACAATGAGACAAGAAGTTGTAACTAAAACCACTCAACTTCCTTCTTAGACACATCCTGCACGTTTCAATTTGCTTCTGCTCCTGTAGACTGCACAAAGGAATTCAGAATTCCTATGCACAAATGACTCCACAAAGGAGAGTTGTGGATTTTCAAAGAGAACCTCCACAGGTCTTTGACAAAAAAAAAAATATCTTGTTTTCCATCCTGTCTATCCCCAGTGTCTATGACACAGATGAAATAATGCAGAGCACCAAGCAGTCATCTGCTGAGACATGTTAGTCCTCACAGTCTACATCTCCCAGATGATTAGAAAGAACATGAGGCTTTCCCCTGACCACTTCTCAGCCTGCATGCCAGATAGGGACTTACAATGAAGACTTCATTCTGTGTCAGCTGATGCTCTCCAGAACCAAGAGAGATGAACCCTCCTAGGTTGTGGACTACAAATGAGGAAGCTGCTCAGCACTTACAGGTTCCTTCCTATGCTATGGTAGCATTTAGTTCCTGCTTGGTGTATAGAATGCATTCATCAGCATGACTCCAATTACAACAGGTCCAACAAGCTGTAACGAGGTACGGGAAAGACATTCTGCATTTTTTAACTGAAACAGGGGAAGTTCAGGTTAGATATAAGAAAGAAGCTCTTTACTGTGAGGGTGGTGAGGCACTGGCAGAGGTTGCCCAAAGAAGTGGTGAATGCTCCATCCCTGGCAGTGTTCAAGGCCAGGTTGGTTAGAGCCGTGGGTGACGTGGTCTAGTGTGAGGTGTCCATGCCCATGGCTGTGGGTTGGAACTAGATGACCTTACGGTCCCTTTCAACCCAAACCAGTCTGTGATTCTATGATTTATAATATCTAAACTTTTCTCTACCTATTTTCTTATTTTAGCCTGTGAAATACTAGTCTGACATGCACCTAATAAAAACTCTAATAAAATCCATTTGCAATGTGACTTCCCTCAGTGGAAAACCAACCTGATCTGGTGGTGAGGTGGTCACCACTGCCTCACCTCAGAAGTTAAATTCTTTTCCAGCTTGTCACTCCAGCTGAGGGCTTCCTGCCATTCCTGCCACCACACTTACACAGTGGCTACACCTGACTGGACCTGTGTTAACATCCAGCAGCAACTGTTCTAATTACTGACTTGGAATCAAACCGAACTGAGGAAGATAGCAATGCACTGTGGTAATTCAGCATTCAGCTTGTCCTGTGTGCCCCCCCCCCACCTCACCTTTTCTGAGTGCATTATGGGTTTTTTCTGCTGGAAGTTCTGACAAGTTTATACATGCAATTAAGTGGATTACACGGAACATGTCATGTAAGTCGGAGGCCAAGGCAGCTTTATGGAGCTGCATCACTCATTCACTTCCCCACTCAGAAGCAGAGCTGGTGAAATTAATAGCAACAACACGGCATCACACACTTCAAGAAGTGGGACTCTTTACATGGGTGGCTGTCACCTGCTTTTCAACAAGCTTCGAAGTGTTGCCTACAGCATCCTTCTGTATTAGATAAAATGCATCCTGACACCTTTTGTACTGTATTACGTTTGACTTTGAGAATACTGAGATGCAAAGCCTCCCTCTTTATTCTTTTAAATAAAGAAAAACAGTGTCCAGTAATAGCCAGAGGTCAGATCTTGGGGGCTGATAACAGATACTGTCTACACAGTCTTAGAGATGCCAAAAGTTGTGGATCGACACCAGCTCTAAAAAAGCCTTCTCAGGTGTCCTGACACCTAACCCAGTTATTTCTGTTAAGTTAAGGAGGTGCTGCCTGCTACGGATTGTCTCAAGGCTAGATCGCTGGCTCCTGTATCCCACCACAGCTCCATGGGAGTTCTGCTGGCATCAGCTGACCTGGCCCTTATTGTCAATTGACATCTTTTGAACTTCCAGCCCTGAACACACTGAAGTCATGATTAAATGAAGTCTGAAGTGCTTTCCCCTATTGTAACAAATCCTAACCTCAGCTGAACATCTAGTTCCCATAACCTCAGAAGGTCTATCACAAGGAATTTCATCAGGGGAGGATCAGACCAATCACAGGTAGAGATATAAGAACCTGCTAACAGCAAAATCATCTCACTCCTCTAGGTCTGAATAAGACAAGTTAGAGAAATGGCATTTATCTTTTTGAGAGCTCAGAAGGGAGTATAGGCAATTTTCGATACTGAAGAACACCACAGGTAGACCTGTCAAAAATCCCCTTCACTGCTACATTTACCATATGTTTCTAAAGACACAAGTTTTACATATTTTATCCTAGCGTGGGATCTGACATGACACTGTCAAATAAAGCTCACGAGGTTTGTCACTCAAGCAATCACATTCTCTTCATATTTATACTTAAACTCTCCTGCTAAAGCTATTTCCATTACAAATGATCTTCCTCTTTTGTAAGCAAGATGCTTTTACTGGAATTATGCAAAGGTAGGCAGATAGGGAATACATAAACCTATGAACTTGTGGTTCAGCTTAGACACCCCAGGAATCAATATTTCACTCTGCAGCTATCTCTGGGAAAAATAAGCAGGCTTCTCCCTCCAGTGCCTGAAACTTTGTGTGTGCATCTACATCTGTATGAACCCCCATGTGGATCCTGTAGCAGTTTTCAGAGGTGGGAAATCATTACATACAGAAAGCACCACGATACTTCTATCTCATCAAGACCATCTGGACCATATTTTCAGCTGGTATAAACCAGCATAACCCCACTGGCATCACTGGAAAGGTACCCAATTTACAGCCAGGTAAGAACTGGTCCCTCTTTTCTCTTGCACGACCATTGTGCTTGTATCATACCACAGTACTCGATGAGAATGAGGCTATCTTACAGACATCTTTCCTGTAGAAAGCAAAATTGAGTGCCCCTTTTCTCAGTTTCCTGAGGAAGTTTTGGAGAAAGCTGAATGCCACCCAAGCCCAAGAGCAGCACTGGAAGACCTGCTCAGATTTTGATCCATTTCCACAGGGACTCTTCTGCCTTCACATAGATACAGGCCTTCTCCATTCTGATGGAGGCTGCCCCAGTCTGCAGCCATCTCAAAACCACTTCTACAGATGTAGGAATAGCTGCTCGAGGCTAAGCAAGCACTACATCTGTCTGCAGTTTGTTCTCCTCCTCATCGTCCTGATCAAACACTATGTGTGCTATTCTTTACAAGTTAATCCTGTGTCAAAATGAAACACCTACTGATACGTTGCAGAGCTACAGGCAGATCCCCATGGCTCACATGGGCTTACGCAAACATGCCAACTTAATGGCAATCCCTAAGATTTACCTAAAGGAAAATAAATCACCTAGAAGAGAAGTCGAGTAATACCCTTCTCACTTGACTTATTTTCACCTATTCTCTTGACCTTTTTCACTTGTAAAAAAAAACAAAAACACCAGAGGGAGAAGCAGTTACTAAGTGTAATAAAGGAAAGTAAAATGCAAAAATTGAAGCACATGGTTTTCTGTGATGTGAATACAAGTCAAATGCCAACACACATCAATCCCACAAACTCTCTACAAGTCATTGGTACTGATTATATCAACAGCCCAGGGCTAACCCTCTGTATCAGCCCCCTGAATACTCACAATAAAGAGACTACAGTTTCAGGTTCTAAAGGACAGTCCTGACCCTACTGATGTGGCTGCCTCTTAATTTCTGGGTATGTGTAAAAAGTGGCAAAGAAGGACCCCCAGCACAGGTAACCACCATACCTTGAGCCTTGTGGGCATGCTTTGTCTCTCATACCAAAGCTGTTCCCTGGGAATTCCCGGTCACCAGGCAGAAGACAAAGGCTTCACTCTCACTGACATCTGGTCAACTCCCTTTTGACAGACTAAAATCCAACTGCCTGAACTAAATCAGATGCAGTTTCTGTCTGCAGTTGTTAATTGTGTGCCCAACATCCCCACAGAGCAGATGACAGTGCTCTGGACACTTTCTGATCTTGCTGAATAACTTCTAATGCCAAAGACATTTATCTGACCTCCCAGTGAAAGCAGCAGTAAGTGGTTTGATCAGAAATGACATCTGAGCTGAAGGAGCTTATTAGTTTGCAGGATTTAGTCTTTCTCCTGCCCCTAACAACAACAAAAGTCCACTTGTGTTTCCTCTCAGCTCCAGGTCTCCCCAGGGCTTCATCCTACTGTTGGAACTACTGACTTTACAGAAAAGACAAAATTCACTTGTCGGCAATTCCATTAGAGCAGGCACATTTGCCGCTGACACAGCCCTTTATCAGGAGAAACCCTGATATCAAAAATAGTAATAATGACTTAAAAAAACGAGCAGCTTCCGCATAGGTAGCAAATTAGCACTAGTAAACCAGGACAGAGCAAGCCAGAGGCTTTGAAATCAAACAGATTCATTAACAATCTCTGAGAGCTTCCTCAAAATAATTTCTGTTTATATGGCAGTGCTGACTGGAAGCTCCAACATAACCAAGGATGTCACACTCACTACTCTAAGTGAACCCACCACATCCTACCTTGATGCCACCTTGGAAGTCTAACAGGAAACCCAGGGTAAGCCAAAACACCCCCCTCTCATCACTTGTGTGTTGTACAGTTCCCTGGCACTACAGAGGCCCAACCTAACAGCTGAGCATGTGCTCAGCTGTAGAACCTCATTCCTCCTTAAGCACAGCAAGGAGACAAGTGAGAATTGGAGGTGGTGGACAACGAGGGTGCCTCTACCACCCTCACCTGCTCTGACCCCGTTCAACATCCACTTGCCCCTTGCTGCGGGCCAGCCCTTCAAATGCTCAACACCACTCTTACTGCTGTTTCTTCAAGACTACACAAAAACACAAATCTTGTGATGCAGTAGTGACACCACTGGCAAAATAAAAGAAATGCAGTACCTACTAGTTTGAGAGAGATTGTGATATTTCTACTTGCAAAACCCAAATGGGACAGCCTCAGTGAAAGATGGGTGAGTGGTCAAGTAGCAGGGAAGTGCTCTGTGCCTTGAGGACTGAATGGTGTAACTATTTCCAGGATACGGGTAACACCTCCAAGACACCTCCAGCCAGTGAAGTAACTCATGTGATTTGACAGAACCTATGTCATAGATACACCATTAGAGGCTGGACTGTAAATAACTCATGCAAACACAGTATCAAAGCTGCAGCTGGGTTAAAACTAATTCCTGAGAGGTTTATACTGCAGTGGGACAGAAATACTCCTTAAATTACTCAGTAACCCTACAGTGCCCTGAAACATGGGCCCTGAGCCACCCAGCAACTCACAAAGTAGAAGATCCAGTTCCTTGTGACATGAAGCAGCGGTGGCACTTGTGCACCGCCACACCATGCCACCATACAGTGCAAGGTGAGAAACCAGAGACATGGGAACCACAAGAGCAATCCAAGTTCTCTTACAGATGTGGCTCAACGTGATCAGAGCTGCATGTTTTCACACAAACACCATGAAGTGTGCTGAAGCACTTCCAGCACTGAGCCTGGTTTGCTTTTTCCAACACATCCACTGACACTATACTGGATTTGAATGGCAGATCTTCATTACAGCAACAGTTTTAACTAATTAGAATTGATTTATGCAATGTTAATACCCAATATTAAACCATTTAGTATGTGATTTATATAAGTGCAGGTTTTAACAGGTCTTGAAAGAGCTGTTAACCTGAACAGGACAAAAGGGTTATACACCCTTTACAGCAAAGGAAGAGCAGACTTGTGTCTGACTTGATACCACATTGAAACTTAAGAGTGAAACAGCATGTAGAAATAGCTGAATCATGAAAGTACAGCTATTTGAAGATGTTCATGAATATAAAACCACAGAACCATAGAATGGTTTGTGTTGGAAGGGATCTTAAAGCTCGTGCAGTTCCAACCCCCTGCCACAAGCAAGGACACCTTCCACTAGAAGAGGTTGCTCCAAGTCCCGTCCAACCTGCCCTTGGACATTGTCATGGATGGGGCAGCCACAGCTTCTTTGGGCAGCCTGTGCCAGGGCCTCACCACCCTCACAGGGAAGAACTTCTTCCTGATACCTAATCTAAATCTACCCTATTTCAGCTTAAAGCCATCCCCCCTTATTCTGTCACTACCAAATTACCTTGCACAGCAAAGAGCAACTACAGCTTAGCAGAAGTTTTGTGTGGTCTGTTCAGAAAAGTTAACTGGAACCATTTCTCACGGCCTCTCCCTCACTGTTTTACACGTAGCAGAGAAGGTGAGCAACAGCCTAATAGCTGTGTTTGGGCTGTGAGTGTGTGCGGTTCAGCTCTATTGACATGTTCAGTAGCTTTGAATGATTCTCCTCACATCCTGTGCCTTCATTTGCTGCACAAAATGGTTATCACGGTATTTATAAGCCTTATAAAAACAGAAGCTCTAATGAAAAGAGTGAGCAGCACTTCAGAAAGCGCATCTTGTGAAGAAACTACTTGACTACAACACACCAAAACCAGGAAACAACCAGCATACAATGTTTATCCAGCTGGAGCAGGAAATACACACTGTTCCTGGTGTTCACTACCACAGTTGTTTCCCACAGGTCTTGAATGGAAACAGTTCCTAAAGTCACCTTGTCCAAAGCATCATTCTTGGAGCCGCTTGCCTGTCAGTAATAGCCTTGCTTGGGATAGCAGCAAGGGTTTGGTGACCCTTGACATCTCCTCCTGCCTCTGTGGCTCTTGTTACCACTGCCCTTTTGGGCTGTTCTGACTTCACAGCATGATGCATCATAAAGTCTACTCCCCTTTCCCAGCCTTCCCCATTGCTTTCACAGGTCCTGTACCAAAGGTGAGCAGAGCACTCTACACGTTAAAGCATGTTGCCCAAAGAAGTAGTGAATGCCCCATCCTTGGCAATGTTCAAGGTCAGGTTGGACAGAGCTTTGGGCAACATGGTCTAGTGTGAGGTGTCCGTGCCCATGGCAGGGGGTCGGAACTGGATGATCTTAAGGTTCCTTCTAACCCAAACCATTCTATGATTCTATTTTTGTCAGTTGCGATGTTTCTGGAGGGAGACTGAGACTGCCCCATGAGATGGGTTATGAGGCACGTTTTGTGATGGCTTTGTCTATACCTGGTCCACTAGTACAGCATGGAGGCTGGAAGACAGAAGGTGTCTCTCACTGGATGCTTCCCAGCTAAAACACAGGTAAGGCTGAGAAGATTTTATGTCTCATTATCCCCAAGAGGAAGTGGGGAATCAGGCATAGGAAAGCCAGAAAGGATCCCAATGTACCCTTAATTTATAAATATTTAAGTAGTCCCTTCCCCCCCCCCCCCCCAACAACATATGCCAGTGTCTTCTTCAGCTCATAAAAGCCAATTCCCTCCTGCTGTTTCTGAGCACCAGAAGTCTCCGAGTAGTGATTAGTGGATTACGTGCATCTCCGGGACTGCCTCCAATCACTTTGCCCTTGCAAATTGCTCAACTTCAATGCAGCAGCACAGAGCAGAGTGGGCTTTGTCACTGGGGCCTGGTCCTCATTATAGCTAGGAGACTTCAGGAGTTTGTTTACATGGCTGGAACATCATCCTCCTGGGCAGCTAATCAGCCTTTCTCCAGGGTTTCTGCTCTTTGAATACTTAGGAGTAATCAACTCCAGCTATCTACACCCCAAGTAGCATCTAAGCAATTTCACCAAGTCAAAGGCTTGAGGCAATATTAGCCCACCTATACGAAGACAAGTGCTCTCTACACAAGGATGCTGGAGCTTCACATCACTCAATAAATCAGAGCAACATCCTGGAAAGCTTGCCATTAGTTCTGAGCCATTAATTTTTGCTGTGTCTTTGACACAACTGTTTGAAAGCACTATAACCTGCTTTCTGAAAGTTAAATTATTAAGAGCAACTTCCCTGAAGCTGCTAATCTACTAACCCACTGAAGTCCTTGGCTGAACACCTCAAATCTCAAGACAGCTGCTAGGCAGAAGGTTCCCTACTGTGTACTGTGGGAGAATAAGCCATTCCCTCTCAAAACAAACCCTGGCTGGGAAATCTCTGGCCCTAAGCAATACCTTTACAAGCTATTCCATGCAGAACAGCACCAGCCAAGCAAAAAAAGGACATTTTACTATACTTAGTTCCTCCTACAACATCTTCCCCTGCAGTCCTTTCCAGTAAGTTTTCTTCCAAAAATGCCAGAGATCAAAAATATAGCAGAAAGCAGGTAAACCCCAAAGTTTCCAATCCTCTTCCCACTGCACATCTGAAGACACAATAACTCTGTTATAAAGGAAATTAGGTGCTGGCAGCACTGTATCAGAAAAATTATTATTGCATTATGACTACGAATATGCAAATGTGAAAGTATACTTTTAAATCAATTAACATTTAAGGGAAAAGGGTTCGGAATAATTGTCAGATTGCTTTTAAGCAGCCATGTTTGCAAGTGTATCTCTGCTTCAGTCCTTGCTAAGGAAAAAATAACAAATAAGTACACATTTTGAGGTTTGAATCTGTTCTGTGGTCATAGTTGCTCACAAACAAAGGCTCAGGAGAATAAAAAACCAAGGTACTGCCCTGTTCCTCACAACTCCAATGAAAGTGGAAGTTGCCTGTTCTTCCCAAAGGCAAAGAGCCTCTTATTCCTCCTACATATGTGGGGGAATAAGCACACTCTTATCCATCTTCTATACTGTGACTCTGCCAAAATCCTTCAAGTGAGGGACCTTTGAGCAGACTGTGCCAACAGCCCATGCCTTTTCATTGGGACACCTCTTTGCAAGCCCAGTGAAGCTACTTCCAGCCTATTGCAGCTACAAATGGATCTACTCTTCATCACTATTCATACCTTTAGCACTATTTCATGTATCTTTTCTCTTTCTCCCTCTAAGCCTAAATAGTGCTGCCCAAAGTGACAGGTATAACTGATCAGAATGACACAGGCTTATGCATCAGATTCCTGGGAGCTCCAAGTTTTTAATCTGAACACTGAAAGTACTACATTTTTATTATATTCCATTTTACCTTGAGCATTCCAACTCTGCAAAAAAATAAATAATAATAAAAAAAAAGAGTAATTCTTTTCTTAGTATATTTTTTCTTTTTTTTTTCCTTTGTTCTTTGAAGGTCCCTGTAAGCCTGCACTTGGTAAAAGTTTCCATCACTAAATAAATAAGTAAAGAAAAATAATTTTAATATCCAGCATTTTTAAAGAGCAAGGGCAGTTGTCAGGTGCATGGGGGAATGCCTACCCCTGACTGATGTTCATCCAGTGTGCATGGATGCAGTAAACCACTGTAAGGATAACTGGAAAGGGGATAGAAACAATACCAGGGCACTTCTGCCTCAAATTCCTTTACAAATATGGCTACTAGCAAACCTGATCCTGCCCTTCTACTCTGCTCTCACAAGACCCCACTTGGAGCACCGTGTGCAGTTCTGGTGTCCTCAACACCACCTGAAGGGAGCCTACAAGGATGCTGGAGAGGGACTCTTCATCAGGGAATGTAGTAGTAGGACAAGGGGTGATGGATTTAAACTGAAACAGGGGAAGTTCAACTTAGATACAAGGAAGAAGTTCTTTACTGTGAGAGTGGTGAGGCACTGCACAGGTTGTTCAAAGAAGCGATGAATGCTCCATCCCTGGCAGTGTTCAAAGCCAGGTTGGACAGAGCCTTTGGCATCATGGTCTAGTGTGAGGCGTTCGTGCCCATGGCAGGGGACTGGAACTAGATGATCTTAACCATTCTGTGATTCTATGATTCTATCAATCCACAGATATATTCTTAAGGCCATGCTATTCCCTGACAGAGATACCTATTGACTGTTTGTGTGTTTTGTGGGATTTTTTTTTCATGGTAGCCCTAAAAATGATGTCCTGCTTCATGCCAAACAAGCCCTCATTAACCAACAGACTCAAACCTCTAGCTGAAGGTCCAAGATGAGAGACTACAGCTATGATGTGCACAGATCTCCTGTCACTCTGGGATGACTTACACAAGAGCACTTGCACTTGCTTCCTGAGCACAGGCCTGGGTCCATCCACCTGCTGCAGAGCACTATAAACCGTACTCAGAGTCTTCAGTACTCTGTCTTCTGGATGAGGTCACAATGGAGAATCCTAATTAAAGGCACAGAAGGAAAAAGGCCTTCCTGACAATTAATAATCAACCTTTAGGTTAGGTTAAAACCGTGTTTTAATTGGGCTGTAATGAGGCAACAATGTCTCTCTGATACCATTCAGAACTGAAAAGCTTGCTGCAGGTAAGTGAAACCAGTGTGTTCACAAAGACAGGTAGTTATTAACCTTGTTCCATATGGCATTATAAATTACAACAAGCAGGTAATGAAGCAGTGCCAACAAGTAAATACTTCGTAACACCCATTTTGCTACATCTCTCGTGGGGGTTTAGTCTCCCTGTCATGACTGAAGTACCCTAAAGGGTTCAGACCAGTCACCCTTTACCAAGAGTAAGATTTCTGGGTCCAGGTTTTCCTTCCCTAGAGAAATCCCTGCAAGGATTTTACCACTGCTGCTTAAGAACAGGAAAACTGACTTCCTCCCTTTGGGAAAGCTCTTCTACCCAGTCAAGTCTCAACCAGCCTACTTCTATGAACAACCTCAGTTATCTTCAATGTCGGACAATCCAATGTCTTGGTTTAGACACAGGGGTAAGGAACACAAATGCTCTGCATAAGCCTTCCTTAGGTACCTACTGTGCATTTGGCAGTAAAGAGCCACCTCCTCCCTGTTGGGGACAGGGTATGCATTCCTGCTCTCAGTGCATGCATAGCAGGTCTACCAGGAAAGGAAGAGCACAGACTGAGCCTAGAACAAAAAGGGCTCAATAGCTCAGCTCAGAAAGCTCCTTTAAGACATGAATATGTGAGACTAGTTTTCATTACTATTATTATTTGCAGGCTTATCTAAATTGTCATTTAAATAACATATTGAAAGGTAAACTGCCACATGCTCCTGCCAGATGTTCTGCAATCTTTAGTACCACTCCAAGCATGCTGCTGTACTGAAGGAAGTAGAAGACTGGACCTCCATGGTATTTATCTTCCCTTTCTCCTACTGGGCTATAAGGAGATTTCTATTACGCAAACTCATCATCAAAATCATAAGGACAATACTCCAATTAGTTATGTAAATGAGAGCACTCAAGAGCACACTCATCACATACAAATGTGTATAAACATGCTGAGATACATATGGCAACGGTCCATTGTAAGTCAACTGCCACTCAGTGGGAAGACATATCTTTGAAGGACTTTGCTTCTGCTCTCACAATGCTTTTGAGAAGAAATGGAAACCTTCTCTTCCTTTAAAATACACACAACTTGATATCCTCCTCTTGCTGCCTATTTCTCCACAGGGAGTGCCACAAGCATAGCCAGTTCCTCAAAGCAAATGAACACTGGATTGACAGAAAAGGAAAGAAGCACCCAACACGTTCTGCTCCTCAGACCAAGAGTTGTCTCACATGGCCACTGTACACCCTACCGCTGCACTGTGTTCTTGCACTCAGTCATTCAGCTGTTGAGGGCCTGGCCAAGCTCCTTTGGTGCAAGAGTACATAGAATCATAGAATTGTAGAATGGTTTGGGTTGGAAAGGACCTTAAGATCATCCATCTACAACTCCCTGCCATGGGCAGAGATGCGTCACACTAGACCATGTCACCCAAGGCTCTGTATAACCTGGCCGTGAACACAGACAGGGATGGAGGAGCATTCACCACTTCTTTGGGCAGCCTGTGCAGTGCCTCACCACCCTCACAGTAAAGAATTTCCTCCTTATAACCAATCTAAACTTCCCTTGTTTCAGTTTAAACCCATCACCCCTTATCCTACCGCTACAATCCCCGATGAAGAGTCCCTCTCCAGCATCCTTGTAGGCTTCCTTCAGATACTGGAAGGCTGCTATGAGGTCTCCATGCAGCTTCTCTTCTCCAGGCAGAACAGTCCTAACTTTCTTAGCCTGCCTTCATACAGGAGGTGTTCCAGACCCTGATCATCCTTGTGGCCTCCTCTGGACTTGCTCCAACAGCTCTGTGTCCTTCTTATGTTGAGGACACCAGAACTGCACACATTGCTCCATTAAATGTACAAAAATGTGCCAAGCCTTAAAGTTTTGCAAATAACCCTGATTTCTTTCAGCACATCCAAGCAACAAATAACCTGATCCCTACACCGAGCAGCTAATGGAACTTGCAGCTTGTATTCATTAAAAGAATCACGAGTCCCTTGTTTTTGCAGGATGCCGTCAGCTGGAGGGAGCTAAATCCCTGTCTGCTGGTAAACAGACGGGACCTCTATACTCCCTTGCAGGCAGAAGGATGTCTGCAGTTAACAAAAGATAAACACATGTAGGGAAAGATGACAAGCATGTCAGGGAGGAGCAGTCTGGCCTCCGTCATGGAGCACACTTGCTCATGGTCACACAACCAAAATTCTTGTGTCCCTTTTGCCCATGTTAAAGTGAAGGCAGGCACTGGCTCACTCACTTCAATGAGGCCACCCATTAAGATCCTCCTGGAGCTCCTGTAGTCTCTGTGGGTCCCTTAACTGCTGTGATGAAAGGCAGAAAATTCCGGGTACTTGAGAGTTCTGAAGTCACCCTCCTCCTGTCCCCTCAGGCTGATTGCAGAGCCCATCTGCCTCCCATTTCCACAGTCAGAGAGGTCCATCATGTACAAAATGAACTAGCTAATAAACTAGAAAGGCCTGTCAGAACACAAAAAGACTGTCAATATGTACAGCTTTTTCCACACAAGTGACAGTCTAGTTGCAAAATGAACTGTCAGCAGCCAAACATTCTGCTGTTTCAACCATTTCACTTTGCTCAAAGCAGCTCACCTTTCACAACAAGCAAAGGTTTTCTGCTCAGGGGCTTTAGTGAGGAAGAATGGCTTTACAAGCAGAGCTACGGCACAGTTTATTGATTAAGGAAGGATATTCAAGCCTAGTTTCCAGGTATTGTTTCCTCACTGGAAACATCTCTTGGTTACTTTTTCTATCAAGATCTCAAGACATAACAAACTGAGCCTCCCTCTTACTGAGAAAAGTTGCACCTGCAAGTAAAAAATCATTATAATTTCAGATTCCAGACAAAGCCCCTCACTACACAGTCATCTTATTGCAGGTTTACATCTCTTTACTGAATAGTTTGTTATTACTCATGTCCCAGTACCCTTATTTTTCCCTGTGAGGGTGGTGAGGCTGGTGAGGCCATGGCACAGGTTGCCCAGAGAAGCTGTGGCTGCCCCATCCCTGGCAGTGTTCAAGGCCAGGTTGGACGGGGATTGGAGCAACCTGCTCTAGTGGAAGATGTCCCTGCCCATGGCAAGGGGTTGGAGCTGGATGAGCTTTAAGGTCCCTTCCAACCCAAACTGGTCTGGGATTGTACAGTTTTCAGCTAGAGCACTGCTCACCTCTAGCTTGTGTTTAGTGTGACCCCTGCTTCTTTTTCTAAGTCAGTGCTTTCCAGAAAGAATCCCTTATAATCCAGACAGGGCCCACACTCTGTGCTCTCAGATGAGTAACTTTGCATTTTGCCACATGAAGAAGGAAATTGTTTCCTCCCATCAGGAAACTCATGTGGCTCTGCATCAGCAAGCGGCTCCTTCTGCTACTGAATATTCCAGATGCCTTCACATCATCGCTAAGAGTTTCAGGTTGTTTTCTTTCATGTCAGTAACAGAGAATGATGAGGTCTAGCAGTGCAATTCCTGCAGGACATCATTAGAATCACACCTGCCCAGCACTGATAACCTGGTTACAGTGCATTGTAAGGCTTCACAGTTAGCAAGTTCTTAATCTGTTTCATCACCTGTTGTGTGACAATCTTGAATCATTTCAGTTTCTTAATCAAAATACCATTTAGTACCGGAGAAGCCTCTCGGCAGACTCATCATCTCATTGAGAAAGGTATCAAGTTCATTTGACAAGATCTTTTTGCCATAAGGACAGGTTAATTGACATTAACTATATTCAATACTTGTTTCTGCCCCAGCCTGCCTGCATGTGGGTGTTGCTTGCTCTTTATCATAGAATCACAGAATGGTTTGGGTTGGAAAGGACCTTAAGATCATCCCGTTTCAAACCCCCTGCCACGGGCAGGGACACCTCACACTAGACCATGTTGCCCAAGGCTCTGTCCAACCTGGCCTTGAACACTGACAGGGATGGAGCATCCAGCACTTCTTTGGACAACCTGTCCCAGTGCCTCACCACCCTCACAGTAAAGAACTTCTTCCTTATATCTAACCTGATCTATATATATATAATCTTCCCAGGCTTCTATCATCATCCTTTTAAATGAACACATCACCATGTCCTACTTCATGGGAGGCTGTGAGGACATATCTATTAGTGCTTACAAGTCCCGTGAAAGCTACAATGACCCTTGCAGGAAGCAAAGAAACCTCTGACAGCACTGCCAGAAGCACAGTGAGGAACACGGGCTGCATCCAGTGTTACCCAGCCAATCCATCTCAAAATGCCCAACCAAGTGATAACACACAGCTGGAAGAAGCTTAATACCAGGCACCTCAGAGGGCATACCACTAAGAAGCAGTATGAACCTTGACACCTGCAGACCATTCTGTGAAGATCTACTAACCATCTCCGCTACAATATCAAGTAGCAAGTCAGCAGACAACACTGCACCACCAAAGTGCTAACTCAGGAATTGCTGGGTGACATCTTGATTAGGAGAACAGGTCACCTTTCTCATGCTCCAGAATAAGCCAGTTTTAGGTCACAAAAACATCTGTCTCAAGATAGTGAGCAAGAAAGAGAAGTCTCCCAAAGATGCATGTAACCCGTTGCGCCAGCTCTGTTTTAGGTACTTGGGACATCCATATCATTTCACAACCTCATCACTGAAAACTGTTTTCTTTACTTTCATATGAAATACTGGTTTTGACTGAGCAACTTGGCAACAACATGGTCTCATGTTAAAGACATCTGCAGAATTAGTGACATGGGTCCACAGTGACAGACAACTCACTCATCTCCAATGTAGACAAAAAATCAGACAGTGAAATAAATTGATTTCTGTCTGTTATGACTAGTGACAACAAAGCTGTGTGAGGAGGATTATCACTGAGGGAAAAGCTTTTTAAAGTTCTGCAGTGAACCTCTGCCTCCTCTCTGAGATGCTGCCACTGGATTAGGAAGGCCTCTCCAAGATTATTATCTTGGAGACACCAGTTTCTGTTAACATTCATGAAAGTACAAATCTAATTAAGGCACCTGCAATCTGTGGCCCAGTGCAGTTCATTTGATCTTCTTCCTTCAGCCCTACCTTACTGGGTTATTGCAGCCAACGCTTTCTGATAACTCTATACTATTCCAATTCTAAATCCAGTGATGTGAAAACAGAGTAACTCCAACTGGAATGGGGCACAATCACAATCCTCTTTTATTAGGAGCAATGTCCAGTGTTACCCTCAGAGATAGTGGGTTTTCAGAAAGAAAAATGAAAAGGTACATCTTTGTACATGATCCATGCAAAGCTCAAACACATCCCAGACAGAAATCTGAGGTACACTGTACACAGAGTAGACTGACACTATTTAAGTACATCTTTAATGAAAGTGTTTCTTAAGAGTAAGAAAAGGACACCCTTGTTAGGTGTCCCATCCTTGTTTTAGCTACCTTGGTATGCCCCAGCACCACCTTCCTAAAGTGGTTAAGCGGCCAGTGGCTTCCAAGCATAGCATACTGGGATTTCCTGACCTGACAGGGGACTTTGCAGGCTACTTGGTGTCTCCAATGAAAGAGATAACAAAAACAGCTGCAAGATACAGAAAGAATGAGCATCGATCAAAAACACCTTCAATACAGCAAATCTAATTTGATGCTAATTAATGCAAAAGCAAAGTTTCCCAAGGACTTGAGCAGATCACAGAATCACAGTATCACAGAATGATTTGGGTTGGAAAGGACCTTAACATCATCCAGTTCCAACCCTCCTGCCATGGGCAGGGACACCTCACCCTAGAGCATGTCTCCCAAGGCTCTGTACAACCTGGCCTTGAACACTGCCAGGGATGGAGCATTTACCAGTTCTTTGGGCAACCTGTGCCAGTGCCTCACCATCCTCGTAATAGAGAACTCTCACTGCAAGTACAGCCTCACCAAGCCTCCTCCTTCCCTCTATGCTTTTCATTCCCTTCCTTTCACTGGATTTCCAGTTCCTCCTTTTCAAGCCCATAGTGTGTTTGCCCAGCAGGCAGGAAACAAGGTTGGGATTAAGCGCTGCAGCTGAAAGGGCAGAGGCAGAAGAAGGCCTCTGAGAAGCTGGTTGCTCTCCCAGCAGAGGAGAATTGTGTCTGCTGGCGCAGGCAGTGACAAATGGTGGCTAAGGAAGGATGTAACTCAATCAGGGGATGTGGGCAAGCACATCTTCCACACAACACTTTGCTAAGGCGGCATCCAATGCAGCTTGCCATGATAACTAAATTTATTATTAACTGTGTATTTCATGATGTTCGTGACAATATGTTAATGTGATTTTTCACGTCCTCCTGCAGTGAACAGATGGCTCCTTTTACTTTACTTTCCACATCAAGTGTGATTATTTCTTGGTGCCAAAAGCCACCTGCCGCTCCCTGGTCTCCAGTCTAATTTTTTATGTTGGTAAAACACAGCAGGACTTGTTATCAGTTGGATGGCATCTTAATAAAAGGAGACATGCCAACATATTGACATCATGTTCAAGGGGAAATTTTAGCCCCATTCTGGCTCCTCCCACAATTCATGAAAAATAACAACAACGTGAAACTAAGAGAAAAGGCATCAAGCTCCCTCTCCCCTCCCCAGGTTCCACCAGGTTCAAGATGCTCAGTCACCATTTTTGGGCCCTGAGCCAAAATGCAGACTTGGCTTCCTTTTGTTCCTATCCCAAGCACCTCAGTCAGGGCTCTGATCTCTCATCCTGTGTAATGATAATTAGCCATAACATATTCAGAAGTCAAATGTAAGCAGGAATACATTAACATTGAGATCAGTGCCCGGGTAATTTTCACTGGGAAAATGACAAAAAAGGACACAAAAAAATAAAATCCGGGATGCAGAGATTCTCAGTATCACTTTCAGATAGATGAAGGGTGAACTCATTTGCTTGTCAGTCACGAGCCAGCACTCAACAGACAGCTGTGGTTTACAATGAACAAACAATACCAGTCTGATAAGCTATTGTAGCCATCTCCATATCTCTGGGCACTGCTGGAAACAAAGCAGCATGTGAGTCAGATGAAGATACTCAAACCCAAGAGCAGAATATTCAGTATGCCCATGTTTAGGCACCTCTATAAATAGCCCATTTTCCCAATACCTATCTTGCTTGGACTGCTCTAGGAACAGCACAGTCCTGGACACCAGGCAATTCATAGAATGGCTTGTGTTGGAAAAGACCTTAAGATCATCTAGTTGCAACCCCCTGCCAACCAATTCCGAACAATCATTTCATCAATCAGTGGGACTTGAGGCAGGTTTTTCCGACATCATCACTCCTGAGTCTCTCTACATTTCATGGCAAGGACAAACCACTCTGCTTGGAGGCAGCCCTGGCACAAAACTGCAGGAACAGCCAGCCCACAATGCATCACTAACCTATCTCCTTCAATATTTACATGCTCCCATGTCATACAGGAGCAAAATCCTTGTTATTTCCAACTTAAACAAAAATCTACAAGCTGCCCCAAAAAGCTTTTACTGGTTCAAAGCAGTTTAAATGAGCTGTAATGGTAGAAATACTTGGACATCTTAATAAACGCTCTGTTAGGACAGCTGTCCCTGAAGACTTCTTTGGAGCTTCCAAACAGTTGTCTGTTCTACTCAACATCTGCATGCTCCAGCAACAGCCAAGCATCCTCCAATCCAGACCAGAACTTCTTCCTCTGACCCAGTTATATCCACACACAGACAGACTGTACTTTGGAATAGACTCACTGTATATTCCACCAGCCTGTATGTATTCATGAGTAATTACTATTACGTCATCAGCTGTATGCAACTGTTGTCATCAGCATGACAGACTTGACACATTTCAACTGATAGAGTCCTCATACTGCTCAAAGACAGAGTTCGGTAATAACAGGGGAAGAAATTATACAGTGGAGTAAGAGGTAGAGAGGTAAAAATGTCACTCTAGGCCCAGAAAAGCAAAGTAAGGATAAGACTGGCCTTTCCACTGGATAGTAAAGCACAAAAAGCATTCACCATCTTCAACATTAGGGAAGAGCTCCCACTGAAACTAAGCCAACAGGACAAAAGAAACATCAACCCTCATTAGTTACTTTATTGGCACTGACAATGTACAAGGGGCAAAACATTCCCTCTTCCATTTCCCAAAAGACCTGAAGTGCCACCACAAACTCCCAATAAAGCATTAATTTTACACACAGAAATCGTTCTTCTCTTTGGAGACACCTCCTGCCTCATTCCGTTTATTTTGGTGCTGGCTGCTTCACCAAACCATTACAAAAAGCCAACAGCTTTCTTTTCTGTCTAGTCCACATCACTCTAGGCCACCAGGAACCATTTTAACAGATGTGGTGAGACTTATTGGCTCTTGGCTGTGAAAGCACCTGAAACCGAGCACTCAGGCAACATTACGCTGCCCACCAATGTGCATCAATTTTGGAAGGAATACAATATTTTAGGCTCTGAATTAGCACAGACTATGTTATCACCCCAAGAGCATGGCCTAGCAGGTCTCATTTGATGTGATGGACTGATGCCAGCTCCTGCCCTACCTCACCTCTTGACAAAGGGCACATTGCTGTGGAGATTCCCTTCCTCACCTGCATGTCTGTAAGCTGCAGTCTTTTTTATCCCCTAATGATCTCCCATCAGAGGTAGGTACCTTTCATAATCATACAATTTGATGTCTGGGTTACCTCTTCATTGGGCTCACAGCAGGAGTACTCTGTCATTCAGAGTGTCCTCATGCTGCACTATAATGACTGCTTATTGGTTCAAATAACTGAGCATCAGTCAGCCACCCTCTCTTCTCAGTACTCATTTCTTACAAAGAAAATAAAAATTAAATCTATTTGATAATGTTTTGGTCTTAATTTTCAAAATACATGGCAGTTTAGTCTCTCCTTATGTTTTATCTTCATTCTGGCACACTAACACACCACCTCTCACAAAAGCAGCTTTCAGTCAGTCCATTAAAAACAGGAATACTTTGTGAAATCCCTTGAACCTTCTTCCCTTCTGAGCCAAGACAAGGAGCATATCACTATGTGTCTGGACCAATACGGTAAGCAGCAAGAGAACATCAGTGTGCTGTAATGGAATATTCAGAGCAAGCACATACAAAGGAAAATGCAGCAGGAGAGCATTTTCTCTCTAAGTATTTGTGGAAGAAGTAATCAATCAGACATCCCACCTTCCCCTTGAAAACCACATCCTCTAATTTAGAACTCCACAGTGCTCTCAAAACTGCATCTCCCTCTTTTGCCAAATACCTCTAGTGAGATCTTTCAACAAATGACTTTCCTTTGGTTTCATGCTAGTGTAGTGCTGCTTCCTAAGACACTCAGTCTTTCAATCAGTCAATTAGAAATACCAGTACAAGAGTAAAAAGCTCTTAAAACTCTGTTTTCACCCAGTTAAGTCACCTCACAGGGAGATGATCAAAGTAGCATCCTAGAAACCATTTTGTTCCCCCTTCTGCAGCTTCTCTGGAAGTAACTTGAATCCAAACCAAGGGACTCAAGCCGTTTGCAGACACTGTGCTCCACAAAGGATGCTCATATCACCTACTTCAAGTCTGTACCTTAAGTGCTTTTCACTCTTCCTTTATGTATGTCTCGCCACATAACTGAAGGAACTCAGCAGAGAACTTAAGGAATTTTGGTCCTCTAGAGTTTCAACAGTTCTCAATTTATAATGTGTGAAATCCAACACGACAGATCAGAAATCAATTTCAATATGTTCCCAAAATACTCATTTGAATTCAGCTCTCTGCAGATTTGTTACTTGCTTTCTAGGAGGGGGAGACTTTAAGGCATGCTAGAGTATTACATTCACTTAATCCAAATAAGAGGAGCACAAACAATAGGATTACACTTTGTGACTCCTGAGAGAGGAACAAGAATTTGGAGTAGAAATGGAGCATACTCTGGCAAGTACTATCTCATCACACCTAGAAGAGAATACACTCAGAACTATACACAGCCATCCTCCACCTAAACTTCTGAACCTGCAACCCTTCTCCATTCCAACATGTGGATGAGTAGGGCCATGAGGATTTACTAGGGAAAAAAATGCAGACTTACAAACCAAAAGAGAAGTCTCACATATACCCAAAACAAAGCCATATGAAGACAGGCTGAGAAAATTGGGGTTGTTCAGCCTGGAGAAGAGAAACTGTGCGGAGACCTCAGAGCAGCTTTTCAGTATCTGAAGAGGGCCTACAAGGATGCTGGAGAGGGACTCTATTGGTGACTGTAGTGATAGGACAAGGGGTGATGGCTTCAAACTGAAAGAGGGAAGTTCAGGTTAGATATAAGGAGTAAGTTCTTTACTGTGAGGGAGGTGAGGCACTGGCACAGGTTGCCCAAGGAAATTGTGAATGCTCCATCCCTGGCGGTGTTCAAGGCCAGGTTGGACAGAGCCTTGGGAGACATGGTCTAAGGGTGAGATGTCCCTGCCCATAGCAGGACAGTTGGAACTGGAAGATCTGAAGGTCCTTTCCAACCCAAACCATTCTGTGATGCTATGATTCTATGACCAAGGATAGCACATCAGCCCTCTTTTCCAGCAACATTACTGTCTGCAAACTGCCCTTCAAAGAGTGGGTTAACAGCAGCTTCTCCAATTATGACAGAGTTTTAGTTACCAAACCCCTCACAGCCATGTGACCTGCTACAAAACAGCTTTGAATTTCCACAGAGCCATGAAAACAAGAGCATTCATCCTCATTTCTCTTTTGGTACGGATTTGGCAAGATAACCAAATGGACAGGAGCAGTCCTAACACAACACATTCTGATAGGCAGGGTTAAAAAGGGATGGTGGGACAGGCATGGAGGGCTGCAGGACTGTTTCCTAGAATCATAGAATAGTTAGGGTTGGAAAGGACCTTAAGATCATCAATTTCCAACCCCCCTGCCATGGGCAGGGACACCTCGCTCTAAACCATATCACCCAAGGTCTCGTCCAACCTGGCCTTGAACACTGCCAGAGATGGAGCATTCACAACCTCCCTGGGCAACCTATTCCAGTGCTTCACTACCCTAACAGGAAAGAATTTCCTCCTTATATCCAATCTAAACTTCCCCTCTTTAAGTTTGAACCCATTACCCCTTGTCCTATCACTACAGTCCCTAATGAAAAGTCCATCCCCAGCATCCCTGACGCCCTTCAGATACTGGAAGGCTGCTATGAGGTCTCCATGCAGCCTTCTCCAGGCTGAACAGCCCCACCTTTCTCAGCCTGTCTTCATATGGGAGGTGCTCCAGTCCCCTGATCATTCTCGTGGCCCTCCTCTGGACTTGTTCCAACAGATCCATGTCCTTTTTATGTTGAGGACACCAGAACAGTACACAATACTCCAAGTGAGGTCCTTTCTTCCTCCTGCCCCCAACTCTTAGCCTGCTCTCAAAGCTGCCCGGCACTCTGTGCATCTCTATCTGATACAAGGATTAAGCTTGTCATTAGGAATCATTCTGGTGGCTGAAAATGCAGCATCTCTCCTGATGATGTGTAGTATCATTTAAAATGAATTAATTTCTCATTTCTTGCTGCTGGTCATAATTCTCAGCATGGGAAGCATCACAAATGACCTTAAGGATGGACATACAATAATCATTAGCAAATCAGAAAAAACAGCAACTAAGAAACAACCCCAAACCATTACAGCCCTGGCTTTCCTGTTCTCCATTCCTGCAGTTTCTGAAGCTCATTTTCATAATACAATCCGTCTGACACCAGCAAATTACAGCCATCTCTTCCTCTTTTAGCCTATATATATTCTATAATAAAACTGGTTAATTAATAATTTCTCTCTGTTGCCACTAAGCAGAACTACTGTTACATTATGATGACGGTGCCTCATTACATGCACAATCTGAGGCACCAAGTCATCATTTATTGTCAGTGCATGTTGTCTGCCTGGGCACTGATGGCCAGGCAGGACCATGCTTCTCCCCTGCATCACTTTCCCAGGCTGCTTGGTCAGTTTTTAGGAGTCAGACTTGGTGAACAGAGGAGGAAGGATCACAAGAAATGAGTGGAAAGAAGTTGCGTGCTAACTGAAACACAGGTACAGTACAGTAATACAGTTACAGCTTGTTAGCTGAACTGAAGGACAGGGTGTACTGAGCCAATCTCCTCAGGTATTTCTGCAGGAGCTCAGCTCCAGTCTTTGGTCTCAGCTACCAGCACAAGGAATACTGCAGCTGCTGCAGCCCCTCTCTTCTCTCCACAAGTAAGAGTTACAGTGAGATCAACCAAACAAATCAGCTCCTATGAGGACCAGGAGGCTTTGAATCCTCCATCTCTCTGTTTGAGCGTGGCTCTGATGCTCGTGTTATCATTTTGACATAAATGCCCATAATCCCCTGAGAGTAAGCAATTGTTTGTCTGAATAAGCCCATGCATAAAACTAAACATTAAATTAAGCTATCATCCACTCTAGATGCAACATTATGCAGCCACTCTGAGTGTTAGATAGGGAAAACCTGTTGCTGCTGCTTTTTGGTTTGTTGTTTTGTCAGGGTCTGTTTTAATCATAGAGCCTAATAAGATCCCTGTATGTAATCTCTCTACTGAGATCTACAGTAAATATGATCACCACTTGGTCAGTCACCTACTGTAACCTCCTGTCAAAATTACAGCCACACAGTCATAGAATGGTTTGGGTTGGAAAGGACCTTAAGATCATCTAGTTCCAACCCCTAAATCTTGAAACAGTCTTTTCTGATTGCTTCAATCCAAACAAGACTAATAAACCTAACCAGGAGAATATTTAAATACCCACTTCAGTTTTCAGTAAAACCTTTACCATGTGATTTATATGAGCACTAGAGAAATCGCCTGTAGTTGTTGGTCTTTGTGTTTTGCATACATGAAGTCGAAGTCCCTCACCACCCCAGCAGCTCTGGACGCTATTCTTTGTCTTCCTCACAGACACACACACCATGTCCTTCCTCACAGCCCTACAGTACCTTGTAGGTACTGTAAGTGCACCTTAGAGCAGCAGTAGGAGAAATGGCAGGGCCTGGATGGGACTACGCATTCCAAATATATCAAATGGAGAGCAGGAAGCTGGTTCAGGTCTCAGTAAATAAATACCCACAGTTAACCAGTAGACAAGCAACACAGAAACCTGGTTCTGGTCTAAATCATTATTTTAACTAAGTTAACCTGAGGACAAGCAACACAGAAACCTCTTGGACAAACTTCAAGCCCCATGGGTTGGTTGTCAATTTCTCTTAAAGCAACTCCACCATAAACATTAACTGCACATCAGGATGAAGCATAGTCAGGGTAGGCAAATCTTTCTCAAACATGCACTGCTAATCCTACTTAAACATATACACAATTAAACTAACTTCATTGAGTTAAGCAACTAAAAAAGCTCCTGTGCTTCAGAAAGAGACTATGCTATCTACCTACAGCATCATCTGACGTCTTGCTGTAAAACATGCGTGTTTAACAAACATCAGCACAGTCCCACCCTTTCAGTTGTACCATGCTATAAGAATCCAATATATAATCCCCATTAAGCCTTTCCCCCACTTGCCTATGGCCTTAACACCAACAGAGCCCCATCCTCCTTTGCAGTAGTATGCCACTGACTGACTCTCCTCAGCCCAGTTAATTAACCAAGTTAATTGCATGATCCATTATCCCACCGGAGGTGATTGTTATCTTTCCATCATCATCAGACATTTCCTTTAGCTGAAATTCATCATTTTCTCAGTCATCACCACAAGCGCCAGAAATACTTTTCCTTTGGTACTAGTTGATAACAAGTGATGCCTTAGAGCCCTACATACACCCTGCGGGACCTGGGACACAAGCCCTAAGTATAGGGGGCATATTTAATTTCAGGTTTCCATTAAAACATCACAGAGTCACAGAATGATTTGGCTTGAAAAGGACCTTAAGATCATCTAGTCCCAACACCCTGCCACGGGCAGGAATGCCTCTCACTCGACCATGTCACCCAAGGCTCTGTACAACTTGTCCTTGAACGCTGCCAGGGATGGAGCATTCACCACTTCTTTGGGCAACCTGTGCAGTGCCTCACCACTCTCACAGTAAAGAATTTCCTCCTTATATCCAATCTAAACTTCCCTTGTTTCAGTTTAAACCCATTACCCCTTGTCCTAGCAAACATTTTCTGTCCTTAGTATATTGCATGATGCAGAACACCCACTTTATTACTGATAATACTGTACAGATGTGCTAATGAAACTGCACAGGTATGTGCATATGCACACATATGCATACCTTACAGCTGTAATTGCACCCTGTGTGACTGTTTCCCAGTCTAAAGCAAGGATTCTGTGCTATGAAAACACGGTACTCTTTCTCAGCTGGAAATACATGCCTACCTAGAAATGCTGATGAAGATGTATTTGTGGATCACTAAGCACTGTTTTCTATTTCACCACTCCTTCCAGTAGGCTGACAGCACAAAGCTGTCTGTATTTCCTCTGGATTCACCACAGGGCATAATCTGCTGCTGGACCTCCGCAACTTACAACACTTGGATTCACAGGGTAAAACTTGAGGGCTCTCAGTGAACTGGAAGTTCTTGTCTCAGAAGAAACATCTAGCTAACCTGGTGCTCAGACAACTCTCCACACACACACTAACAAGTTTGCCTAGTCACAACAAAGCCACAAGATGCAGAAATGGGGCATGATTTGTGTTTAGTTACTAAAGAACTAAACTGTGTTTAGTTAACTAAAGAAAGAGCTGGGTACCTCATGACTACACAGATGAGCAGTACAAACCATAACCTCAAATGTCTCAGATCTGCGGAACTACTGAGGAGGCAAAGCCACAATTCTGACAGGCTCCATGTCATCCATACAGGAAAGGTAGGAAAAGCCAAAGGAGATGTTAATGATCATATTTCCAAAAGCTGTTCCAATATATCTAAAAGTCATTGATCCCTAGTCCATTAACATCAGTATTAAAATTCACCTGATTGGTAAGCCCAGTATAGCTGACATACCTCATGATAAAGCAAACTGCAAACACTTGTAGTGAAGGTGCACACAGACAGTAATGCAGCATTTTTCTGTCCAAACAGAAGCCACTGGCAGGGAAAGTTAGTACATATGAAACTCTGCTTCTGGAACCATTCAGTGCCCCAAATACTTCAAATAGCCAAAATACTGCCTATACTTACAGCTACATTTATCTTCACAGTCACAAAGTCTGATTATCCTTCGTGTTGCTGTATTGCCCAGTTGTAACCAAGACACCACTACTGTAAACCCAATGCAGATCACAATAAAAATAGAAGAGTCAACAGAGGGAAATGATCAAGGGCCAGTGAATAAATTGTTTTGCTACTTGGCGACCCAGCATAAGCAGACGAGATGTGTTATGAACATAACACTGGGTCAAAACTTGCATCAGGAATTCACCACAGAGATAAACTCCAACATTTTTTCAGCTCATGGTATTCTAGGGTACTGACACCAACACGAGCCAGCCATTTTCCACTAATATCAAGTGAGCTGAACAAAAATAAGAGACATGGGTCATCAGAACGACAGAGTCCATGTTCTGGATGGATCTTATGAGCTTGGGAGGATGTTCTGACAGGTCCTTAATGCACAAAGCTAATGCACAAACACAGGGCAAAACATGAAGTAACTCTATCTTAAACTACCACAACAGCACTTCATTTAAATGGAATTTGACTCCTCTGTGCTCTCAGCCACCAATGACAGGTCACAAACTGGCTGAAAACTATCTGTTAACACTGTTACAGGAGAGCAGGTAGTGTATCATGGAAAACAGCACCATGCTAGGATCTCACCTGAAAAAAAGCACAGAGATATAAACTAACTTGCCCCACTAACAATATTCTATTTATAGAGGAAATTGGAGGTAGGGGAGGTGGTTGAAATGCAAAATGTATAGCCTCCATCATCTTCAGGGGAATAAAACAAAACCCAACACAAAACCACAACTGAATATTTATTGGAAGGGGAAGCCTTTTTATGAAACTCTTTCAGTCAGGAAACATGCCTATGAGAAGGATTTTCTACTAGACTCACTGCTAGATCATATTTGGCCACAGTACAATTCTATTATCCAGTATGCACGTGAGGCAGGAAATCACACCACAAACAAGGGGAACCTCTTCTAATAATAAAAATAAAGTATATTAACGCTGAACATTAAGATTCAACCACCTTTACTTCTTACACAATGTACAGTTTGCTGGAGAATGCTGCTTCTTCCTTAGAATTTTTCTAGCACTGGTAGTTTGATGAGTCTCTTAGATCACATTTACATTAGCAGAGTCGTCCACTTTTTGGAAAGCCAGGAAGAAGGCAGAGGTTAAGCCAAACCTTTAAGGATGTCAGAGAGGAACTCTTCATCAAGGACTGTAGCAACAGGAAAAAGGGTGATGGGTTCAAATTGAAACAGGGGAAGTTCAGGTTAGACATAAGGAAGAAGCTCTTTACTGTGAGAGTGGTGAAGCACTAGAACAGGTTGTCCAAAGAAGTTGTGAATGCGCCATCCCTGGCAGTGTTCAAGGCCAGATTGTACAGAGCCTTGGGTGACATGGTCTAGGGTGAGGTGTTCCTGCCCATGGCAGGGGGGTTGGAAATGGATGATCTCAAGGTCCTTTCCAACTGTAACCATCCTATGATTCTAAGTGATCCAAACAGTAAAGGTAGCATGAAAAGCTATTGTAGGGGCCCTTCAATCCCATCCCTCGGGTAACTCCATCCTTCGTCACAAGATACTGCTCTAGTGAGCCAAACCAAAGGTCAGCAGACAAACTTTGACTTGCCCCATAACTAGACCCAAGCTGGCTTTAGCCACCAACCAGGGCTGATAACAAACAAGAAGTCAGGCTTCCAGCTGAATTTCAGTTTAGTTATTTTTGTTTTAATGTATGTGTGAATCAATTAATCCTGTCATAGAAGGGCATCATAAACTGTGTGCCAGAGTTAATGAGTCAGACATTATCACATCATTACACCAGCTGGCATAATGTAGCATGTGTTGTTTGTCATAATATACACTGCCTTGCTTAACAACCATTAATTGTTTACATGAGCAGTCATATTTTTCTTCAAAGAACCTTCAGCGACTGGTTCATATTTTGAAAGCTTCTTAAAGCTAGTGACTCCTACTAGTGAAAGATAATGAAAATCCAGCCCTTCAATGGAGATAACCAGAGTGGATTTACACATAATGACAATTAAAACCCCATCTCCTTCATGAAAAAAAAAAAAATAATCAAAATCAAAACCCAAAATCATTCTGATCCCAGCCAGCTCCAGGAATCCAGTCCCCACTGGTCAACGCTGCCATAAACATTAATTGATTAGATGCCCCTCTGCTCAGCAAGGAGTGAGTGTTTCCTTCTTTTGCTCATACAGAGCACTAAGCACAAGTGTTTGCTAGTTCTCACTCCACTTTGGAAGGTATCAGAAGAAAGAGGATGGCAGCTAAAAGCCTAACTGGCATAAGACCCACATAGTACTAGAACTAGATCTGCTTTGTGAGTTATCAACCTGCACTACCAACAAGAGATGTTGGTGAGTTTCTGTCACATCCATCACCTGGGTTTGTCACAGACATCAGTCTCACTTTATCATAATAGTTTGGCCACTAGTGTCTTCTTGGCTGACTAAAGATAACATTTGGACTCTCTCAGCAACAAATCCAGGTTTACCAGCTTTCTGTGAATTGGATTCAGTCTGCTTCTGGCCAGATTTGTTGGCCATATGGCTTCCCAAACCCAAAGGCTAATAACATGTTTAAGGCTGAATATACTACAGCAGCCAGGAACACTGAATTCGAACCGCAGGCAGCTTCTGTGTCCATTCACACACTCACACCAACTTTTGTTACATTGGAGTTCTTCTTTTAGAGAAACGTCCTTTGAAACAGGCAAGGGAGTAAAAATTAAACAAAATGTATTTAGTAAGTCGCTGCTACATAAGAGAACACCAGGGTAGCCTGAAAAACTAAAGATAAGGTCCTTTCCATAATAAAGAAATACAGAAATATGGAGTATTAATGCCTCAAACAACCTTAATGTACTGTTAGTTTGATGTAAGACACCCGTGATTCCGGGAAGTGCTAAAAACAACAGATGCTGCTCTTTTGATGGGAAACATACAATCCTGCTCATTCACCTTATGGAATTCATTGTCACTATACCCTGCTATTGCACGTGCCACAGATGTGGTTAAGGAGACCTTGCGCAGCAGCAAAGTCTCTCTGACATTTTAAACCCTATGTGCCAGCCAGCTTATGCACATCGCTACAGACAAATTACTGCATACTCTACTGTCTTGCATTCACACCTAAGCAAGACCTGACTCAACAAAGCACTAGGGCATAAGCATCAGAGTAGCCAGCTCAAGTTGTATGCTTGCAAAAAGAAGCGTTATCTTCTGCCCACATCTTTATAGGTGGTGGCTAACACACACTAATGGAGTTCACAAGTTAGAATCATAGAATGGTCTGGGTTGGAAAGGACCTTAAGATCATGCAGTTCCAACCCCTTGCCATGGGCAGGGACACCCCACGCTAGACCGTGTCACCAAGGCTCTGTCCAACCTGGCCTTGAACGCTGCCTGGGACGGAGCATTCACCACTGCTTTGGGTGGGGAATGGTGTAAAAGGATTTTTTGTGATGTGACTGAAGCACTGAGACAAAGGGGCACAAAATCACAAAATGGGATATAGAAACCTTTATAAGTAGTTTTAAGTAATGTTAAGCTTGATGGCTTTGTAACAGTAGCAATGGAAAATTACTGAGGTGCATGATACGTAGAGAAAAAAAATAGAGTACAGCTAGAGAACATACTGAGAATTCTCACAAGATAAATCGTTATAGTTGGCCTAGTTTTAAGAAAAACAGTCTAGAAGAACAGGACACAGGGATAAGGAGTATCTGGGAATGGCAGGTGTCCAGGATGGGCTACAGTTAAACTAACTGATAAGTAGGAGGATAGGAGGATTATTATGTCTCTGGTGCTAACAAACCAATTAAACTGGTATGAGCATCTACTGCGCGTGCTTCAAAGGCTGCCAGAGGTGATGAAGATTGTTGGAAGAAGTACACAACCCTCAGAGACCACCACCACAATTCTGTACGCATGCGGGGATCTCTCTGGAAAATGATGTAATCCATACGTAGCCTCATGAATATGTGTGTATGCCCAGGGACTATGTAAGGGTGGCTTGTATAGCAATACGGGGACACACATTAGGAGGAGTTACCCCCGTGTCTCCCGGCGCCACAATAAAGAATACCTGCTTGTCAGCTTGAAAACTTTGTTGGCAAGTTTGTTCCTGGAGTTTTCTCCGAATCAATTTGGCGACCCAGGTGTGACCCTCTCTGCTCGGCTGCAGGACCCGCTGAGGACAGGGCTCCCTAGGGCCCTCGGGAATTTTTCCCAAAGGGACCCCTCGACTCATTCAGATCGCTGCGGGAGCAGACAAGGACCATCTCATAAAAGGTATTCTTTTTTTTTGTATAGTCTGTAAGGTGCAGGGGGCACCTCAGTTTCTTAAATTGGTTTGGTAAACTGGTTTGGTAAACTGCTTTGGTAAGCGTACGCATGGTTTGGAAGCCTTCCGTAAATCGAGATAAGAAATCTCTTAGGTAAAGGCATATACCCGGCTGCTAGCGTCCGTTTGGTATACACTCACAAGAAGCAGGGGGCTTCTTGTGGTTTGGGTCCTGCAAGACACAGGGGGTGTCTTGCAGAAAAGGTTTTGGATTTTACTGGTATACACCCAAAGGAAGCAGGGGGCTTCTTGTTGTTTGGGTCCTGCCAGATGCGGGGGGTGTCTTGCAGAAAAAGGTTTTGGATTTTACTGGTATTTGATTTATTTTGTGGCTTGTTATATTAAGGATTTTGGTCTTGTGATTTTGGTATCAGTGACAGACTGTTATAACTAAGCAGGGGGCATCTTGTGATTTAGGTCCTACAAGACACAGGGGGGTGTCTTGTGGAAATGGTTTTGGGTCCAGTGTGCTATCAACAGCCCATAAGGGATTTGATTCAGTGACGCTGTCAGCGTGGGTCCCTGAATAGGTTAGTAGAATCACCCTCCAATACAGTGGGCTGTTCAGTATGGTTCCCACAGTGGGACGCAGACAGGCTGGTCGGACACAAGGGTCTCATCCTTCCTGGGACACTGACAGGCTGGTCAACTATAAAGGGTTCAAGGAAACCCCCCTATTAATGTTACAATATGGTCTGAGCTATAAGGGTTAGGAAGTATTGCTTTTGATTCTACTGGTATTCGCCTATTTTGTGGCTTGTTACAGTAATGATTTTGGTCTTGTGATTCTGGTACTGGTGACAGGATGTTATAACTGTGTTATTAACTGTTGTTTGTTTGGTTGAATTTAAGTCTCTGTCTTTGTCTCAAGTGTTGTAACTGTGTGGAGTATGTCTGGGGATCCCATCTGTGTGTGTGTGTGTGTGAATGTGAGATTGATAACGGAAAATCAGCAGAGTGAAGAGATCTTGAAAAAGAATCCTTTTGGGTGCATTTTGGCACACTGGAAAAAACTTGGAGGGTCTCCTGGGGGCTTGGTAAATAAGAAAATATTGGTAAAATATTGTAACCAATGGTGGCCTTTGTATACTTTGGAAGATCAGGAAAAATGGCCTAAAAATGGAACTCTGAACTATAATACAGTGTTACAATTAATGTTGTTTTAAGGGGGTAAGGAAAATGGGATGAAGTAATGTATGCAGATATGTTTTTCACTTTAAGAAATCACACGGAGTGACAGACTGAATGCAAAATTAATATAGCTCCGCCAGATTCCTTAATTTTGGCTTTGGAAAAGGACAGGGAAAAACTGAAAGTTACGCTGGAGATGCTCAGCCTCTGATATTGGGGAAAGATGTTTAAAGTTAAAAAACAGTAATCAGGAAGATAGGGTGGAAAATCACGTACTACAGGTACCTCCGAGAGGAGCACCCTCTGCCTCTGTCCTATCTGATATTGATAAGGAGGAAGAGATTTCTGTCACTGGCAACAAGCGGCACATCCACATTCAGAGTTAAGAAGGGGTTAAACCAGAAGTGCTGTTGCAGAGGCAGGCATCTGCAGGCCCTGCAGAGCAGGGGGAGCTGCTGTGAGAAAAAGAAAAAAAAAAAAAGGAAAACCAAGGGGGAAAGGAGGGGAGCTCGAGCAGCTCCAGTGTTTGAGCGTGGGAGGAGGGATGTCTGCAGGAGGTGGGGGAGTGGGCTCTTCTCTTCTGTGGGACCGGACCGGTGTGCGTGCTATGGGGGGTTTTGGACGCTGGAAGTGAGACTGCCTGGGGAGGGCAGTGCCATGGAGTGGCTCCGGTGACTGAACTGGAACTAAACTGACGGGGACCTGGGGAATCTACGCTAGCAGATCCACTGGTTACATTAAAACTAGGGACTAGAGGAAATAAAGTGGAATTTTAGTGGATACAGGAGCAAATTATTTGGTGTTAAATCAGAGAGAAAAGAATTCGTTACAGATGTGGGAGCTACTGGCCACCAGGAAAGAAAAAGAAAAAAAAAAAAAAAAGGCATTCTTTCTGAAACCTTTAAAGTACAAATTGGGAAAACAAATGGGAATGCATAAATTTTTATGCATGCCAAATTCTCTACAATCTTTGTTAGGGCAAGAAGCAACATTTAAAGAAGGCAAAATGGAATTCAGAGTTAAAAACAATTAATTGCAGTTTTGAGTTTAATTCAACAGAAAAGCAAAAAGGAGGACCTCCCTGAAATAGAAGAAATCCTTAATCAGGTATATGTGGGAGTATGGGCATCTGAAGTTCCAGGTAAGGCGAAAAATGCTTTGCCTGTTAAAGTGGAAATAAAAAGGGGGGCCTACCCAATTAGAATAAAACAGTATCCCTTAAAATTAGAAAATCAAAGGGAATTAAAAAAAATGATAAATTTTAAAATATAGATTATTAATTGAATGTGAATTGGAATATAATACTCCTATCTGGACAGTAAAGAAATATGATGAGAAAAGTTGCAGATTGGTTCACGATCTCAGGGCAATCAACAAAATTGCAGAGGATATTCGTCCAGTAGTAGTTAATTCGTATGACTGATTGACTAAATTGAACAATAATCAGAAATGGTTTGCCATCCTGGATTTAAAGGATACTTTCTTTTGCTTACCATTGGTCAAAGAAAGCCACAATTATTGGCTTTCAAATGGGAAAATCCTGACACAGGAAGGGAAACTCAATTAACTTGAACAGTATTACCTAAAGGGTTAAAAAAACAGTCCGGCAGTTTTTGGAAATCAGCTAGCATGAGAACTAGAATCATGGAAGCCACCTACTTAAATGGGACTCTGTTACAATATGTGGATGAGCTGTTAATTGCTACAGAAACAAAGGAAGAATGTATCAAGTAGACAGTGGAATTGTTAAATTTTCTGGGACTGAATGGTTATCGGGTATCCAGACAAAAGGCCCAACTAACCCAAACCCAAGTTTCCTACCTAGGATATGAAATAACAGGAGGACAGAGAGAACTTGGAACTGCTAGAAAAGAAGCCATTTGCCAGACTCCAAGACCATTGACTGTCAAGGAGCTCCGGACATCCCTGGGAATGACTGGATGGTGCAGACTTTGGATCCATGATTATGGTGTTCTGGTAAGACCCCTATATGAACTGTTGAAAGGAAACTCTCCCTCTTTAGAATGGACTGATACAGCAGAGGGGGTTTCTAGAAATTTAAAAACAGAGCTAATGAGAACTGCAGCTCTGTGACTGCTGGATGTGACTAAATCCTTTTGGCTATATTCCTGTGAAGAACAGGGAACAGCTTTGGGGATCCTTGCTCAGAAATTAGGACCCTACAGATGGGCAGTGGCTATTTTTCAAAACAGCTGGATGAAGCGAGCAAAGGATGGCCCAGATGCCTAAAAGCTATGGCAGCAGTTATCACAAATATTAAAGAGGCTTGCAAATTTACTTTGGGACAAAAGATTACTGTACTAGTGTCCCATGTGGTATCAGTAGTCCTGGAGCAGAAAGGAGGTTATCTCCTTCACATTTTTTTAAATACCAGGCCACCACTGTAGAACAAGATGATACAGAAATTGTGGTCACTAACGTTGTGAATCCAGCGTCCTTTTGCAGGAACAATCGACAGAACCAGTAACAAAAGACTGCTTGACCACCATGGAGACTGTATATTCGAGCTGACCAGACTTGAAAGAAAAACCTCTGGAAGATGGTGATTCTTGGTTTACTGATGGTAGTAGCTTCATGAAAAATGGTAAATGAAAGGCAGGATATGCAGGAAATTCTACAATTACTGCAAGCTGTTCAGCTACCTGAAGAAGTAGCTATTATGTACTGTAAAGGACATCAGCAAGGTGACTCTGATCAAGAAATTGGAAATAATTTGGCCAATTTTGAAGCCAAACGAGCAGCTGAACAATTTCAAATCATGTCCTTAATCCCTGATGGCAAACTAACAATTGAAAAATATAAAGCTAGATATTCAAAAGAGGATAGAATATTGATTGAGGATCTTAAGAGACAGGAAAATAGAGGGTTGGGCTCAAATACCTGGTGGGCGAATTGTAATCCCCTATAACCAGCTCTGAATGTTAGCTCGGGAAGAACATAATAAAACTCATTGGGGTAGCAACTCTTTGCATAAATATTTAGACAAACAAATCTATACACCACAGTTCAATTAGTGACAAAACAATGTCAGCTATGTCTTAAGAATAATCCTAAGACTGAAAATAGAAATCAAACTGGGACAACTGGGAGAGGAAGTTATCCGGACAGCAGTGGCAAATAGATTTTTCTGAATTACCAAAAAAAAAAAAAGGGGTGGTTATCGATATTTATGGGTGTTAACGGATACTTTTTCAGGCTGGCCAGAAGCATTCCCTTACAGAATAAATAATGCAAAACAAGTGATTAAAATATTATTTAACAATATAATAAGATCATTTTGGGGTACCAGAGGCAATTTCTTCTGACCGAGACTCGCACTTTAGTGCAAAATTGTTACAAGAAATTAGGAAAAAATTAGAAACTGATTGGCAACTGCATGTTCCATATAGGCCTTAGGCCAGTGGGCAAGTAGAAAAGATGAACCATCTGATTAAACAACAAATTAGTAAAATATGTCAGGAAACAAATTTATATTGGTACCAGGCATTGCCACTGGCTTTATTAAGAATTCGAACTAGACCCCGGTCAAAAGAAGAGGTTAGCCCATTTGAGATTTTGTATGGAAGACCGTATCAGTCCCAGTTTAAAGGAGAAAGTCTTCAGGAAGTGGGAGAAGGCTATCTCTGACAGTTTCTGATCAATCTGGGAAAACAATTGGAGGAGATAATAGGGAAAAGAGCAAGAGGTTTGGATTATCCAATTCACCCTTTCAGATCTGGAGACTGGGTTTATGTTAAGAATTTTTCAGGAGATCCTCTACAGGAGAAGTGGAGCGGACCGTACCAGATATTATTGATCACCTTTACAGCAGTGAAGATAAAGGAACAACCTGCTTGGATACATTATTCAAGAATAAAGAAAGCACCACAGCCAGAGAAGACAGGGTGGATTGAACCTTCAGTACCCTTGCGTATGAAATTGTGTCGGTCATAATTTGGACTCATATGATAACTGGCGCACAAGCTTGGGACCAGAATTTATACCTGAAATTAGTGCAGAATGTTACTAATGTTTTAATCGTAGTGACTGTTGGGTGTGTGCACAGTTGCCTAAATCAGGAGAAAGCCTGGATCTCCCATTAACTGGAGTTCCAATTCCTAACACTGTTTCATGGACAAATTTCTGGGTGAACACTAGCAATCTGTATTCGAAGGAAAGGTTAACATTGAGAATAGTTAATCCTAACCCAGGTAATAAATATTACACCTGTGCACAAAGATGTATTACACCAGGAACCAGGTAGGAGATCAGGCTTGTTTAAATGCCACAGATGTAGGTCACCATTCAAATTGCAATCATACAATTAATATTGTATGGTAGATGGTATCGTAGTTCAGTGATGGCCCGTTCCTAAAGGGAAAGGATGGTATTAGTTATGTGGAAAAAATGCTTATAAGATTCTACCCCCAACTGGAAGGGGGCATGCACCTTAGGTGCTATAATACCCAATTTTACTATCATCAACAGGTACCCTTCCAGGACCTGGATTAGAAGTTTTGCTAAACGAATTAAGTGAGGGTTTAACCCTATTATTGAACAGCAAAACTCATTTCACAGTTTTGTAAAAGGGCTAATTCCATCTTTGGCAGTAAGTGAATTAGAGAAGGCAATTATAAAATATCTCGGCAAACATAGAGGAAATGGAAAGTAAAAACATCGATATAATCCAGGCAGAACAACAAGAAATAACTAGCCTATCTAAGGTGATATTACAAAACCGAATGGCTCTAGACATGTTACTGGCATCACAAAGAGGGGTTTCTTCCATAATCAATGAAAGTTGGTGTTCCTATACAGACTAAAGTGGCAGAATTGAAACAGATCTGGAGGAAATTTGGAAACAAACTAAGATATTTCATGAAATGGCCATGGATGACACCTCCTGGGGTTTTGAAGAAACATGGAAAAAGTTAACTTCATGGTTACCCAATCTCTCCTGGTTGAGGCAACTGGTTGCAGGAATATTGGTGTTAATTATTTAAATATTGATTACTTGTGGTATGATACAATGTTCCCTCTGGTGTCGTAAACGGTCTATGATAAATTACGAAGAATGGAAACGGAATGAAACTAAGCACCAGGTAGAAATGGGAAATTATTTCAAAAAGACTTTTGATGGTAATGGTAATATATAAAATGTTGCAAAAGAATTAGCAAAAGGACAGAAAAAGGGGGGAATTTGAGACAAAGGGGCACAAAATCACAAAATGGGATATAGAAACCTTTATAAGTAGTTTTAAGTAATGTTAAGCTTGATGGCTTTGTAACAGTAGCAATGGAAAATTACTGAGGTGCATGATACATAGAGAAAAAAAATAGAGTACAGCTAGAGAACATACTGAGAATTCTCACAAGATAAATCGTTATAGTTGGCCTAGTTTTAAGAAAAACAGTCTAGAAGAATAGGACACAGGGATAAGGAGTATCTGGGAACTGCAGGTGTCCAGGATGGGCTACAGATAAACTAACTGATAAGTAGGAGGATAGGAGGATTATTATGTCTCTGGTGCTAACAAACCAATTAAACTGGTATGAGCATCTACTGCGCGTGCTTCAAAGGCTGCCAGAGGTGATGAAGATTGTTGGAAGAAGTAAACGACCCTCAGAGACCACCACCACAATTCTGTACGCATGCGGGGAACTCTCTGGAAAATGATGTAATCCATACGTAGCCTCATGAATATGTGTGTATGCCCAGGGACTATATAAGGGTGGCTTGTATAGCAATACGGGGACACACGTTAGGAGGAGTTATCCCCTGTGTCTCCCGGCGCCGCAATAAAGAATACCTGCTTGTCAGCTTGAAAACTTTGTTGGCAAGTTTGTTCCTGGAATTTTCTCCGAATCAGCGCCTTTACTGCAGACCCTCCCAATTCCTTATTACACTATGTTAGTTTTATAAATCTTCACAGAGTATTGCAGAAACTAAGCAAGCATAGGCCCAAGGAGTATTGATCTGTATTTCTTTAAGAGATGCAGGGAAGGAGGATCCAAGCATTTATCACACCTGATACGCCATATGTCAGAGGCTACCTCAAACCCAGATGAAAATGAAGAAGGATTCTTCTTTTCCTAATGAAACTGAAGCCTAGGGAAAGTCATGGGCAGACCAGTGACTTTCCTATTCCATCTTGAAGAGATGATTTTACCTCTTAGTTGGACTTAAAGTAATTGTTTAAAGGCTTCCAATCTCTGAAATCTGTAATGAAATCTGTAATCCTGACCTGCTGGATATGAGCTATACAATTACTCTGAGTATATTTATAGCAAATAATCCATTTCCACAAAGCTCCAAATATTCATAGCTCCTGATACACGACACTGTGTCCAAGGGTCTGGATTATAATTACTTCTGCAACAAGGTGGAAGGCCACATCTGACTTCCACTAAGCCCTTTGAGGGGGCTTATCCTCTCTTTTTTAAATGCATTTGACATATTAAGTCTTTGGCTGAATCCATATCTATCATGAGGGAGCAGAAAACAGAGATTAAATAAAAAAGCAAAAAACCAAACCCCGCATCCAGAGCAGTTCACCCATTGCCAACCAACACAGCATAACCCATAAACTACACCGAGCAGGAAGCAAATCCCAATGATACTGTTCACTTCTGTCAACTAAAGCAGAAGATGAGATGTTCATTGGATACCCTGATGAAAACTGATAATCACTGCAAGTTATAAGCCACACACAGCTCTAAGTAACCCTTTAATTATGAAGCTAACACAGAGGCTTAGTGAGACAGAGGCACTCAAAGCACAAAGGGTCCCACTACCAACTGACATAAAGCCTCCTACAGACCTCTGTGGTCATGAGTGTGGGCCCACGTGCATCTGCTTCACTCAGATACGTGCTTCAGTGACACTGAAATGGGAAAAGGGTTTCATCTTACACATGGAGCTACACAGGCTCTGGAGTTGCTCACTTAACTAGGGGTTAGAAAAAGCAAGCTGTACTCGAGCAAATTTATGCAGTATTGAGAGCAAGTTATTCACACAGATGATAACCTCCTGTTTTGTGACTTACCATATTAGCCTTCTAGTCATTCAAAGGATAACTTTGGTTATTTCTTTCTACAATTTGATTTTTTATGTATTATTTATCTCTTTCAGGTATTATTATTAAACTCAATGTACAGAATAAGCAAAAAAAGCTGTCTTATGGAATGACTTTTCCTTCAAGCCTCTTCCTATAGCTCCTTTCTGCTGCAGCACCTCCAAAGCTGCTAGCTGCTGGCACATACCTACACATAGCAATCATTTCTTCATGTGAGCTGGGAACAACGTCACACACTATTTAGACAAGGAAATAGCATGAGCTGCAATGTTGTGATAGAACAGCACAGGTTTCAAACTTAGTCACTAAGTTCAGTACTGTTTTTCCAGGTGAGTCCTAGCCCCCTTACTCAGACAACCAAGCACTTGTAACCCCAGGTCTTCACTGTCATGTTTAACATTAAGCATTGAGGTGCTCCTTCACTTGTGGATAAACTTCATAGAATCACAGAATCATAGAGAAGGGTTTGGGTTGGAAAGGACCTTAATATCAACCAGTTCCAGCTCCCTACCATGGGCAGGGATGCCTTTCACTAGACCATGTCATCCAAGGCTCTGTCCAACCTGGCCTTGAACACTGACAGGGATGGAGCATTTACCACTTCTTTGGGCAACTTGTGCCAGCGCCTCACCACCCTCATAGTAAAGAACTTCTTCGTTAGATCCAACCTGAACTTCCCCTAAGTTTGAACCCATCACCCCTTGTCTTATTACTACAGTCCCTGACAAAGAGTCCCTCTCCAGTATCCTTGTAGGCCCTCTTCAGATATTGGAGGGCTGCTCTGAGGTCTCCACGCAGCATTCTCTTTTCAGGGTGAACAGCCTCAACTTTCTCAGCCTGACTTTATAAAGGAGGTGCTCCAGCACCTGATCATTCTCATGCCCTCCTCTGGACTTGCTACAACAGCTCCACATCCTTTTTATGTTGAAGAAACTGCACACAGTGCTCCAAGCGGGGTCTCACAAAAGCAGAATAGAGGGACAGGATCACCTCCTTTGACTTGCTGGTCACACTCCTTTTGTGATGCAGCCCAGGATACGGTTGGCTTTCTGGGTTACTTCCTTTGCTACCTCAGGTCTAGCATTTTCAGCCTGTTACAAGATCAACTGCTCCTATCAGGAGTCAAATGATTTGTTTCACCAAGCAGAGAGGAAAACTTCTTCAGATAGTAAATACACAACAGTGGTCGAGAACAGTGAGCAAGGGGGAGGGCTATCCAAGTTTTCTAACCGCTAGAAAGTTCCAGTGCTTCAAAGATGATAACAGATAGACAAAAAGGGTTAAAGCATCTGGCCACATGGCTCTCATCAGTTCTCCTCAGCATGGCAAAGCGCATTGTTTGGCGTAATCATGACACAGATCTGCATGTGTATGTCTTCAATAATTCATGTTGCAGCTTGTCTCACAGTGGGGACAGATGTCAGTGAAATCAATGACAGCCGATCATGCTGATCCCTCCCATAATCATATGAGAGCTGGTCCTGTGGTGACACTGAGCCTTGGGAATGCACCCGGTGATGCTGATGTGAGGATGACAAGGAGAGGCAGATACAGATACCTATGTGCAATTCATACATGTGAGCAAACACACCAGTGCACAGGCATTTGCAAATACATCAAAACACAACTTAGGTGAAGTCAGAGCACTTCGCAGACAAAAGGGAGGGGCATTACTAAGATACCTATCATGAGGGGTGAGGTAAGTCACAACCCCATAGCTTACATGAACACAGCACACACATGCCCTTCAACATGAACCAAGGGCTTCCTCTAGTTTGCCTGCTGCTTTAAATACTTTGATTCCAAACTGATGCAACACCTCCTCTTATGCCTGTACCATGTTGCTTTACGTTAGGCTGCCCAAATACAGCAACAGATTACAGAAGTCACGGTACAGTTATACCTACCAGAAAGCTCAGATATAATCTCTCATGGAGCAAAAGTGACTTACTGCTAAATAGAATTATTGGATCCTTTCATCTGATTTGAGAAATCTATTGTTGCTGGACAAGACCCTCACATTACTGTGAGCATTAAATGGGTTCTTGTTCTTTTTTTTAATCCACTGTCTAGTCTGACTCTTTACAGGTCTTCTGTTTTCATAGATACAAGAACCATCTGATTTATTGCTGATGATGTGCTGTTTCAAACACACAAATATTTAGCTCAGTTCTAACTAAGCATATCTCTTTCTGCTCACTTGATTTCTGTCTCTGAAGCAGCAGTTCAGAAAATCCACAGCTAATATCCCTGGGCATTTGGCCTGGCTTCAGCAGAAGTTATGTGAAGTTATAAAAGAAAGATAGGAGTTAAACATAGGGAGAACTTGATGATCTTGAGGTCCTTCCTTTCCAACCTAACCATTCTATTTCTGATTCTATGGAAGCACTTTCAAGGCCCAAGTGGAATCTTTGTCTTACAGTTGCAGATCAGAGTATGACACGTGACTATACATACATGTGTACATATGGGATCTCTGTCAAGTGACAGAGGGAGAATGCCGGGACCCAAACTCATCCAAAGGGTTTTGTAACAGGTGCCTATTTCTGGGAAAGGGCCACATCAGGGAGGCATCACTGAGAAGCTCTGGCAAAGCTGTAGGTACACCACAACCCTACAAATGGTATGTTCTGAGTACCCATAGAATGGTACATTCTGCAGTTTTGCCATTCAATCACTTTCTTGTTACTCAAGAGTTCAGAGCATTTTCCCCAGAGCTGCCAGCCCCACAGCAGAAACCTCATCCAAGGTAAGTGCATTTAAAAAGGACATTAATTTCTCATTACACCAGGATGAGATTGTTTGCAAGGCAATATCCTGACTGAGTCAGAGCATATCATTAGAGCTGCCATGCACACTGTTGTTTAACATCATGTGCCGTTTTTCTTTGGAAGGTGCATCTACATAAACATTTCTAATCACAGCCCTGTAAAGAGGCACGGTATAATAATTTATGACTTTTAGATAATATGTCATATGAATCTTAACATATGGCATTATACTGTATGATGGCAATCTTGGCTCTTCCAAGGGAACCTGGATAACATCCAGTGAGATGTGAATGAGCCAACCACAATAGAAAACCATATCAATGCTAATCCAGGTTTACACCTTTCATTCAGCACTCCAAGCTTTCCACCAGATGGTTTTGCACAGAAGCACTAATGCTGAAATAATTGTGTGGACTCCCCCAGCTTTCTGACATGGTATTTCAAAAGCCTTGAAAGTGAAAAGAATCCCAGTAAATGGTACCAGCTATACCCATGTGCAAGAAATAGTCTTTGGAAGAAGGTGTTGAAAGGTGACTCAAGAGCTTTGCCATTCTGGGTGACAGCCGCTTCCTTTGGCTTGTAAGGGCAATCCAGGGCAGCTTCCTTACCTATTTTAGGGAGCCCTTTCCCAACAAAGCCTATCCTTAGTTCACAGGAAATCAACAGAAGGCACAAGGACCTGGTACAGCAGCACGCTGCCAACCTCTGCCACCAGATACCATCTAGGCCATTCTTAATCACCACCCAAATAAGCAGCCACAGACACCAGGTCAGGAGAAACCACACACTGCAAGACACTGTGCATTGGGTTTGCTGTGCCAGTACCCTCATACCAGGATAAATGAGGAACAAGTCTGGATCTGGCCATTACATCCATGTATTACTGGGGGTTTTCTTTGGTGGAGGTGGTGGTGTTCACGTTGTGGGTTGATTTATCCCAGCGGACTGCACCAGGCAGTGCCTTTAGAACTTATAAAACACCTTAGAAGTTTATCAGGCTTTGATACAAACAGCAGGATCCAGTTCTGCCATACCCTACCTTACAGACTGTGCAAATACTACAAGACCCTCAGCTGGTTCCTGTAAGTTCCCTAGAGAACTAGAAGTTCCCCTAGAGAGAATTTATAGGAAGCCTTCCCATGCCAAAAAGGCATTTTTTAAAACATTCCTGCCCCATTTATGCCTCTGTATTCTTACTTGCTTGATAGCGTATCATGCGCTTAGCTCCACAGAAAGCTCTCTTTTGTCGGAGGTACCTTAAAATGGCATCTCCCTGGTCCTGAATGCTGTCGGCCATAGGGGACGTGCCCCTTATGTGACACATACGAAGAGCACATATGTCAGCTTTTTCTTTCCTAAAAATCCAAAAGCCCCCTTTCCCCCCCTAACCCTGGCCACCCCCAACAGCATATGTGCCATGAACCAGCTGTCAAAGAAATACGATTTTAAGATTCTTGCCTTGGATGCACATTTTCAGAGTAGTTGAAATAAAACAGCATATTGCTCACATTGTGCCAGAAGTGTAAGGAAGAGGAAAGCAAAGGTTTAACTTTTGCTGTTAGATCCCTGTTCTTTTGTAGGAGGCATGGCTCCATCAGACACAATAGCTTTGTTACAGCACATTTCATTCAGGGCTGAAGCTCTGAATATTCAGCAGGGCTCCAGGCTACTGATTCTTTGCAGCAAGGTTTCTTGTCTTCCAGGAAGCCCTTGACAAAAGGTCACAAACAATTCGCTCATTCCTCTTATTAAAATAAAGATGGGAAGCATTGATGATAGCTCTGCCCAGCAGCTAACTTCATCATCTGTAGCAGTTCCAACATATGCTTGTGAGATAATGAAAAATACAGCATTAAATACAGTGGCAGATTGAATGTTGTTTCAGGGTAAATATAGTAAGTAATTTTTTTTTCCTCCTCATTTCCTCAGAACCTGTTTAGCATTAGACTGTTAATATCATCACTGATACATGACAAAACCATTGCATAATATACTGCATTCAAAGCCACCCCCCCCCCCCCCCCCATAAAAGTGAGCAATGACAAAGTACGAACATTATTCAAGCATTCATAATAATGAAGTGCTTGGAGCCATATTTCACTGGGCAGACCTTCCAAGAATTTGGCTTCAGACCGGGACATGTGCCCCTGAGTCTCTCACCTTCTAAGCCAAGCTCAAGACAGAGTCACTTCAGTCTTTGTTTCAGATCCTGTGGCTTCACTAATGTCCTTGACCCTTGCTGCTGGCCACTGCTTACTGTCAAAGCATACCTCAACTTGTAATCTTGTCAGCATCCAAGGCAGCTGGTTTATTTTCTCCAGGGAGTCTTCCTTGGAAGCCTAGACAGTATTTTCCCTGGTTTTCCAGTGTTTCTGTGTGAAACACATATGCATATTTTCAACAGACCAAACATCATCCTCATGGCCCTCCTCTAGACTTGTTCCACCAGCTCAGTTGAGACAATTCTCCATCCTGCTTGATGATGGTACAGAACAGCAGTGACAAGTGGTACATCTGAACCTGGGGTCAAATCAGTGCACTGTGTGTTTCTACACACTCCAACAGAGAACAAATCAAACCACTTCAATCAGAATAAACATCTTCTTTTCTTTACTATTTTCAAGGTATCTTTTTTTCAGGTATCTTTGTGGGGTTGGAACTAGATGATCTTAAGGTCCTTTCCAACCCAAACTATTCTATGATATTTTCCAGGCTTTTCAGGAAACCAAACATAAAAAACCCCCTAGAACTTGGCAGGTTTTGAAGATGTACACCCTTGGAATATGGCTGTAGCACAACTAAAGCTACCTGAGCTAGCTGCTAAAAGGTTCATGCAAAACCAGTCCCCACAATCACCTGTCAGTTTTATCACACGCTTAACCATAAGCTACTGCAGGACCTGCCTCATTTCTGTTCTAAATTCTGTAGAAAAAGCAGGGATTTGCACATGATTCAACAACCATGATGACCAAAAGCTATTTTCAACAAAAAGGAGTATAACTTACTGAAAAGCTATAAAAGGTAACTAAAAGGTAACTTTCTCTGTACTATCCCCATACTGAGCTCTTGCCACCTGGTAGCATTGCACATTATGCTCCAAGTTTCATCACTGCAGTAGAGACACAAATGTATTCCTGATGACGAAAGCCAATAAATCCTTTTGATACACCAAAGCCACCAGTGCAAAACAAAGTCTATTGCAAGAGGAAGAGGGCACAAAATAAACCCCTCAGATACTGTTACACTAGAATGTCATAGGCTGTAAAAGGTTTCTTTATGGATGAGGCTATGGTGTCTCCTCTGACACACCTGCTTTTTGATGGGAGACTGGTTTAAGCAGTTGATATCCAAGCTCTCTGTCTATCAGATAGTGATAAATAAGCCATTGCAGTACTGCAAAAGCATCCCCAGCACATCAGCTGAATGTTCCTGCTGATGATGCTCTCTGGGATTCACAGCCAGAAGCAACAGAGTGCTCATGTCCTCATGACCTGGAATTTTAATTCCACAAATAATATGTTAGGAGAAAGAGAACACTCTGTTCATGTGTAATCCCCAGGGACGTGTAAGCTACAGACACTTCAAGGCAGAGTTCACACTCAAGTGTACCTGCATAACAGCAAGAAATGAACTGACAGCATATTTTGAACATGCTCAGCCCAGTTCTTCCTGAACACCACACTAACGGGCTTAACTCCATCAGGTCAGGAAGTCCACTTCACCAGAGCCGATGCACGGTCCATGTATTCTCTACACACACTCGGCAGCTGTGGCTGAAGCACCCCGTTAACCCTGCTCTCTGTTGCTACTACACGAGAACATGGCACACAACTTCATTGTAATTGCTTGCACCAAGACACATGCTTCGGTATCATTCCCACACATGCACACAGAAATATTTGGTTCCTGAACAGGTGAAGCTAACAAGTAAAGCTGCCCATCAGCCTCCTGCTAGGATTGCAATATCTTTCCCCTGTTTCCCTGGGGCTTCAGGGTGGCCCTGGGCTTGATGTTGTAACTTCAGATGCACATTGCAGGCTGAAGCAGTCAGCCAGATGTGACATATGCAACTGACTCACCTTTTTTCTAGTGGTAGGCACATATATTACGTTGATACTTTTCTCTGACAGAATAAAACCCATGGTGAATTAAGTTATTAACAAGACAGAAGTAACCTTTACAGCTAACAGCAGCAGTGACTAGACTGACATCTTGAGAAGCAGGGTGATTGACAATTGGGTTTTGAGAAGAAATGACTTATGTAAACCCCATACAAGCTGCTCTTAAAACTGCTTAATGAGTAGACATTTAAGTTCCATCAAGAACCATTCTATGATTCTAAAATCCCTGCAGATGCATTCCCACTGCAAGAGAATTTATCTTGAAGCCAGAAAACAGCATTTTGAGTGTTGCCTTACTCAAGAAGTGCTACAATTCTTGGTGTCACCTGATCGAACTAAGACAAGAAGCAGGTTATAGACAGCTCACCAGGCAGCTACAGAGAAACTCGTTCAATGCTGTTCAGGCCATGACTGTCATTGCACTGCAACACGGAACAAAGAAATAAGCCATGAGAACTGGTCAGGTCAATCCTCTGGGTACTGCTCTGAGAGATTTCTCTACAAAAGTGCAAAACCGAGTGTTTAAAAGAATCACTGTAGATATACTAACAAAATCAATTCTAATGGAAATGTATAAATATGAATTTGATGGGAAGGTTCAGTCTTTCACCTACCAAAAGAGATTGTGTCTGAACTGGTGATGATTTATACAGGATTGAAGTGATTTATACAGATTTGAATAGAAATAATGTATAGAGAAACCAAAGACACAAAGGAATAAGGAAGGCCCTCCCACTGAGTCATGAGGTTCAGACTAGACCCCCTTGCTTCCTGAACTCCTGATGGAGCTGAGGTGCAGTCAGACCTAGCCCTAGTTTCAGACCTGGACAACGGTTTATGTCTAATGGAATTTTAAAGGAAATTTAGGTAGAGGAGTTAGAAGTGAAAAGGAAAAGGGAAGCCCTTATATAGAGTCACAAAGTTCAGACTAGATCCCGTTGTTTTGGCTGGATCTAGACATAGTCTCAGACTTGGTCAACAATTTATGTCCAAATGACAAATGTAACTTAACAGCAGTTTGTATTATTAAAATTAACCACAAGATTTCTAAACCACTTTGTGTGAGTGACAATAGATAATGTCCATGGTGAATCACACAAAAATAAAAAAGTACTGATTGGCACTGGTTGTGGGAACATAACCTTGAAAATAGGTGAGTTAACGCAGCTGTCAGCAAAACGGAGTCTTACAGAATCATAGAATCATAGAATAGTTAGGGTTGGAAAGGACATTAAGATCATCAAGTTCCAAGCCCCCTGCCATAGGCAGGGACACCTCACACTAAAACATACCACCCAAGGCCTCGTCCAACCTGGCCTTGAACACTGCCAGGGATGGAGCATTCACAACCTCCTTGGGCAACCTATTCCAGTGCCTCACCACCCTAACAGGAAAGAATTTCCTCCTTATTTCCAATCTAAACTTCCCCTGTTTAAGTTTGAACCCATTACCCCTTGTCCTATCACTATAGTCCCTAATGAAGAGTCCCTTCCCAGCATCCCTATAGGCCCCCTTCAGATACTGGAAGGCTGCTATGAGGTCTCCACGCAGCCTTCTCTTCTCCAGGCTGAACAGCCCCAACTTTCTCATCCTGTCTTCATATGGAGGGTGCTCCAGCCCCCTGATTATCCTTGTGGCCCTCCTCTGGACTTGTTCCAACAGTTCCATGTCTTTTTTATGCTGTGGACACCAGAACTATACACAATACTCCAAGTGAGGTCTCACAAGAGCAGAATAAAGGGGCAGGATCACCTCCTTCGACGTGCTGGTCATGCTCCTTTTGATGCAGCCCAGGATACGGTTGGCTTTCTGGGCTGCAAGCGCACACTGAAGCCGGCTCATGTTCATTTTCTCATCGACCAGCACCCCCAAGTCCTTCTCCACAGGGCTGCTCTGAATCTCTTCTCTGCCCAACCTGTAGCTGTGCCTGGGATTGCTCCCACCAAGCTGTAGGACCTTGCACTTGGCATGGTTAAACTTCATGAGGTTGGCATCAGCCCACCTCACAAGCAAGTCAAGGTCCCTCTGGATGGCATTCCTTCCCTCCAGCGTATCAACCAAACCACACAGCTTGGTGTCATCGGCAAACTTGCTGAGGGCGCACTCAATCCCACTGTTCATGTCAGCAACAAAGATGTTGAACAAGACTGGTCCCAACACCGATCCCTGAGGGACACCACTCGTTACTGATCTCCAGCTGGACATTGAGCCATTGACCACAAGTCTTTGTGTGCGGCCACCCAGCCAGCTCTTTATCCACCGAGTGGTCCATCCATCAAATTGGTGTCTCTCCAATTTAGAGACAAGGATGTCATGTGGGACAGTGTCGAACGCTTTACACAAATCCAGGTAGATGACATCAACTGCTCTACCATTGTCCATCAGTTCTGTCCATCAGTTCTCATCATAAAAGGCCACCAAATTGGTCAGGCAGGATTTCCCCTTAGTGAAGCGATGCTGGCTGTCACCAAGCACCTTGTTGATTTTCATGTGCCTTAACATGCCTTCCAGGAGAATCTGTTCCAAGATTTTTGCCAGGCACAGAGGTGACAATGACTGGTCTGTAATTCCCTGGGTCATCCATTTTCCCCTTCTTGAAAATGGGGGTTATATTTCCCTTTTTCCAGTCGTCGGGAACTTCACCTGACTGCCATGATTTTTCAAGTATGATGGCCAGTGGCTTAGCAACTTCATTTGCCACCTCCTTCAGGATCTGTGGATGGATTTCATCAGGACCCATGGACTTATGCACGTTCAGATTTTTAAGATGGTCTCAAACCGGATCCTCTCCTACAGTGGGCCCAATGTCTTCATTCTCACAGTCCCTGCATCTGCCTTCCAAGACTTGGGTGGTGTGTTCAGAGCCTTTGCCAGTGAAGACCGAGGTAAAGAAGTCATTCATAACCTCAGCCTTCTCCAAATCCAGGGTAGCCAGTTCTCCTGAGAGCTCCCTGAGGGGGCCTGCGTTCTCCCTAGTCTGTTTTTTATTTGCTATGTACCTGTAGAATCCCTTCCTGTTATCCTTAATATCCCTAGCCAAGTTTAATTCTAACTGGGCCTTATCTTTCCTAACCTGGTCCCTAGCTTCCTGGACAACATCCCTGTACTCTTCCCAGGCTGCCTGTCCTTGATTCCACCTTTTATAAGACTCTTTTTTCATTTGAATTTTCCTCAGCAAACCTCTGTTCACATGCTAGCCATGTGTGTGCTGATGTTGCAGCTGGTAATTTTCCACTGCAACCTTAGGGGGGATATAAGGACCTGTACAGGGACAAATAGGTGAGAAGGCCAGACGCGCATCTTGATTTGGGGGATGCCCTGACAACACACTGCCTACCACCCCTCCGACTGGGCAACATGTTCCATCTCCTTCTGCTTGGCAGTAATCCCATGCAACCAGGGGTTGGCATGTATGTAACCTGCTTTGCATTAATAGATATATATATTTGCTTTGCACTAATAACTCAATAAATACACTAGAGCATTTAATTGTTTATACTGTGTTTGGTGTCCAGTCTTTGTACACAGGAATCCTACAAACCTGGAACACATTTCATCATTGAAGATGGTATACATGCACTTTCATCTGTACCTAAACTAACCCAATGGACTAAGATGGAGATACATGGATATATAGACGTATTTACATATACACATATACGTACGTTAGACATTTCCCTCGGGTGCAATGAAATGTAGTATTACTAGGAATATACTCACATCAGCTTTGTCAGCACTCCTCAACAGCTGAGGGTCACTGAGCAGCAGTAACAGCCCAGGCAGATGATCCCCCTATTTCTTAAACTCTGAGGGTTTAGAGGCTCTTGAGAGGCATCCCACTCAGTGGGAGACAACTAGGTCACAGCTCACTGGAGACCAGGAGAGCCCAATGGGACTCTCTTGGGACCACTGTTTATCAGGCCATAAGATGATTGGCTTTAGCCACTGTAAATTTTCATCCTGGTATCACATTTTTGTCTGTTTTACCATCTCCAAAGAACTCCTGACATGATCAGGAAGTCTCTAGGCCTTCCTGTTATCTATATAATCCTTCCTGCCTTTATCAGACATTAGAATTAATAGTCAGGGGGTGCCCAGCCTTCCAACTCCATGAACTTATGCAAAGGCTAACAGGAATTCCGGGGGGGGGGGTGTGGAGTGCGAAGCACAGGCACACTCCTGACCTGGACCAATCCTAACAGACCAAGGCCTTCTCTCAGGAGAAATTCCTTCAGCAGATCCTCACACCTCTCACTGCAGTGAGCTATTCCAATAAAAATCTCCAGACAGTGCACAGCAGCTCCCTTCTCACCTTAATTAGGAGTGGCAGTTCCACTACATTAGCCAAGCAACGAAGGAAACTCGTGACCAACATGTCACCTTTGTCCCACTGCTGGATGTTTTGCATTTCCCAGTCCTGTTCTGTCACTGAAGGGGAAGCTGAGAGACAGCATGGCAACCCGAGAGAGACCTAACCTGCCATAAAGCTGAGCAAGGCCAGGATTTGAAATCAGCACTATTTTTGACTGGTTTGCAAGTGCAAAGTGCTATTTGTGAACCGCTTGCCCAAATGAGACACCTGCCTACGTCTATGATGTTGAACTGGTTTGCATCAAGAGTTCCTTCTTTGTGAACAAGGAAAAGTCATATCTCAAAATGCTTTGGTGAACTGCAGCACTGAACTGAATTTTCCTTGAAGAGGTACATTCAGAAAAAAAAGAAAAAAGAAGGAAATAATTGCTTACTGTTTGAACCCCTTTGATTTCCACTAGGCATTCACTTCAGCATTCTAATGCAATCCTTTGGCCAGCACAGAGGCTGCTAGAGGCAATGAGATCTGTTATAGGCAACACAGTATAAGGAGGAAAGCAGGGTGTCACTGAGCAGAAGTACATGACAATTAAACGACACCTAAACAGAATCATTTAATAAGGTGCAGTGCTACTCCAGGGCCAACAGACCTCAGGGTTCTCAGTTCACACATGCAGGCCCCAGAAATGGCAGTTCCACTTGAGCAGCTCAACTAGAAGCCTGACTCCAAAGTTACTGCTCATCTTTCCCAGCAATTCTTTCATATTAGGTTCCATTTTGCCATCATTCATGGTTTAAAAAGCACATCTCATTTTCAAGTATGCCTTTAAAGCCTTTAGCCTCAGAAGGCAGCATGTCCAGCCCAGGTCCCACAGCCCACAGTCATTAGTGCTCACGTGCCATTCACTGAGCTCTCCCAGTTCAAGCTCACACCTGGATTTAGCCTGAAGTCATCATCGTAAATCCTGAAACTTCACATTTCTTGCCTGTTCCTTCAGATGTAAGTTCTGGGACTTGAAGAAGCAAAAAAATCTGCGTTCCTTACACTGTGATCTCCAAAAACTCAACCATGTTTAATGAAACACTGGGGTTTCAAATAAAAACTAAGTTTTTATTATATACTACAGACTTTTTGAAATACTTTAGATTTCTCCAGTGATATTACGAAAAAAAAAATAAAAATTCTTCTGGGTTGCTTGAAGATGTTTTAGCTGAGCAGGCAGAACTCCCAGCTAGTAGGTACATATCCCTGCCATTCCCATTTCCACTGGTATTACCAGCACCATGGATTCTGCTGTTCATGCAGCTCATAAGAACATTATTAAACCGCTTAACCCATACTGCAATTGGGAAAACTGAGACTCAGCAAATAAAGCTGCCTGCCTCCCATGTTGAATAGCCTTTAGAAGGACTTAAGCACACAGACATCAGGCATGCCAGGGACAAACAGATATTACAGCCAGCAGTTCTTCAGTTTGAAGAAAATCATCCAAATTGCTTGGAGAGAGATAAAAAACAGGGGAGGAGGAGGAGGGTGGGAACAACAGAAAAGAAAGGAGACAAGAACATTTTGCAGAACACTGTGCAGACTTAGCTGCTCAGTATTCTCAGCTGAGAAATTTATCTTAATGATGAAGACTTGGATTACTGTGTGCAGTTCTGGTGTCCTCAACATAAAAAGGTCACGGAGCTGTTGAAGCAAGTCCAGAGGAGAGCCACAAGGATGATCAGGGGACAGGAGCACCTCTTGTAGAAAGACAGGCTGAGAAAGTTGGGGCTGTTCAGCCTGGAGAAGAGAAGCAGCATGGAGACATCAGAGCAGCCTTCCAGTATCTGAAGGGGCCTACAGGATGCTAGAGAAGGAATCTTCATCAGGGCCTGTAGCAATAGTAAAAGGGGTGATGGGTTCAAACTGAAACAGGGGAAGTTCAGGTTAGATATAAGGAAGAAGTTCTTTACTGCGAGGGTGGTGAGGCACTGGAACAGGTTGCCCAAAGAAGTGGTGAATGCGCCATCCCTGTCAGTGTTCAAGGCCAGGTTGGACAGAGCCTTGGGTGATATGGTCTAGCGTGAGGAATCTCTGCCCATGGCAGGGGGATGGAACTGGATGATCTTAAGGTTCTTTCCAACCCAAACCATTCTATGATTCTATGGCTTCCCTGAATGAGAGGTATCAAAATATTTAGCTGACCTGGTTCAGCTGAAGGATGCAGTTGGGTCAGTTCAAAGTTATCGCCTCAGCAAAACTGCCATTAGTCAGGAGAAAAAAGGTCCTGTGCCTGCTGTGCTGCAGGGCCCAGGGCCAGGCTCACACCTCCTCTTTCCAACACCACCCTGCTAAATGTTCACTTGATCTGAAATAGGTTGTTCTTAATTGCACCAGACAACTAATGAAAAGGCAAATGATGTCATGAAATAGGCAACTAAGTTATAAACTGACAGGTAAGCTCAGCTACGACTTTATCCTAGATATATGCCTAGATATACACATTTCAAACAGAATGCTCTTATTTTGGCACTGCTGAGCTTTGGAATACTCAGTGGTGAGGCTGTACTTACAGAACCAGGACAACTGTCCAACTGTGCCTTTTTTCTCTCCAGAAGAGGTTCCCTACAGTACAGCATCACTGGCCATCCAGTTCAAAGAATCATACAATAATAGAATCAACCAGGTTGGAAAAGACCTTTAAGATCATCAAGTCCAACCATTACCCCAGCACTGCCAAGACCATCACTAAACGATGTCTCTGAGGGCCTCACCTACAAGTTTTGAGAACACTTCCAGGGACACTGATTCCTCCATTCCCTGGGCAGCCTGTTCCAATGCCTGACCACCCTCTCAGCGAAGAAATTGTTCCTAATATCCAGCTAAACCTACCCTGGTGTAGCTTGAAGTCATTTCCTTTTGTCCTATTGTTTGTTACTTGCAAGAAGAGACCAACCCCAGCTCACTACAACCTCCTTTCAGGTAGTTGTAGAGAGCAACAAGGTCACCCTGAGCCTTCTCTTCCCCAGACTAAGCCCCCCCAGGTCCCTCAGCCATTCCCCATCAGACCTGTGCTCCAGACCTTTCATCAGCCCCCTTGCCCTTCTCTGGACCTGCTCCAGCACCTCAACATCTTGTAGTGAAGGGCCCAAAACTGAGCACAGGATTAGAGGTGCAGCCTCACCATTGCCCAGTACAGGGAGACAATCACTGCCCTGGCCCTGTTGGCTACACTCTTTCTGATACAGACCAGGATGCTATTGGCCTTCTTGGCTGCCTGCTCATGTTCAGCTCTGTCAGTCAGCACCCCCAGGTCTTTTTCCACCAAACAGCTTTCCAGCCACAGAGTGGTATTCTAGTTCACAAACAGTAAACCTAAGAGAAAGAACTCATTAGGGAACTTAATACACTACAAAAAGGATATGAAGAAGCCTCCTGTATCACCCACAAGGCTATCTGAGGCCTAACTGAATGCTGTTAACCCAGCACATAACCTCGTAAATGAATTTAATATTAGTTTCATTTATCATCCTTATGTCTCCTTCTGGCAGATTGGTTTAAAACTTGATACCTCAGAGCTCACCTTCCAATTTCCAGTCCATTCCAGTCAGTTTTTATACATTCCTTTCCGTGTCCATTTTATCTCTCAGCTTCAACAGCTTGTCTGCCTGACATATTCCCAGACTGATACTACCAGACAAGTCCAACTTAACTTGTCTCTTAAGATGGGCATTCTTGCCCCTAACTCTGCTTTGCCCTTGTTACTTATCTGTCCCATTTTGCCATCGTCACTGTGTCTTGCATGACACTTCCCTGCTTTTTGAAAATAAACCCAAAAAACCCTAAGGGAACTTGGCACGAAGAAGTACAGCTGAATTCTAGGACTTTTCTGAACTACTTAAATGGTATTTATACTAAAACAAGCAACAGCTTTGGAGTTATTTGTACAAAAAATTCCGTGTGAAGAGAGCTGTGGACTGGCCCCACAAAAAATAAGTGTCAGCTGTAACTCTCAGCATCTTCTCTCCTATTTTTTCAGCCCATTCTGAGTAAATAGCAGCACCAATGGAAGCCATTTACAGAAAATACCAGAAGACAAATGTTTTGGAGAGTCAGGGTCCAAAAGCAAACCTTCCAAACCTTCTTTCCAACTCTGTTCAGATTATTCAAGTCTCCCACTCTTTTTGGGATTTGTCCTTTTGGATTAGCCACCTCTACTTGTTCTCACTACACTCACAGCACCCTTAGTCTTTCATCATGTCCCAGTTGCATGCAGTTCCTTCAGTTCCTTAGGCACAAGGGGTTAGTTTGGAGTTCTGATGTTTCTATCCCTTTAAGCCACTCCTGCTTGTAGCCAAGTAGGTAATTTGCTATTTCTACCTGCTATGTAAATTGATTAATTGCAGGCAAACATAAGGCCCATTCTCATGCTGAGGAGGAAGGAAATCTGTATCAACTACTCCTTTCAACACTTATATTTCATCAAGCTTCCACCACCAGCCTGTGCTCCAGGTCAAATCTGAGCTTTCTTCTGGCCACAAGGGCACAACTTTCCAGAAGTCTTTAAAACTCACTGTAAACCTCACCACAAGAAACACCAAAATTATTTACCTTATTTCAGCCTTAGACAACAAACACTCCCTCAGGCTCAGGACTATACAGATGGTTACTGAAGTGAACAGATCATCTTTCAAGGGCCAGTTGCAGTGACACCATCACTTTGTCACTCCGGCTTCCCACTTCCAGCAGAGTTGGAAATTCTTCATAAAGAAACATTCTGCAGATGGCAACATTTGCACATGATGTATATCACCTTTAGGGAACCTGAGAGGTTATACAGTGTTAGGATGTCCCTGGCATTGTCATCCATCACACTATCAAAGTCAGAAAGTTAATAACTAACCCTCCCGGGTGGTGAGTCACTCAAGCTCCCTGCACTTTGCCTGAAGGTACAGACCACCCCCCCCACCCCCCCCCCCCACGGTGGAGGAGCCAAAGGCAGAGATTGATTTTCAAGGCCTAACTTTGTATGGGAAGTCACATATGGATTAATCTGTTAGTGGACATTTACCCTATGTCTGACTCGCCCAGAAGTAAAGCTTTACAATTCAAGACTGCCCCAAGCAGCAGCACAGTGGGTAGAGCACAGTGGGTACACTGAAGAACAGACACAGGTTACAAAGCTGGCCAAGCTCACTTTCCTCCCTTACTGCCACAAAGGTGCTGATCCTAAGGCAGCAGGATTTACCCACTCAGCCTTCCTTCAGGTAAACAACTTCTTTTGTGTTCTACTGCAGCTTCTTCCTCTTTCAGCTCCTTGTTCTCCCTTCCTTCCCTCCTCCCACTCAGCCCATGCAGTATAAAAAAAGGAATAATCATCTTTCCATCCCTCCTGCAAGCATGTGTTTATCTCTTTATTTTTAAATGTTACAGCTTCCCAACATCTGTCTCTGTGTGGTATAATCTTACTGATGAAATATTTCATGTTTTCCTTGAGCTCTCATCAATATGTCTCTGTGTTATCAGCTTAGCAGATGGAGACCCAGAAGGAATAACCTCAGCTTACCTGGGTGATTTCTTCTTAAGTACATACTTACTGTACTCCAGGAGAAGAATCATCATTATTTTAGCAATGCAACACAACATCTCTCTGCAACAAACTGAATTCTCTCCTCTTAAGTTACATATGCCTACTTCATTGTAATTTTCCCCTTGGATTCTCCAAGTTGTTCTCACCCACCACTAACATTTCTACCCACATTTCACACATACTGGAAAAACTCAGGCAGATATCAAGGCCACCGGAAAAGCCACTGGCATAGCCAGGAATTGAACCTCATTTTCCCCATATTAAACCACATCTGTACCACCCACCTGCTTCCTGCCTCATGTGTTAACTGCAAAAGCATGCAAAAAAAAACAGTCACTGTGGTCAGAGAAAGAGCTTTGGTTACGTGGAGCTCTACTGATGATGTGAGAAGCAAAAGAAAGCACAGATACTTCCTTCTCAGCTTTGTAAAGGATGCCTGCAGAGCTTGCCTTGTTAAACAGCTCATGGCTACCACCCCTGCATGCTTCTGAAACATCTCCCCTTACACATTCAGACAATGCAAGTCATGCAGTTGTTGCTACAAAGCAACTTGGTAAAAATAATAATAATTAGTAAAAAATTGCCCATGAAATCAACACTTTTCTCACTTCATATTTTGGAGGTTCCTCTCCATTTAAACATTCCAGTGATTATATGGAGCAAAGAGGATTCCTTAAGGTTTTCTCACCACTACAGAATGCTTGCCTTCCTTTTGTCACAGTAGGATTTTGTGTTTGCCCTCCAACAAAGACACTTAACCATGACCTTACGTAGCAACAGCTCCCATGGATGTGACTAATACAACAAGGCAGGTGTAGGTCTCCTTTCTTTACCACTTCCCCTCTCCTACAGCACAGAAACACTGCTCTTCCCATAGAAAAAACAAGCAAGTAATAAGAGGAACAATTCTGACCATCATTTACTGACCACTGACACAGGTAACAGCCCAAGGCAATGCTTACAGCCATAAGGTTTCTGTCAAAAAAAAGCCATTCCCTGTATTCAGCTGAACAGAGCTTTTGGCCAAGTAACCAAGAGCACATCAGCTGCTTCTAATCCTTTGTCTTGGAGTTGCATTCAGCATCAAAATAACATGTGCCTCTTATAAAGCCAGGTAAAGGAGGTACACATAGGAGCCACCTCCCACCTACCACGTGCTGGCCTACCTCTCTGCAACCTCCCCGCAACCTCCCCTGACATTTAAACCATGTCCTCTCTGCACCATGCCTGTATCAAGGTACCAACACAGAGTAAATGAGAATCCAGCCCAGGGTACTGCAGAGCTTAGCCTAACACATTAGAGGATGATTACAGAACTGAAGGTTATTTATTGTATGTTAGGGCATGGTGGGGGGGGGTGGGGAAAGGTTTTTTTATTCATTTGGTTTATAGTCCTATCTGAATAAAGGTAAACACATAGGGATTATAAATGAAATAAATCTGATGCAGAATAGAATGGGGGTCGTACACACACACACACACACACACACAAAATCTCAAGAGGGTCAGGAGATAATGAAGATTATGCCTCAATATTGGGATTATGATGTTAGTTCTTTATTTCAATAAAACTGGATAGAGATCTTTCATATCAGGGACAGAGCTTAGCTGTAAGGACAAAGTAATCTTCTGGGAATTATGTGTACAGGCTCAACAACATTTTTATTGGATGGCTGATGAACTGGAAAACTCCAGGATAGCCGGGTTTTAATTTGTAATCTTAATTTTCATATAAATCGGTACAGTTGAAGGAAGGGGGGCAGATGTAGAGGGACTCTGATGCTGTGCTAATATCACAGCATTAAGACAGCACATGCATTAAGGCTACAAGTGTAACTCATCTAGTATCTGATTCTGTCTTTTTGCCTATCCGTCTGTCTACTATCTATCGTTTCACCACTGAAGTATCTCAACAGTGACTCAAGAGCAGAAGACACAGTCAGGGTAACGTTGCATCCACCAAGAACTACCTCCATGTGCTCAGTTGCTCACCAGGAAGCAGCAATGTGAAAGAAGCAGCTTCAGACAATAAGTTTTGGGACCTCATGTTTTGCGATCAGCTCCATCCTAACCCTCTGCTCCAAAATAAATCACCAACAAGCCATGAGACTGTTCTGTTTGTGATTTTAACTGTCAGGTCACCTAAACATGTCTTCTGAGCCTTATGGGTACTGCAGCCCTGACCATCCAATGGGCTGAGTATCCACAGCTTCTGGTGCTAGCCTGTTCAGAAAGTCAGAGAATGGTTTGGGTTGGAAAGGACCTTAAGATCACCCAGTTCCAACTCCCTGCCATGGGCAGGGATGCCTCACACTAGACCATATCACCCAAGGCTCTGTCCAGCCTGACCCTGAACACTTACAGGGATGGAGCATTCACCACTTCTTTGAACAACCTGTGCCAGTGCCTCACCACCCTCACGATAAACTTCTTCCTTAGACCCAACCTGAACTTCCTCTCTCTAAGCTCGAACCCATCACCCCTTGTCCTATTGCTACTCTCTGATGAAGAGTCCCTCTCCAGCATCCTTGTAGGCCTCCTTCAGGGACTGGAAGGCTGCTCTGAGGTCTCCACACAACTTCTCCAGTCTGAACAACCCCAATTTTCTCACTGTCTTTGTACAGGAGGTGCTCCAGCCCCTGATCATCCTCATGGCCCCCTCTGGACTTGCTTCAACAAAAGTATCAAGTACGGTAGTGAAACTATTCCTGCCTGCACAACTGATGGTCTTAATGAAGCAGAACACATAAAAGATAGCCAGGGAAGCACCAGAGAGGACGGGTCTTGTTTAAGGTCATGCAACAGGGTACTTGATAGTTAACACTGCTTGGGCTGGTGTACTAAACGCTCACATCAAATTCCTGTCCTCCAAGACACAGGCTTCACATCCACTACCTTCAGAAAGTAACGAACAGTCCCAAGCTGCACAACCATCAGGAATGAGTTATGGCCCCGGAGGTGAATTATTTCCTCAGCAATACTCTGTGGAACAAGCAACGGATTGAAGTAACCATGCTATTGCTTCGATCACCCCTATCCCTCTACCTTCCTGATAAGTAACAAAATCCACAGCACTGATAGAACAGCTGCTTTTATAAGGGCAGCAATAACGAAAGAAGCTCCCATAATTTCCTAGCATTTGAGCATCAAAACAAGATTTCCAGGGAGAAAATTGAAATGCCAAAAAGATTTATATTTACTTATGCAGATATCCTGCAATCCTAGCCTTTAAAACATGGCCTATTATATTGGTGCTGAGGGAGAGAAGAAAAAAGAACCAAACTTATCATTCCATTTCCCAAATATACAGCCACTGTAAAATGCAGAGAATGGGCAAAGCTATTTTTTAAAAGCTACCTGATACCAAAATAGGGAGAGTGAATGACAGAAGAGAATCTGATCTACTCGGGCATAATCTTCAAGTGTAAATTTCTTCATTTTATTACTGTCAGGAAGGCCTTAAATCAATTCCCACTTCTGCTTTTGTTTCCGAGGTGACACTGTGACGTGCTGACAGAAATCCTGTGTAAGCAAGCTGCATACAGGACTCCATTCCCTTTCCCTATGCCTGCTCTTCCCATCACATAAATCTGTCCACAAGTTCTTTGCTTACCTTAATCATCCACTCTAGGAAAGCCAACAAGTCACTACAAGGAGCATGCATAACCATCAGCAGCACAATAATCATCTATGAGCCTGATTAGAGAGTGGAAAATCATGCCAGATAATGGGATTTCATCAAAATAGAAGATGAAGACGTATGTGATGACATCTTATTCTGGACTTCCAAAAGGCCTCCAAGGACCTCATAAGGCCTTCCAGTAGAATTAAGAAGTTGTGCACAGACAGGCATTTTGGCTGAAAGTTAGTCAGAAGGATGAATGGGGGGACAGAAAGATATTAGGATCAAATGGTCAATTAATAAAATGGCTCAAGATTAACAAGGAGGTGCCCCAAGACGCTAAGACCGAAGTTATTTACAGTCGTTAGTCATGATTTAGGAAAGAGGCTGAGAAATGAGGTGATGACCTATGCAGATAATACGAAATCATTTGGATTAGTCAGATCTAGAGAAGCCTGCAGGGACCACAGAGATGAAAGACAGAACCATAACAGCAGTGAAGAAGAAAGGTAATGAGCATTGGAACAAATAACAGGAACACTAAGGTGCCAAATTCTAAGCAAAGACTGTCACAAATCTGAAAAGGCAGCCAGGTTTTTTGGACAGCTGGACAAGAAACGTCAATCCTGTATCCAGGTTGGATAAAGGAAAACAGAAAACTGTGCTGTAAGAATCTAGGTATGGAAGTAGCTCCAGAATGAGCACTGCAAATGGTCACAGGTTCCCTGTAAAGGGCCTGGATTTGTTTTTTTTCCAGTCATTACACACAATGATTTCAGAAAAGGACAGACAAAAACAAACCCAGGGAAATCTGAACAAACCAACTATATAACTACATAATCTGAAGAGAAGATTACACTCAGTGAGACTGAATGACAGCCACACTAAAATTCAAGATGAACATCCCTTTCCCTTTTTTTTTCCCCTGTTTATCCCTGTACTCAACTTATTTATTTATTTTTTTTCAAGTAAAACCAGGAAAATTACACATTTGTTTCTATCAGATAGTTGTCATAAGCAAAACTTCCTATTTAAGTTTAAACCCAACCATATATATCACCATGTGTCAAACATGCTCTCACTTGCTTTTACTACTCAGCGTCTGTCATTTTGCAACTGGCAATTCTGGAATTGCTTTTTACCTTTTTAAGTTTCCCCCAAACAGTGGGTCTGTTCATCAGCAGCAAGAAGATACAGGGTAACCATATAATTCAGTGTAATGTTCTGATGTTCCTGCTGCATTACTTTATGATGGCATGAGTATGTAAAATACAGGTGACTTTTACAAGACGTGAATTTTATCACCATGCTATATCCAGGTGTCCACAGATCACTAGTGACATTGAATTAACAAGTTAAAAAAGTACGTCTTAACTAAAAAGCAGGCAGTGGAATTCAGGTGGAGAAATCAAATTCCTTCCAAAATGTCTACTAGTCTCTATAAGCTGGAGCATACAAGTGAAAACTACTTAACAGTGGGAAAATATCCATTTTTATGCAGTATTTTACAGCCTCCTGGTACTCCTGTTGTTTACAATAGTTTTTTTAACTTCCCACCAAGTTAAGAAACGATACAACAGAAAAATACATCCTGGCTACTCCATCTGCACTTCTTCTGAGCCCATGACACCATTTTTCAGCTGTGACCAGGAGCTGATACTCATCTGCAGTGACATCCTAAAGTCCAAGAGACCCAGCACATGCTTCAGCAAGGCAACCACGCAAACGCTGGAACAGCACCTGGGAGTATGTCCTGGGGACAGGCAGTAGGTACACGGAGATCTCCAGGTCACTTGAGCCCCCTTGCAACCAAGCTGGAAGTTTGTCCTGACTTCACAAAACTCTCCAGAAAGAACAGAAGTTCAGGGAGAAACAACAGACCTTCTGATTGCTCTTGCCTGCAGATAAACAGAGCTGAACACATCCCGTGCTACCTCAGTGTGTGTCACAGAGCAGCTTGTAATGACATGTGCACATACACCTCTACATAAAGGATGGGGTTTCTGACAATTTCTAACTGGAAGGAGATACATAAGAGCTTAATTGCACTTCTTTAAAACACTCTCCGTGCAGCATGAGCCAGCTTCTGGAGGCTCTGTTCTAAAATGAGTATAACACCTTTCTTATATTTCTCTCCACTCATACTTACGTTTACACTGCCTTTTCTGTTTGCGGAGAGTCCTGCTCCCTGTGCAGAGCTTCCCCACACTTGGTTACATCTAGGCAGTGCTTCTATCAGATCCACAAGGACAGGTTGCCCAAAGAAGTAGTGAATGTTCCATCCCTGTCAGTGTTCCAAGACCAGGATGAACAGAGCCTTGGGCAACATGGTCTAGTGTGAGGCATCCCTGCACCTGGCAGGAGGCTGGCAGTCTGTGATTCTGTGATATCATGACTAAGACAGTATTAACAACTATTTCTCTTACAACCCGTACCACAGTATATCAGGAGTTGGTACCCAGGTTTCCAGCACAGCATAGATTTGCTTTTGTCTTTCTCTTCCCCTAATCAGTAGAGCCTTCTGCCATGCAGGCTTAGTACACCACATAGTCTCAATTACAAAAGCAGTTAGAATTATGGTGCGTTGCCTCTTCCTGGTCTTATTTCCTGTTAAGTTCCCATCAGTGGCAAGTAGAAAAAACTAAAAAAGCTCATTTGGGTTCCAGCTGTCATCTTCCCTCCTTGTGCCATCTTTTCTTGCAATTTCAGGCTTGCTCATGTGCTTACTTAAAAGCTTTTATTTCATCTCTCAGGGCAAAGACTTGAGTATTTAGTAGCTTTCCCACTGTTCCTGTCTAATCTTCCTATTTATCAACCTGGAGATTCCTCAGCTTTACTAATCTTTCCTGAGTGGATATAACCTCAGGGTGATTTCCTAAGTGACAGTTAAACAAACTGCTTGATAATTCCCATTTGGAACTTCTGGTCTTCTTTTGCATGTTAAGCTCCAAGCGAACCAGGACTATATCATTTGATACAACCGCAGCATGCCTCCAATTCCCATTCTCTCCTCATGTATTTAATGGGACCATATATTTTTTACTCAAGATAAAAGGTGGGTTTTTTCATAGGAAAACTACCCATCACATCCCTTTTCTCAAAAAGCTGATCACCACATAAAGCAACTGTTCTTACTGCTGTGCTAAGCAGGGAAGCTAAGGGAATTCCCACAAGGAAATTCAGACGTAAAACAAATTTCTGCCTTCGATATTTCCAAATTCCTCTGCTCTGTTAACATACTGCCAGGGAAATAGCCTGCATTTTTTGCCTTCTTCCAAGCAATAAGAGACACGCAGCTAGGCAAGAATTTAAACAGACCACACCCCCCACGCCCCCCCCCCCCCATCTCTGTATAATATCTTTTTAATCAAGAATTCCATCTTAATCCCAGCTTTCAAAGTAAAATAATCATAGAACATTTTATTTACTACACTCATTCCAGAACTGGACACGAAAACACCTAATCCTGTAAAACTACACAAATTTCTGATCAAAGTATAGCAGGTAAATCAAACCTGAAATTAAAGGATTAGAAAAGGTTACTGTAATTCTTTTCTATTAAGTAACACAGTAGCAGATTTCACTGAATCTTGCTCTGTAATTCCCATCTGGAAAAGCAGCACTGGAGGATTGAACAGGTTTGATAAATGCATTTTTATGACATCTGTAAAGTAAAAGCCAGCAATTGGAGCCCATCCTAATCTTTCAGCCAGCAGCAGGTACTGTGAGATCACTGATCAAAACCCAGTACTTGGGACAGCCAGAATGATTCGGACAGGTTGTGCTCTTCCCCCAGCTCTGTCCATGAGTTTTTCAACCTCTCTAATCCAGCTGAGAGCCAGCTGTGTATTTAGAGAAAGTCTTCTTCCTCATGCTCTTCACTCTCCCTGACACATGCCCACAGCACTGTGCAGTGCTATTGTAGTCTGTGACATTTCCTAGGCTATCAGGAGAACATGCACAGGTTGCTGCTGGAGGATCCTCACCCAAGGGCCAGCTCCACCTCTTCCACTCCCCCTTTTTCATGAACACTTACTTACAAAATGAAGACACGACACTGGAACCTCAAGGAAAGCTTAGGAACATGGCATGGATAGGAACTATGCATCCACCTAGTTCTGAGGCACCAAAGGAAAATCCCTGAAAGTTTCCCTGTTCCTTACAGATGATCCAATACTGCCCAAATCCAAGAGACCACCCTTCACTTGCTTCGTCAGGATCTGAAGAATCCTCAGATGGTCAGCTCACCACTGCAAAACACCACACAGCAGTCAAGTCTTCCCCAGCTATGTGTGAAGACATAGCATGCAGAAGTTATTTCTCCTGGTTTTCCTTGGCCCCATAAAGTTAACAGCCAAATTATTTCCCCACATCACACCTTTTCCTGCTGGAGGAGAACTAACTCATATGCCAAGAAAAGGACAAAAAGCTTAGTGTGCTCCTCTGCTGCCCATTTCCAATACTTTCATCCATACTAACAGTTCTCAACTCCCAAACTACAATTTAAGAAATAATCAGATTCACAGTGTTTCAAGAGCAGCCTGTAATGATCTTTCCTACTGGAAGTGTTAAAACAGATGCTTTCCCCCAAAGATTCTGGGGTTTTTCTGGCTTCTTATTTTTCCAGAGCCCGTGAAAAATTGTGAATAAAAATTACCCATTCAAAAAAATGGAAAGCTAAGGATTTTCTACTAAATTATTCCTACTTTCAGTTTTGTTTAACAGCCCTCATTTAGCCCCAACTGTGAAAATCAAGCAAGACATTTTGTGATTCAGAAGCCACAAGAAGTCACAATGAGTTTGCTGTAGTTTACAAAGAAGAATAAAGACCACCTAAAAGATTCCTGCCCTAGTTGCTTCAACAATACACCTCAGAGGTCACCAAAGAGCCCAAAAAGCTTCCCTGCACAAGACACTTCATTGTCATTAGAATCAGCTAGGTTGGAAAAGACTTTTAAGATCATCAAGTCCAACTGCCAAGGCCACCACTAAATCATGTCACTGAAGGCCTCATCTACATGGTTTGTGAACACTTCCAGGAATGCTGACACCATCACTGCCTTGGGCAGCCTGTTCCAATGTCTGACCACCCTCTCGAGGAAGAAATTATTCCTAATATCATAGAATCATAGAATAGTTAGGGTTGGAAAGGACCTTAAGATCATCAAGTTCCAACCCCCCTGCCATGGGCAGGGACACCTCACACTAAACCGTATCACCCAAGGCCTTGTTCAACCTGGCCTTGAACACTGCCAGGGATTCACATTCACATTCACAACCTCCCTGGGCAACATATTCCAGTGCCTCACCACCCTAACAGGAAAGAATTTCCTCCTTACACCCAATCTAAACCTCCCCTGTTTAAGTTTTAACCCATTACCCCTTGTCCTATCACTACAGTCCCTAACAAAGAGTCCCTCCAAAGTAAACCTCCCCTGGTGCAGCTTGAGGCCACTTCCTCTTGCCCTGTAACTTGTTACGTGGGAGAAGAGACCAACCCCAGCTCACCACAACCTCCTTTCAGGTAGTTGTAGAGAGCGATAAGGTCCACACTGAGCCTTCCCTTCTTCAGACTAAACCCCCTCAGGTCCCCCAGCCGTTCCCCATCAGACCTGTGTCCAGACCCTTCAGCAGCTCCATTGTCCTTCTCTGTACCTGCTCCAGTACCTCAATGTCTCTCTTGTAGTGAAGGGCCCAGAAGTGAACACAGGATTCAAGTTGCTATTAGTCACTGTTTGTTGTCAGGGTCTTCTGAACTTCAGGCATTTCTTGAAGAAGCCTTACTGACAGATCCTGAGCTGTTCTGTCTCGCTTGGTCTTTCTCCCTTCTCAAGTGCCTACAAACCAACCACGTCATCATAGTTGTGGGCAAGTTCCAAGATTTGGTCATATAGGCTTGCCTGAGGCATTAGTGATATGTGCCGTTCCCTCAAACCATGGCAGACTGGTACCTCAGCACAGCACTTTGTCATCGCTTGATCTTGAGTTACAGCCCCATAAACCCTCAAAGCTCAAGGCTCCTGACTACCCCATTACCTGAAGACTGAATAGGGAGGTGTTAAGCACCTTGCTTCTCTCTGCATAACCAAATCAACAATTTCCCTTGGCTTTTCCTGTGTGGCAAGCACAGGTACAGGCTCATTTTACTGTGCTTCACCTCTTGTTCTTCACAGCTCAGTACTAATCATCAGTCCATAATGCAGTGCCGAATTGCTAGCCCCATCCTGATGATGTAGTTATTTCCAATTGGCACTTGGGAGCAGTGAAGATGGGAGGCATTACTCATCGCCAAGAGTACAGATGTTTCTAATTGCTTTCCATTACCAAGAATAACAGCTGTTTACATCTATCAGCAAATAATTCACAAGAGCTCCAGACTATTAAGATAACACACCCCACCTGGTCACCATCACAAGTTGTCAATGCCAAGGTAGTGGCTGCCAGAAACCCCCTTCTGCATCTCTGTTCATCAAATGACTGCATGCGTCACCTTCAGATACCCTTATGCTACCCCATAAGCCCGGTTTCTTGGTGGCCTGACAGATCAAATGGACATATGGATTCCTCATGGCTTCACAGTAAATGTTTTATGGTTATACTGCAGCCAAGGGCAAATGACAGAGGAGCAAGCGACTTGCAAATAACACACTGAAAGAAATACCCACACTTTTAATAAATTAGCTAGCAAAAAGGTGTGCCTGTGCTGATCTCTGCAGCTGTGCACAGACTAGTTTTTAAAATACACTGAGTAGCTGATAAAATTATTATTTCTTCAGCACTCCTGTGCACTGCCCAGGGATCAGGAAAGGAGCCTGCAGAAAATGGTCAGCAAGGGAACTCTGCTGCCCACTTCAGTGATCAAGTTCTCTTTTCTCAGACCACCACCAATCTCTCTGTGGTCCCTCACCAGACCAGGCTGTCAGCACCGTCCTCTTCACAGCACTTCTTAGCTTGGGAACCAGGTCTGTGGCAAAGACTCCCCACCACTATCTGCAGTATGAATAGATATGCAGCCAATTAAGATTAATTATTAGGAAACAGGTAGCATAACACCCTCCAAGTGCCTGTTCCAAGTGCTTCCAAGTTCTTCACTATTAAACTTTTCCTACTCATCAAAGCTTCATTTTCATTTGCCTTACAGAGCTCTGTACATTTACGTGTCTGTGAGCAACAAACCTGACCACACAAATCTAAGTGCATTACTACCACAGATTGAACCAACTGGACTAACCTGATGAGAAACAAAGGAGAGAGGAACGAACAACAGTAATGTCTCCATCAAACGTTTTGGTCCACATGTAAGCCCTTTCTCCAGCCATCCTCTGGGAAACCTTTTTCTCATGTACGAATCCAGATTAGCTGTCTCTGGAAACAGTAGTGGTATTTCAGGATCTTCTCTTAACAGTACTTTACACTTAAGATATCTTTCTTGATTATTATTTTATGCCCAATTACTATATTCATAAAATACTGACAAAAGACATGACCCTACTTCATTTGGGGCCACAACAAGCAGCTTGTACTGCTTTAATTAGATTAACACAGATGTGGCACAAACCCATCCAAGTGTTAGTGTGCAGTTCCTGTGAGTTTCATACACCAAAAGGAAAGATTATTTTGACAAAGTACCTCATTTGGAAGCTGCTCCTGATTCAGATGTGTCACCTGTGGCCCCCTCACGCCCTGCCACATACTTTATGCCTGAATTACAAAAGGCTTTTTTCTGCAATTACAAAGGTACTACAGGTACATCCCTTTGATCTACTTTGGAAAACTTAATTTAGGAATGCATTCCTTTCTTTGGTTAGTGCACTACTTTTTATTCCTTGGGAACATCAAGACACTCAATTCACATTTCCTTTACAAGTTTCTTTCAGCACAACGATCCCAAAAAGGAATTACTCTAAATCCCTCCATGATTTTTTGTCTTCCAGAGCTGTCTAGCTATTGTTGTTCTCATCATTTCTGCTATTTCAGGGCAGTGCCTCCTGCCCAGGGATTCCTGCCAACAAGAGCAGAATGCCATTACGAGAGAAGGCTGCTGTGAGCTGCCACCATCACAGGGAATTTATCACTGCAAGCCACAAGCATAATGGACTCCTTCACCAAATGACTTTGGGTGCACAGGGCTTTGGCACCAAATCTGCCATCCACACACAATTATTAAACTGAAAACGCATGTAATAAGAGCAGGGGACAGGGACATCACATCAGTGCAGGCAGCAAGCTCTCAAAAGCTCTGCATGCAGAAGCAGAGGAATTTGCTCCAAAAGTCCAGACTGCCTGACATGAGGCCAGGAAAAAAAAACCAGAAAGATACAAGAAAATATATTAAAAAAAAAAAAAAAAAAAAAAGGAAAGGAACTCCAAGGGTTTGCTAAATCCAGCAGCCTGGGTGAGATGTTAACACTGAATGCTTTTGGCTGGGAGAATGTGCTTTGCCAGAAAACTCAAGCTGCAGAAGCTGCAGCATTATTTGCAAACCTCTGATACCCCAACTTTTTATCCTTCCCTACCCTTTGCTGGATTATGTATCATTACATGAACTCTATTAAGCACATGGGGACCTTCCCCAACAGTCATTCCTTAATCAGGCAATTAACCGGTTGATTTTCCAAAGCGTTCAGCAGCTCAAAACTCTCACAGTACTCGAAGAACAAGTTTTTCCCTGTGTGGCCTTGTGGTCCTTCTAGGCTAGGACAGTTAAAGAAAACCTCATAGTTGTGAATGCAGAAAGACAGCTGGATATACAAAATGGAATGGCAGAGTACAACTAGAGAACTCATTGAACAGTGTCATCTCATGTGCTCACAAGCCATAGGCTTTCACAGCTGTGAACAGCCTCAGTTCTTCCAAAATGGTTACCACCATTTCTTATGTCATTTCTCTCTCAAGCACATCTTTCTCAGACTGCCTCACTCACAAAATAACCTAGGTATTTTCATTTTCTTTAGGTCTATATAGATTTTCCCTGTCTTAAAAACCCAACTAGCCAGCTAACAGAGATAGATGCAGAGGCATGAGCACAAGTAGTATATCACTAACTTCACCTAGGTTCTTGTGCTGTCTTCCCTCTCTCACCCTCAAGTACCCATAGGTTCTCCCACTGCTGTTCTTCAGTTCCTGACACACAGTTGGATTCTTAAAATGTTGAACTAGAAGCAAGAAGTACTGGTATAAGCACCTTCAGCCCCCACTCACACCATTCTGGCCCCTGTGTAGTTTCCGAGAGCCTTATGGACCTGTAAGATTCTCATACACTTAATAGAGAAGATAAGATCTGGATTTTGGATGCCTGGCTTCTTAGCTTATTTGTTTTGCTGAGCGGCTAAGCAATCTCAGATTAGCCATTGAATGAGAGCTGCCACAGCACAAATCACAGGTCAGAGGTTGAAGCCTAAGTCATCTGATCTGATTTCCTATTTCAAGTCCCTCTTATTTTCCCCAATGTTTTCACCTTCCTCCTTTGCTTTTTCTTACTCTTTATTCTGCTGCCAGCTGCTGGCCCTTGCTACCATTTGTCACTTGTTCTCCCAATTCCCTGCCTTTACAAAACTGTACAGTCAGGGTACAGGAGGCAGAGGACATCCGCACATGCACACACTGCAGCAAGGCTTCTCTGCTTCAGCGCACGGCAACCAACATGACAGGAAGCTGTGTTTCCAAGTATCTGTGCCTCTGCAGCGTGGTGTGTAATGTTCAGAGCTCACAGGCAGCTTACCACTGCACAGGCCAAGTGCCGTGAGAAGGGGGATGTATATATAGAATCGTAGGATGATTCGGAAAAGGACCTTAAGATCATTGGTTCCAACCCCTTGCCATAAGTAGGGGTGCCTCGCATTAGGTGTTTATATAGGCAAACACAACAAGCAAGCCTGTCCATACAGACCTTTTGACAACTGATCAATTATTCAGATAGCCCTAGGAGCATAAGGAATATGGAATACAATGCATTGGCCCTTCCTTAATCTGCACTCCTCTGGGAATTGCCACTGGCTGGTGACCAGATTAGCTTCTTCACTTGCTATTATCCACGCAATGTGTGCACCTTCCCCTCAGACTTCTCTCTCCTTTGTCATATCTTTCTGTATAAAATACATTCCTCTTAGGCACCAGTCCCTTTTGCTCTCCACACTTCACTGTTTGCAGTGTACCTCACCTCCCTACTCCAACCCATACCGGAATGCTCCATCTACAGATTTCTTGCTGAAAGGAGCTAGCAGAATTTTCGGTGCCTTCAACGTCCATCTCTACTCCTCAGCAGACTCATGGGTTTCATGCCATCAACAACTGTGCTGTACGAATCAGTTTCTACACTGCCCAACATCATTAAAACACAAACAAACAACAACAAAAGCCAAACAAACATCAAGGTGCTCATTTTCCTGGTGGCAGTTTCTTTAAAAGCTTCAAAAAACTGCACATTTAGAAACTCAATAAGCAAATTCTGGTTTAGGCCTTTTCTCCCCACTCCTTACTACCAATGTTTGAAAGCCTCAGGATTTCTGCAGCGCTAGTCTCCTAGCTCTGCATGCTTGAGGCTGCCACCTGCTGTGAGTGTTAAGAAAGCAGAAAGCTGAGAGCATAGAGACTGAAGAAAAAACCAGTAACAATAGCCAGAAATGCAGCAGAAGAGCTCTTACCCACAACTAATACTCCTGGGGGTTCCAATGCTGTCCTGGAAACCACTGTGTCATGGTAACAGGAGCTGCAGAAGACAGCAAAGCCTCCATCTATCCATAAGGAACAGTTTAATTCACCTGTACATTTTTGGACTTGAGCATACACTATAATTGATGTGGAAGACAGAGAGATAAACCTGGAATGTTGAGTCCTGAAAGCTGCTGGCACAATCCAAACCAATTAATCTTCCCAGGGTGGATGTGCTCTAATAGGATGCCCAGGCACACACCATTCATCAAACCACATCTTTTCATCATGCTGCACCAGAGTTTGGCAGGGTTGCTGCATGACAGTATACCTCTGAATCAGCATAATGTTGTTTTTTTACATAATTACTTCTGTTTGTCCTGAGAAAAAGGAGCCAAAACCTCTTACAAAACACTACTTATTTCTTAGGAAGACATCAAAAGAAAAACAAATCTTCTTGACACAACTTGCCTGACAAAATGAGAAGCTCATCTGCAGTAACATTTTAATTTCTTCTTTTTGAGGATGGGGTGCCCCAAAGAGTGTGACCGGATGCCCCAAAGAGTGTGACGGATGAGTGTGACTGTATTTTCAAACTGTTTATAAATAGCAACTGTTATGCCACCCCAAGCAGTGTTCCTACATCTGATGGTAAAGCAGCTGCTCTCAATTTTGATTTGTTCTCATAGCACTCAACATAGCCAGCAGAATAAGAGATCCTGATAAGAAACACATGTATTAATATAGGTATACAGGAGAGGAAATAAGGCACTGCTAAGGTAAAAGGCAAGTGCCATCCTCCATGAGAGATTTCCAATGAGCAAAGTAGATCACATATCCCAAGACAAAACAAAGCACCTGTCATCTTTTTCAGCAAAGGCCTTTCTTAACTCTCTTGTCCACCTAAATTCCACTTTTATAGACTGGCCATTTTAATTTGTAAGAAAGTTATATCAAAGTAACATAAAGGAACCACATACTCCCATTTTACACTCCATTTAAGCTAAGAGTGAAAAAAAAAAAAAAAGCAGCACAAACCCTCAGAATACTGGAGATGGCTGAAACAAACTGAAGTGACAGAAAAGATTCTTTGTTAAGAAATACTAAACATTTATTCATGTTTTAATCAGGAAGAAGGAAATCAAGTGACCCAGTATACAACTTCAAGATGAACAAGGTACTCTTAGTTGTTTGACGTGTACTGGAACAACCAAAGAGAAAAAAAAAATAATCACTACTTCAGCTAACTAAAACAAACTTCTTCCCACCACATTGCTATTTAACCTGCAAAACTCACCACTCTTCTTTCCCTTTACCCTCATGCAGGGAATTTTCTGTAACTGCTCTGTGCAGCAAAACCAGCTTCCCAAAACCATGCAGAATTTTCATGCAAGCACAACACAAACTGTAGCTCTGATGCCTTCTTTTAACTGACAAAGGGAATTTGCTCAGATAGAAAATTATTTTCCTCCATGGAACAGTTCTCCTTCACCAAGGTGACAGCAGCCAACTCAGCAGTAACTTCCACTTAAGCAGGCTATTCAACACCAGAACAGCCATTCTCTCACACTCCTCGGGAACTACCTGGTGCTGACCCTCACCTCGACAAACAGGGCTATAGGATAGCTTCTTGAAGAGTGAATGAAAAGCAAACGTTAGGTTGAGTCTGAATTTCAAATGGCATTCTTCCTTGTTAAGAATTATCAATTTGTGCCTTTTACCTACACTGCTGCCTCAGCCCAAGCTGAAATGTGTTGTTTCAGCCCAAGGATGTGTTATCCCCCCACTCTGAGCCATGGAAAGCCACTATGGAAACATCTGTCTGAACTCCTCCTAACCATGGCTGTGCACCATGCTGCTGCTTCACCAAGCTTCTGACGGCTTTCCCACATGCTTTCCCACCTAAACCCAACAGCCTGTTGGCACATTTTTACAAGGGAACTTCAAAGGGATCATTCCCTGGTGCACTCCCAAGAGGAAAGTCCAATGCATCTCTCCATATCCAAGTGACTACTATCCTTTGTTTGAGGCTGTATGAAAAGGCAGCGTAGCTAATGGGAGCACAATATGCAAGGTGCCAGAGCAGCTCTGTGATTTACAGCATGTCTAATGAGCAAACCCACTGACGAGGTTTGTTGTCTACCATAAAACCAGACTGATGTAAGCAGTAATTAGAAGCAATTAGCTCCATGCAGCGCTAAATAACTTTCCATTGTTAATATATTCTTTTCCCTACACCATCAGAGGTACACAGGCAAATATATGAAATAAGGCATACTCCATCTGAACCTCATATATTCATATGCTTGGGTCAGGTGAAGGGTAATGAGGAAGCAAGGAAAAAAAACAAGAGGATGGAACTAGTTCACATTTCAAAGCATACACGCATGTAGCTGAGTAACCCAAGCCACCTCCCAGGCCATGTCTACCACATTCTTCAGGGAACTCAAAGCACTGCTCCTAGTAGTAACAGTGTAACCAAGCCACCACACACTTGCAGCAGCCTGAAAATTATGGATGTGTTGATTAGACTGTCCAAAGAAGAAGCAGCTGGTCAAGTAAACACACACATCTCTTTCAGGGAATTATTTAAGTTTTGATCAAGGCCTGGAATGGAGAGCCCAGCAGCACTGCAGGTCCCTGTTCAAATGCCTGAACACATTCCCAGGGAATTCATTTTTCCCTGACATCTAGTTGGAATTTCCTGTGCTCCATTTAATCCTGCTCACGTCCCAGGAGAGTCTGGCTCTGCCTTCTCTACACTCTCACATCTGGCAGCTGTAGACAGCAGCAAGATCTCCCCTACTCAACATCTCAATAAGGTCTTCTGTTATCCTAAGGGTACCCATTTCCAAGAGGTCATGGTTAAGAGCTTCCCTTCTGCATCAGACTGAACAGTTCTGTTGCCTTAGCCTCTTTTCCTACCCTACACTCCCAAACACTCACGTGATACTGTATCAGTAGAGTGAACCAAAGCTTCTAGTAGCACAGCGTGGCTGAGTGCCTGTCTGGGCCAGGTGCCATGCCTCAAAAAGATCACTTAGAGAGCCTGCAGAAGACTCCCTGGAGAGCTTAGTCTTTCAGAAGCGCTGCTCATGACAACGATTTCTGCAGTCTCAGATTCCCTGCCTTTCCCCTACTTCCCTTCTGAAAAGCCACAGAGAAAAGGCAAGGGGCCCCCCCCCCGCAACAGAAAGCTGGCGTGTGGTGGTTTGAAATGAGCAAGATGTTAACTAATTTTACTTTTAATCTTCCTTTTTGCTGCAAAGTGGGCCATTCAGGCATCACATCTTCTGCATTTTTCCTTGCCTCTTTCAGATAAGCATATTGGGGCAGAACTTGCCAGCTGTCTGCCTCCTTCGCCTTCTGCTACCATTATCCTGAGGTACCACCCAACCTTCTGGCCCTCCAGCTTGTGGGGGGGTGGGGAAGGGAGAAGGAAGAGGGAGGGAGGATAGGGAACACACACTTATCCTTACAACACATCACATGAAAGAGAACCAGAATGAACCTATATCAATATCCCGATAGGACACAGCAGATATGGAGAGACAGAGCTTTTCCAAACAGTTTACACCTGCCCTCATCTACAGGCATGCACCCACACAAACACGGCAAGAGTCCTACAGCTTTTGCTGTAGCTTGCCTTGCAACTTCATCAAGCCTTCCCCATTCAGAACTAGAAACCCTTTTCCCCCACGCCTTGGAAGTACTTGCTAACAGTAACACCCAGCCAAATCAGTCAAGTCAGCCTTGGAATGACTTCAGTTTCGCACTTGCAGGCTCCAAGTACGCACAGCATCCTGTGAATCAAAGCCCTGATACCTCATCCTGTTGGTGAGTAGGTGTAGCTGTTTGCAAAATACGCAGCATACAGACCTGATGTGTGGCAACAGCTCTGTATTTACAGATGGATTTCAGTGATGTGGAGCATGAGCACATAACATCAGTGTATAATTTTCCTATACTTACCCACCATACAAGAAAACGTGAGAAAGAGGAAATAAGAGTGTTTATGCATCCACTTAGAATCATAGAATTGCAGAATGGTTTGGGTTGGAAAGGACGTTAGCATCATGTAGTTCCAATTCCCTGCTATAGGCAGGGAGGCCTCACACTAGACCATGACACCCAAGGCTCTGTACAACCTGGCCTTGAACACTGACAGGGATGGAGCATTCACCACTTCTTTGGGCAACCTGTGCCAGTGCCTCACCACCCTCACAGTAAAGAACTTCTTCCTTATACCTAACCTGAACTTCCCCTGTTTCAGTTTACACCCATCATCACTCATCCTACCCGCTACAGTCCCTGATTGAAGAATCCCTCTCCAGCATCCTTGCAGGCCCCCTTCAGATACTGGAAGGCTGCTCTGAGGTCTCCACGCAGCCTTCTCTTCTCCAGGCTGAACAACCCTAAATTTCTCAGCCTGTCTTCATACATGATGTGCTTCAGGCCCTGATCATTCTCCTGGCCTCCTCTGGACTTGCTCCAACAGCTCCAAGTCCTTCTTATATTGAGGACACCAGAACTGCGCACAGTGCTCCAAGCGCGGTCTCACAAAAGCAGAGTAGAGGGGCAGGATCACCTCCTTCGGTCACACTTCTGTTGAAGCAGCAGCAGAACACCACCAAAGCAGACTATCCCAGAGATTAGGCTATTGACCAACACAGAAACCCAGGATGTTTCATGAACAAGTTTGAGAAACAGGATTTATGTGGCTTCCCCTAAATTCATTTGCTCATGTGCTTTCTCTTATGTTAGTACTCATTCTAGCTGACAGCATGCAGATTTCTCCATTAATTTCACTTATGTAGTCAAAAGAGATAGTAAACTTTTATATTTTGATGCTCTTATTCTTCATACAACCCTTTGTGCCTACATTCTCACATGTTTCAGGACACCACATTATTCCAGTGCTCCACAAGTTCCAGAACTGAGCTGTAGTTAAGGTCTGCCATAACTTACCTATTCAATCGAGTCCAAATCTAGCCTAAAACTTACAAAAAAGATCATGAACAAGATCAGGCATCTGATGACAAAAAAACAGTGTGGTGTAGACAATAATGTAAAACTCTCACCTAAATTATCAAGGTCCTCATACATTGGCATAATTCTATCCCTCTGGAAGAAATGGAGATTTGGTTTTCAAGTCCTGGAGACTTCCTCAACCAACAAGCAACCTCTCTGATATACCACAAAGCATCTAGCAAATGCAAAGCAGTATTTCCACTAACTAAATCCAGCTTTCTAGCCAGAATTAGCAGCCATCTCTGACACTTCCTTCAGGACAAAAATGCTCCAAATAGATTGATAAATCTCAGGAATTACAGCTGTGAAGAAACTAAAAAGGCTTTTAAAACCGCAAATCCTGAGTCTTGTGAGCAAAACACAGTTTTGTTTTCTTTGGGCAATTATAAATCTGTTTCCAAAATAATTCCCAGTGGGGCTTCCCATTGTTTCTCCACCTTTGTTCATACACACCAAGCTACTCCTACAGCACTGAAGCAAACCACAGTGTAATGGCATTGCTACTAGCAACAGGCCAAGATAGGAAAGCCAACGTAGCACATGCCCCTGTGACACATATACATTGTGAGAGGGAAGTTATAGCCACTGGGCACTACAGAGGAGAACCTTATTATGATAATGACATTCAATATGACTCACATTATCTTTTGTTTCCTTTGAGTTGGCAGTTGAGATCAGCTTCTTCCCCATCTTTTGCATCTAAAGGAGTTAAAATGTTAGCTATGCATGGTTCAATGCTCACAGGGATAAAACACAGGTCTCTGGGATGAGGTGTGCAATAAAAGTACCTCCCCTCAGATGATCCAAACAGCACAAAATCTTAACATTGAGACCTGATCTGCAGCATCAGCTAAAGCCACATCTGAAAGTGGATTAGAAAAAATGCCTCTGAGTGGAGGACCTAAATCCACTGACAGCAAGCTCAAGGTAAAAAAATCACAGGAAAAATGCTTCTACCAAAAGAATGCACAGGGATACTGACTGCCCTTCCACCTAACTGGCAGACAGAGCTCTCACCCTTTTCCTCCATTCTGCTCTGCTTTAGAAATCAACTCCTGAAAGAATGTGTAATTGCAGACAAGTTGTGCAGGATAAATAAACTATTATGCTAAGGAGCAAAATTCTTAAGAGTTTCCACATTGCTTTGTTTTAAGCTAAATTAGAGTTGTTTCCTGCCAGTAGAGTATCGTGTAACTTTCTTGTGCTTTTAGAGAGATTTATATTTTTTTGAGCTATTTAGCCATCTTGCCAAACACACATTGGCCTCAAGTCAAAATCTGCCTTAAATATCACAAGATAACAGCAACACAGAACTACACACAGATGAATATGAACATTTCCTTTCCGTTACATGCCTTCCAAGACACCTCCTCTCCTTGATTTAGTGGATGATATGCCACTGAAATCCATGAGGTGGCATCCATTTATACCAACAGTTTGAATAACTACTCAGTATTGGTTTCAGAAGCTGCAGAACATGCTCTTCATCTTTCCTGTGTATTTCAGGTATAAATAGGGCATCAGTGGCTAATCCAGTTCCAACCAAGACTAAGACAGTTGCTTACCTACTGAGCCTGCAACTAGGCTGCCCTAATTTGAGAGAGGGCAAGGAAGTAGTAACCACTGCAGCCAGCCTGTACATGCAGCTATGGTAGTAATAGCAGAAATAACAACAGCAACCTGTATTTTCTGTGTTATGTCAGTGAAGATAAACACAACAAAACAGCCATCCCTCTTTTCTTCAGTTGTTCTTCTGTGCAGCTTCTGCCCTTGGTATTTTTCTGGTTTTCCAGTATGCCTTTCTACAGGCCTTCAAGAACAGCAGTTCTTTGAACACCTCACTTGTGAGGCCCTTCTATTCTAAACTGCTATTAAGCAAAGCAACCCAGGAGACATTTAATGCACACAGCTGAGTGCTGCAAATAAGAACTGAAGGTTTAGAGCTGCCCTGGCTGTGAGGAAAGCTTTAGCACTGCTGATGCTAAGGGGGAGCGACAACCTTTAGCGTTCCTTTCTAGTTAGTCTGATGACTTACTATTACAGCAGACAACATTGAATCTTTTTTACACTGTTAAAATTAGACTCCCACTGATGAGAAAATTGAAAAATCCTTTATTCCAACTGCAGTGAAAAACCACTATTTTAAAGTGCAAGCAAAAGATTTCAGAGTTTCACATCTGGACTGTATTAACTTCCTTTACATTTTTCACAACAATAAAACCCTCTGTTTACACATCAACAAAACTGCCACTGTTCCCTGTTCTCAGTGTGACAAACTGCCCATACCTAAATTTAGGCCTGGCCTTCCTAAACTTTAATGTTGGTGTTGTGATATTGTCACTGTCCATTCACAGCTGCACTACCACTCACTAGAGGTGTTTGTACAAGCCAACAAACCTCATTGACCTTTGACACCTTATTTACACATGGAAACACATGGGTTGAAGGCAATTCCTGGCAACACATCTTAAGTGACAGAGCATTTTCTTTCACGCTTATTAACACATTTTCAGAATGACCCCTGTTTCAGGCATTTTAGTTTCTCCGGTTTTCCTCTCTGGATGAATTTAAGAACCTTGATTTCAAGGCACTCCACATGACTTAAAATTAGCTCTCCTTGTGATGGAATTGCAGCACTTGGCATTTCATCAAATACAATCAACTCTGTGTGAATTATCAGAGAATCATAGAATGGATTGGGTTGGAAGAAACATTTAAAGGTCACTCAGTTCCAAACTTGTTGCCATGGACAGGAACACTTTCCACTAGACCAGGTTGCTCCAAGCTCTGTCCAGCCTTGCCTTGAACACTGCCAGGGATGTGGCAGACACAGCTTCTCTGGGCAACCTGTGCCAGTGCTGGAAACACTCACCACCCTCATAGTAAAGAGCTTCTTCCTAATGTCTAAGCTAAATTTATCCTCATTCAGTTTAACGCCATTCCCTCTTGTTCATTCCCTACATGCCCATGTCAAAAGTCCCTCCTCAGTTTTCCTGTTTTCCCCCTTAAGATACTGTAAGGCTGGTCTAATGTGTCCCCAGAGCCTTCTCTTCTTCAGGCTGAACAACCCTGTCTTTCTCTAGAGAGAAAAAAATAAGGAATAGTCAAGATCTTAAGGAGGCTTACCCCACCGGGTTCATGTGCCAGAAAACACCTAGTGCAAGTTGCAGAACTAACTCTAATACATTACATTGCAATGCAGTAAGCTGATCTTTTTAAATGGCCACCTTCATATTCAGAACAATGGAAACCACCACTGGGAAGCAGCCTCGGACACTGCACTCCATACGTTGGCCACTGTTCATAAAAACTCTGTCCATTTTACACCTGAGGCATTGCCTGGCTGAACATTAAACTTACGCTGATGGACTAGTACAAACCAGATTTTCCTAAATGTTGCCATATCTTAATTCCTTATTTGTCTTCAACAAAATGATGTACTGTTGCATGGCTCCCCTTTAATGTCTGTGCACTGAGTTATTAAATAAATGATTGTGTGCAATGGCAGTGGCCCATGACACACAGCTATTTCATACTCACAATGCAAATTCAGCTGGATGGATGAAGCTGTCACACTGCATCCTCAGTAGGATATTTGTTAGCCTCATTTGGCTGCTGTCACAGGCTATATATGTTACTCTGCCCTACTCTCATGCCAAGCAAGAGTTCACAACTCACTGCTAGAAAAGCTAAGTGTGGAAAGCAGTAGAAAATGAATTCTCACTTTCTAGATATGGCTTTCAGAAGAAAACAAGAGAATGTGTATTACAATGTAGACAAAATGCAGATCCAAAATCAAACATGCTCAAGAAGCACAAGTGTCTCACACTAGATTTTGAAGTTGAATATCAAAATGCGTCTGCAATTCTATGATGGAGTTCTGAACATCATCTGTTCTGGTGCATCTCCAATATATACCAATAGTGGATATAATTAGCAGATGAAGGACACAGGAATGAGTACTTACCCTTCTAACTGATATCAAGAATGGAAGATGAGTGAAGCCAAGGAGGGGCTAACGTGACTGAGCACCTCCATGACACCACCACCAAACAGGCCCCCACTCTAGCACCACGCAGCACAGAGAACCACCTGCTATTCAGTCAGATGCTGGGCATTCAGTCAGTGCTATTAAACCCAGCACTGAGCTTTGAGGCACGTAGCTGCATATTCAAAACAGCAGCAACACAACCAAAGCCACTTAAAGAATGCTACTGGAAGCTGGCAGCTTTTAAACAGGACAACAATGTGGATAGGATTTGAGTGCCTCTTAGAGAAGCCAGCATTAGTCATTGTATTCCTCATGATGATACAATCCTCCCCAAATAACTGCTTTTGTGCATTCAACTTCCTGCAATTTCACCCAGTAAGTAGTGCCCTAATGATCTACATGCAGCCACACACAGCCACACCACCGTGTACACATATACACACATGCATATACAGATTCTAAAAGCCAAAATAACTTTGGCACAACACAAAGAGGTGGTTGTCAACAAAAACAGATGGTCAAAGAATTGGGCAAACACTCAGAGTTCCAGAAATGAAGCTTTTGCTTTCATTCTAAATGCCACACTTTCTTACCCAGCTCCAGACAAGAGGATACATGAAGCCAGTCAAAAGCTAGCTTCCTGCCAGGCTTCTCTGTTTTCATGACAAAATTAAGAGTTCACAGATGGAATAACTCAAAGTTAATTTTTACACAGGTTGGTTTCCCCTCTCTCCCTCCTCCCCATGATTCCAAACAACAAGAATAACATATTGTAGGAAATTGAAGCAACAAGCACAAGCAAGGGGGAGTAAAGTTGCAGTGTGAGGTCATCTTGTTGCTATGACTTCAGTGTGAAGAGACCTGTGTTTATTTCAAGAAATTATTTCTTTTACACTGGGACCCAGGAAGCCTGTTTTAGCTAAAAGCCTGACAATATTAGGCTCCACCATTCCAAGTTCTTGATATTTTTTCCTCCCATAGACTGAAGACAACTATCTTAATCTTGCTCTGGCCAGTTATCAAAATCCCACCAAGCTTAAATCAGCACAAGCTTTCTCTCTTACTGTCACTGCTCCTTCTCTCCCATCAGTCCATGGAATCAAGCACAGCCCAGTGGAAAGCAGACCGAGTAGAATCCTGCCTAGCCTGCAGCACAGTAAATCACAAGTACTTGACTTTAAAGCACTGAACATCCCTCCAAAACTGTTCCTACAGGGAGCCAAGTTCAAAGAAGGAAAACAAATACAGTATTAAAATCAAAATATGGGTTTATCTTTAATTCTTAAAGAAGTAAAGTTTAGAATTATCCCAGCAGCACATTGAATTGTCTATCATTTGTGTTCAAATGAGCACTCCCAAGAAGTTGCCAAGAACAGAAGCATTCAGATACCCAAATAGTATTAAGAGTTAACAGCTCAAAGAGCTGTCATTTGCAGCATCACTGCCCTGTCATCTATTACTTAAACCAGAAGAACAGAACTGGGCTAGAGCACATCTAAAAACCTTTATAGTACAAGGTAAAAACATGGGTTTGTTAGGACATAGAAAAAAAAGAAATGATTTAAAGGATGTGTAAAAACACCCAAACTTCTTTTGTGAAAATCTTCCTGGCTCTTACCATTGCCTTCATCTCATTTTCTTGTTGCTCACATTTGCAAAAGTGAAATTCCATCTACCACACCCAATCCTCAGTGCAGTTTTGATTTTTAAATCACACATGTATCCTGTGTATAGCTGCTAAAGGAGCCTTACACAGTATTACACTATTGGAATAAACACTTTATTTTTACTTTATTAAGCATATATGAAAAGTAGTAAGCCATTTTAAGCATCACCTACCAGCTAGATAATTCCTAATCTATCTTCTACAGCACTACCTCTTACATTGCTGCACTGGGGAGGACAAGCACTGATGTTGCAATGATTATTAGGGCCTACATAACTCTTCATAGCTTGTATTTAAAAAGCAGTATTCCCAGTTTAACTTACACAGGATTTTACAGTGCTGAACTCTGACCCCTCTGCTCAACAGTCTCTATAAAAGCCACCTGGCTCTAGCACATTACAGAGTTTTCACACAGCACCTCTACAGGGCAAAGACAGTTTCTCCACATACATACATTAACTGCACAACAAGGATTTACTCATCATGTAACTGAGCTAAGTGCTCATTAGCCACAGCAAATGGTACACAGGGCCAAGGTTAGCTGCCTGAGACTGACCTTTCTGAATACCATGACTCCAAAATAAACAGCACCATCTACAGTGTTTGATGTTCTGGTTAATTGGAACCTCTTTTTCTTACATTTTGTCAAATGCGGTAAATGTCACTGCAAATTTTAAGTGACAAATGCTTGGAAGACATTTAATTTCCCAGTGGCATGTGACAAACTAAAGCACTGTTTGCATTATGCTTGTTAGAGCTGATCTCAAAGGTCCGAGGATGCGTAACATAACGAGGATGTGTGGAATGTTCATTTGCACATGAGCTTCTGCCCTCTGACCTCAGCAGTAGCTTCATTTATGAAGATGTGTAATGGGGTGACTGCAAAATTAGCTGCGTAGAGCAATAAAGGCAAAAGCAGTGATCTGGAAACTCATGACCAACAGCAGACTCTGCCCCAGTCTGGTTGCTTTACCTCAAAGAGCTCAGGCCCGGTAAAACCTCTCAAGCCAAAGTGACCTGTGTTAACCCTGTGAGCTGAACAGAAACCAACGTGTGAACAGGATAGGGTATATTCACATACAGCTCATAGTTTTGATCCCTACCTTTCCCTCCCCCACCTAAGTAACTTTAGATGTAGGAGGACTGAATCCTGTCCTACAGAAAAATAATGGCAGATCTTGACATGGATCTTCATTCTTACCCTGAATCTTGCAACTGGGGTATCTAGGAGCCTCTAGAGTATCTACAAGCTAGAGCTTCTGAAGTACTGTTCTGTACTGAGAATGCCTTGAAGTAAAAACTCTCTTTTCCACCTTGGACTAAGAGTTTATCTCCTTCCTGACACACTATACTTCCCACAGTCGAGTAGACTACAACAGTAATTAAAAAGTAACCAAGGGAAAATGTATCTCAACACAGATGACATTTAGACAACCTGGGTTTTTTTGCTACTTTATTATTTTCTACACTCTCGTTACCTCTGCACAACCCTGTTCTGTTTCCTCTTTAAGCTTTTCATAATTTAATAGACATAGTCTCTTTGAGTATACATAGTTATTTACAGCAGCATACACTCAAACGTCAAAAGGTAAGTTTTAGCATTAGCTGACTGCTCTTAACCCTTGTCTTAAATACCAGAGCATGAGACTGAAAAGTCCTTAATTGGGGTAAGCGTTACTTAGCAACAACTGAAAACATGGTTGTGTTATCAACATTGCTCTCAGGCTAAAGTTGAAAACACAGCGCTGCACCAGCTACTAAGAAGAAAAAAAAAAAATAACTGTTACAGCTGAACCCAGGACAGTAAGAAATAACATAGCGATTGACAGCACAAGAGCAACATTCTTGTCTTACACCTGAGGCAACTCTCCTTCCTCCCCTGAGCCCAGAGCTTACTTTGCCACCTAGATTCCTGACCTTAGCACCCTGAAGTCAGTACCACAAAGCCACAGGCTGTCATTTAACAATGCATTAGCATTTCACCAATTCAGAAGAAACCTTATGATACATCCATTTCGTGATGAACACATCTGCCCCCCTCTCCATAACCTCCCCCCAGACCAAGACCACAGCTTTCACTGATTTCTTTCAAAAACCAGTAAAATTTAGCTAAGTCTTTAAGAAGGTATGGATGCATTTTGTAAGCATTCAGGGCTCTTTTAGTCTTAAATCATCTCCACGGTAATTTTTTCCAGAAGAACATCTGCTGTGGCTCACACCAAAGAACCACCTAGCCCAGCATGCTGTCACAGAGGCCAGAGGCAGACACCTTGCAAAGGTACAGGAATAAAGCAGGCACCTGGGGACACTTACTCAGAACATGCTCCCAGCCCTTAAGAACTTGTATCTCTGGGACTTCTTGAGCTCAGGATGGCTTTTTTGAGTTTAACAACTCCCAGTGGGTTTCTCTTCCGAGCACTCATACAGACATCTCTCATGTGTGACAAGCCATCACTCACTCAATCAAACCTATCAGCAAACCCGTTTTGCTTGCTGGAGACCTCAATAGCTGCCCCTCCCTGGTCAGCCACACCTTCCATCTCCAGGACATAAAGTCATCTGTGTATATCAATGAAGATAGCTTGTCTAAAGATCCTCTGCCATTCAAACAAAGGTCCCTGTCCCCTCAACACAAAAAAGATGGACAGCAGACGTAGGACAGAGAAACTCTCATCCTTCGGCACAGTTCTACACTTGGAAGCTACTGTGGCATTGGAAGATGCTGGCCAAACATTGGTAAGGCTGCTACCCTGGATGGCTCCCACCTGCATCTTCTCACAGTAATCCTGAGGTCCTCACCCAAGAATCTGCTGTCAGCACAGTGTTTAAGGCATATGGTGTGACTAAAAGCACCACTGGGACTCTTGTCCTTGGCCTATGTTCAGAAAGGACACCAAATTGCACTTAGCCTGGTGAAGATTCAGCCTATGCCTTGGAAGACCTGAAAATAAGTTTTCCCTTTGGTGGTGGTCTACAGGTCATAAATTATTATTTTTCTATAACCCTTCTGTTACCCTCTTTTACAGAGCCTCAGATCCCTCAACTGGGAGCATCCCACATGGAACCACTAGTAGTAGACACAAGTCTAAACCAAAGCAGACACAACATGATCAAGAGAAACCCCAAGAGAGCTATTCCCTTCTTTGCTGCATTTATAGCTCCATTTAGAGCATAGAGAAACCCAAGTTTCAGTCCCATTCCTGCTATCCAGTGGGGAGAGCCCCTCCCCTAAATAAATGGAGCCTGCAGCCCTCCTTGACTGTGTACATAGGAAGAGTGATTAGTTCTTCATTTGTTTCTGTGCAATGGTAGCATCCCCAAGCAGGGGCCAATTCTTACAGCATTGAGCTCCCAGCACTATGGATTCTAAGCACTCTGACTTTGATGCTGTACATAGTCTCCTGAAACAAGCATACCCTGTTCAGGAGTGCCCCTTCCTCCCATCCTGCTCTGATCAATCCTAAAATTATTTCTGACAAACCTCCTTCCCATTCCTGTCCTCATAACTTCCTCCATCTCTCTCCACAGAGCAATGCTGTGTCTTAAGAATTTAATTCCTTATAGGAGCTCTCTGGAGCCAAGCATCTTTATTGCTCTGCAAGAAGATAAAAAGCAAAAAGCAAGGAAAGAGGAGAGGGGGAAAGTACTTATATATCCTCACTGCAAGGTCAGCCACTAATATGCTATGAAACTATTAACAAAGAAACTTAAATTTAACATGTCCCTTGGGGGAGGTCATGTACATTGATTATACTCTTATCTCCTTTCTTGATCCGTCCCTTCGTCTCTGTGCTGACTCCTGACAGAACAGACCTACTGTAATAGGTCTGAGAAAGCCTGTCCAACTGGGAATGCTATATGGGAATTCAGCAAACATCTGATCAACACCCCACTGACTCTCCCCCTTTCTCCTTTGCTCCATCTCCGTTTGGATCTGGATTCCATCTTTACCCTATTCGGTAGGTGACCTGCATTCATAGCATCCCTTCTCTAGGCAGCTTCTTATATTATTTTAGGCACTCAGAGGCTGGCACCTTTCCTTTCCTACAGAAAATGAGGACCACAAACACACTGCTTCCAGTTGTAAAGCCTGCTCAGCCTTCAGCGAGCCTTGGTGCCTAAGCACCAGGATCAGCTACCTGCCATTTCAACTACCTGCTTCCTCCATTCAGACTCCATAGAGTCTCTGCCACACAGCTTGCCTTGAACTCCCATTTCTTCCACACCCAATAGCACAATGCCTGGGCTCTGACTGCTGGACATGCAAGCAACAGACAGGAAAACCCTAATTCATTCCATAGACTCCCTCTTTCACATACAGATTGGCAATAATCTCAGTCACATGTATACCAGCAGTTTTTTGCTATAGCAGAGCAACTCTTTACTCCCTTACTAAGCTGCCTTACAGAACAAAATCCTGCACATCTCTAGCAATTGTGTTTACTCAGACATAATTTATTTTAAGCCTGCCCTTTCTCCATTCTGCCTCAGGCCTAGATCAGGTCAAGTAGAGCAACCCTAACCAGAAGCAAGAGCTCTCTAAAACCTCTATTAGCCAAGTGGAGGCTTTTGAACAACTGAGAGAAAGCCTCTCTAATGAGAGCTTTCCTTGCAGCTCTTTGATTAAGAGCAGTGGCCAGAGCAGCAAAAGTGACAGAAATGCTCTTACATTTAGCCTGTGTAGCCAGCCGAAGCAACCGCCGTTGAACTGCATGTTACATGCTTGCTACATGATGCAAGTAAGATAGAAACCTTGGAATGGGAAGGCAGAACTCTGCACCACAGTGCTGCCCAGTTTTTACAGCAGTTTCCCCCAAAATGCTGTATGTACAGTCTACAGAACACTGTGGCCAGAGCTTCTGGCTTTGAGGTCTGTATCACAGATGGTTTATATGAAATAAAATGGTAGCAGAATAGAACTGCACGTTTCCTTTGTTAACAGGAGCAAAGAAAGGAAGGAAAAAGATGTACACAGAGTAATGAAAATATAGCAATAGAAGCAACTGCAAATAAAATACAACTCTGGGTGAAAGCTGAAGTCATTACCATGTACTTAACGTTAAGGATTTTTAAGAGTCAGCATAACGGGCAGCAGGAGAAGGGTTCACACTGTGTGGTTTCTGAGGTCAGCAAGTGGGAGGTTCCTTTATACAAAAAAAAAAATTATAAAATCACAGAATGGTTTATATTGGAAAGGACCTTAAAATCATCCAGTTCCAACCCCCTGCCATAGGCAGTGATGCCTCTCACTAGACCATGTTGCCCAAGGCTGTGTCCAGCCTGGCCTTGAACACTGCCAGGGATGGAGCACTTACCACTTCCTGGGGGAACCTGTGCCAGTGCCTCACCAGTGTCACAGAAAAGAACTTCTTTGATCACAAGAGGACTCTTCTGGAAGAGACAAGTGGTAGAAGTCTGGGATCCTTAGAATCTCAAAGAAGCTCTTGGAATTTCCTTTACACACCCTACTGCCATGGTAAATGCAGCATCTGACAACCCTTCTGAGCTACAACAGTCAGTGGTATATACTGGATACCTAGCTACCTCTTCTTCAAACAGACTCTACTGACTTCAAGCATAAAAGGCACTACTTCTCAGTAGTGTTAGCTTTACCTAAAGGAGCTAAATCCTTTATGGCAGTCCATGGGTTCAAATAATCTACAGAATTTTGACAGATTCTGTAACTCACTAAGAACTTTGCGAAGTAACAACACAGTTCAAACAAAATGTGATCTTAGGACACAGGAAGGCTCTGCTCCCAAGTCTGTCACCAACTTGGGTGGACCTGCTAAAACACAGCTAAGTCACATTCAGTTGTTTTCCCTGGGGAGACCTCATAGCAGATTCCAGTACCTAAAGGGGACCTATAAGAAGTCTGGAGAGGAACTTTTTACCAAAGATTGTAGTGACAGGAGAAGTGGGAATGGCTTTAAACTGGCAGAGGGAAGATTTAGATTAGATATTAGGAAAAAAATTCTTCACTATGAGCGTGGTGAGACACTGGAGCAGGTTGAATTCTCCCATACTTGAGCATAGCACATCCAGTAAGCATTACCACTTACAGCACATACATCCTACTGAACTCAAAGTCAAATACCTCACCTAGCAGAGATATTCAAAATTCAATTATTCAAGGAAAACTATTCAAGGAAATAACTTCCTTTTTGACAAAGCTTCTGGAAGCCAGAGTTCACTTAAATCAATAGATTCATCCATAATGTTCTGCAGACATGTACTGCTTCACCCCACTCTGAAAGCTGTGACTGTGTTCAATAGCCAGTGCTGGAACACAGGTAGTTAGACAAGTTGAAACAAGTGCTAAATACTTGCCGTGAACAGCCACTTCTGTCTTCTCCAAACCATCTATAGTCAGAGGGTTAATGTGTACACTCTGAACCTATAAAAATGGACTTGAATATAAGATTTTGCTGCCTTTGTGCTGTCAGCTAGGATAATTTTTTAAGTCATCCACTGCTGTATGTTACACATAATTGAAAAAATTATTTTGGATAGACATTACAATGCTCCAGTGACATTTCTTTCACTTGAACAGCATTATCTGTAACAAATTCATCTTCCCCATGATTTGGAACTGTAGATATTGTTCTAACCAAACAACTGCCCAGCAGTGGACAGTTAGCCTTGCCTTTATTTTCTCCACCAAGGTTGCCCAAAGAAGTAGGAAATGTAGTAAATGCTGCATCCCAGGTAGTGTTCAAGGCCAGGTTTGGGTGACATGGTCTAGGGTGAGGCGTTCCTGCCCATGGCAGGACACTTGGAAGTAGATGATCTTAAGGTCCTTTCCAAATCAAACCACTCTATGATTTTATCAAACATTTCTCAGGGAAGTAGAACTTCCCTCTGTATTGGGCTCTTATGTCTTTCCTACCACTAATTTATGTATGTAAAAAGATCCATCAGCTATTTCTTCCACTGAGAGAAGAGCCACCTCATGTTTTCCTGAAATTATCATACAGATTGCTTAGAGTGAGTAATACCATTTTCACTATTTAGAAGTCAACAGATGTTTAATACTGCATCTTCTGTTTAGCCTGATTTGTGTCACGCTTGAGGTGTCAAAACCAAGAGGCTAGTCACAGGAATAGCTGATGCTCCTGTATTGGTACCACAGGACACCCAACAGCCACACATTGCAGCAAGCTGAGACATTAACAATGAGGCATATTCTAATTTCTAGCTAGGTGCTCTTGTGGAAACCAAGGCAACACAGGAGGGCTGAAATCCAAAACTTTGTTTTGTTCTAACTAGCTTGTCTGCACAAGAACCTAGGCAAGGCCAGCTAATTGAAAAGCAGCCCAACAAGAGGGATAACACTGCAAAACCATCATAAAACACATTCGACACCCCCCCCCTCGAGTTTGTTCTAGAATCACAGTGAACTGCCACCTCCTCACACATCTAAACCAAAGCTGCAAAACAGACTAGTCAAATGTCAATCCTTGAGCACAGTCAGTGTAAAGCTGATGAGAGTAACCTACTTTATTACACATGAAATCAAACTCCACTTTTCCTGGCCACATTTATGACTGAAGATACACAATAAAGTTATTAGCCCAGAGATACCAGATGTGGTTAACCCAAGTCTAAGCCCTTGGAAGAAGACTCCCTGACACACAGCTACCAGACCAGTTTGGAGCAATGTAAACATCTCTGTGGGTCCGTATCGCAAAGAGCAGCACCTAGGATTTGAAAATAAAGAAGGAAATGTTTAGGGAACATTTACCCTCCACCTTGTCTAACATCACATTTTCAAAAGTTCCACTGCCTTTCAGTGTTAATCTACCTCTCTGTGCAGATACCACATTTCCAGAGACATTAGCCAGAAACTAACATCCCCCTGTAGCATCATGATGTACCCTGGCCCAAAGCACTTAAGAACATAGTTAATCACCTCCTCTGAATTAGGCCAGTACCAGAATTCTTTCTCTCACCACAACTGTGTTTTCTTTCCTCCTGTCAAATTTCCCAGGACAGCTAAATGAACACTATGAACCACATAAAAATGTGGCTCTGCAACCTTGTAGGCTGAATTCCTGGTATTCTGCAAGTTAAAGGCTCCTCTATGTTCCTATCTCTTAAAACCTAATAAAAATTATTTACAGTCTCTCTGGGCTATCTGGTTTAAGCCTCTCCAGCTCAAGTATGACACTTCCTGGGACACTATTAGGTTTCTTATGGCGCTCTGACTAGCAATCACATCTGTACCTGACTGCCAGGAGACACTCTTGGCTGAGTTAGCCACCTTGGTCTATTGCTGAGAGCTCTGAAATTTCTCAATTGAAACATTTGAAACTTAATGAACCCTTCTGATGTAAAGCTCCCACAGCTCAAGAGATTTTTTATGAGCCTGACACATGGTGGATGCAGAGGAAATCCGTATTTCAGGCAGGCCTCTCTTTAAAACACGCCAAGGCAGGAGGCCAGGCTGCCAATCAAGAGCCAAAGGAATGACCCGCAGGTCTGCATGGCTCCACCATATTGTACAATACTCAAGGCCACAGCAAGTGCCAGTAGCTTTTCTACAGGTAAAGCTACTCCTTTAATTCATGAATTGTAGCATGAAAAAAAAGACAGCTCACTGAAGAGCTATTACTCGAAAGCAGCTTTGAAGACACTTGTACACAGGCTCAGGATTAACCAGGAAACTGAGCACATGACAAAGCACACATAATGTTTTTCCCCTCTCATTGTAATGAAAACCTCCATTGCCCCTGGGGTAGGGTGGATTTTTCCCACCTCTCACAGACAAAAATGCAGTGCTTTCAACAGGGTCAGCAATAAATAAGAGGTACTCACTGGATGAATGCATGGCTGTTACAAATGCTAAACCTCTCTCTGGAAACAGACATCAAGTCACAGCCACTGTCCAAACGCAAAACAAATAACAATAGAAAACCCCCTAACTCTCAAGTCAGCTACAAAGAAGTGTCATAGGGAAAAATAAGCTTTTCAAAGCAACAATCTACTTAAGAGAACTTTCATTTTCACCTTGGCTTGTGTTTCAGGGACACCTTTTGGCCTTGCAGAACCTTCACCTGAAAGCAGTGGCATCTAGAAGCAAAGCCTGGCCACTGTACTCTCTGCAATGCCTCTGTCGCAGAAGCACAACCTGCCTCCATGTTGTGCTCATTTCAGTTACCCATTCTCCTCACCTGGAACCCTTGCCTGACTGACACTGATACCATTGCACTTGACTCAGACCAGATTGGTACATCCCCCCCCAAACACACACACATGCAAAGTGGAGGGCAGGCTGGCCTATCACTGCAGTGGAAGAGGAAGGGACTGGCTTTTGTCTTTTGGGTTTGGGGGGGTTCTTTTTTCCCCTTTTTAATTGCTAAGCCTGTAATTGGGGTTGAGAACAGGGAGGGGGAAGGGAAGAGAATCTGGTGAACAGCTGGGGCCCATCACTTCTCATTGCAGGTCTTGGAGAGATGTGGTTGACAGAGTGATGCACAGAAGCTGTCCCAGTTAATGACTTCACCATTCTCCATCATTATCCCCATCATTTGGAAATTAGGAGGACAGAAGGTATTTACTGTAAACCTGCCACCTCCCGAGGAGAGATAAATAGAAACTGATAAATGGGATCTTCTGGTGCTGTTCATCTATTAACCTTCTGCTTCCCAGTTTAGGCATGTGCATGCTATCCTTCCATTTATATCCAGTAATTGGCATACCAGTAGGCAACACAACCTTACCTTTGCATATGAACATCTGTGCAACATGAAAGTGCACAACTATACCTCCAACACAGCTCTGCTAACCAGGCCAGCACAGAGCTCCCGTGCTGTTGCCTGCACTTCAGCTCTCAAGTCAGAACTACCAGTGAGACCTGGTGGGTCTTAAGACGAGGCATCAGTCTGGTCATGGAGCAGGGTTAGAAGGAGAGATGGGAAGAGAGGGGACTGTGCACATGGCCTCCCCTCCAAAGAGGTCAACACAACAGCAAGTAGATATGTTTGCACCTCCAGCTGAGCTGTGATCAGTTCTGTCAGCTTACCTCTAAATACAGCTCATGAACGCCTCCAGGGAAGAAGGGAGTCCCACTTCACTGCTTTCACTCAACACCAAGGGAAGATGGATTTTTCTCACTAGCTTGAAGCAAACTGTTCTGCAAAATGTTAAAAGCGAGCTTCAGAGGGCTCAGAACTTACGAATTTACTTTCTGTATTAAAAAGTAGCCAGTGTCTCAGTGACTTCTTTGACTAATATTTCTGCAGCTCTCCCTCAATGCAGGTGAGGAGCTCTCTTCCACCTAGAAGATCACACCTCTACCCAGGAAAACCTCACCCCACTGCTGTTTTCTCCATGTACTACTTGAGATTCTTAACTGCTTTTACTTACCCTACACCTCTAGGCATTTCTCTTGCAACCATTATTAGTTCCAAGCTCACATGATGTGCAGGTAGCTACAACTCAGAGACGATACTACCTGCATTTCTGACAATTAAGAAGTTAAGCCACAAGCTTCCATCAACTCTGACACAAGCCTTAAAAGATTCCAACATTATTATGGTAATGCTAAACAACACCTAAACTTTTCCAGAAGCTCAGGAAAAACAGAGGGCCTGTTCTTGCATGTACCATCCTAGCAAACAGGTGACCTGCTCTATATTCAACAGACAGCTCCAGTATCTTGGAAAGCAAGTATTTCTCTCATTTTTCTCTTCTAAGCTTTGGTAACATCTGCAGCTGCACACTCATGTCCAGAAAATATTTTTCAGGACAGAAGCTGACAGTCCTAGTCTCAATTCATTTAAGCACAGCAAAAGAAGTATTTGCTCCTTTCAAATATTTAGTGCACCTACAGAAAAAGAAAGAAAGGAAAAATAAAAATGCCCAAAACTCTATTGCTACTTCCTGATGGAGGCTTCAGGACCCAAGAGAATCTCTGCTTACAAGATCCAAAAAAAAAAAAAATATAGGGCCTTTAAATTTTGTGGCAACAGAAGGCCAGGGGAAATACTGAGAAACCAACACCCTTACTGAAGAACACTTTGCAGAACCTGCTTCTATGTGAAAGCCACCTCTAGTGTTGCCATGGCAGGGAAGCCTCCTTGAGTCACAGTTCATCCCTCCCAGCCTTACTGGGAGGTAATACACTTGGTGTTGGAAGACATGTGTAAATATCTTCCCCAAGTACACACGTCTTCAGTGCAAACAGGCACAACAATTCTGCCTTGTTCCAGCCTTTCCCCTTTCATGTAAGGCAAAGGGACATTTTGGCAACAGTGGGAAATCCCACCTACTTCTACACATTTTAAGGCTTCCTACATCCATCAGATTTAAGAAAACAGTACTAGAAAACTACCCTTATTTGAATACAGTTTGTGTAGGGGACCACTGAGCACAGGTGCCTCCATGCCACCCTTGTTGTCCCTTTCCAAAGCCTGGTGACTGGAACCCACCACAAAGCCAGCTCTCAGGTGCCTCAACCCACTGCTCACACAGGAACCCAGAGCAATGACTCTTAACCCAGTCTCACCATCTTTGCCCACCATTTAGAGGTGCACAGCCTTGCATAGACAGTGAGTACACATAGAATGTGGTACCACTTTCTGGTTTGCAGGCAGGAGTTGTGTTTGCTCCTTCTGAATACACTGTCTTGTACACACCAATTCAGTGCAGGAGACTAATGAAAACATGACTGTGATAGTGAGCTCTAATGGTAACACAAGTATTAATTTCCATCTGTCTAAGCAACTGGCAGTGTCCATCAATTATGGTTATAGCCAACTAACAGTTGCAGCTGCAAAATTTAAAAAAGCAAAATTAAAATTTCAAGATACTGTCATTCACCTGAATTTTTTACAGTTGTAATTAGCAAGCTGCAGAAGCTGTCAGCAGTCAACATCAGCCAATCTGTCTGCACCAAGAACCCAACTGCCAGAAATTGTCTTGGACAGGGCTTTTTTTTTCTCCCCTTGCTTCCTCCCATTAAACTTTTTTTCCTTGAAGCCTTCCTAACACTCTCATCTTCTTTACAACCAGTCACTACAATTGAATGTCTCAAAAAAGAAACAGACAGTATGACTGACACATAACTGATATACTCACAATTATTTCCTTTCTTCAAATCTCAGTACAAAAACACGCTGCCATCTCTTTCCCCATGACTCTGCTTCCCTGCTGGTACAGGAACAGTACTGCAAGCCCTTCATAATGATTAAGGGCCTGGAAAACCTCCTTTATGAAGACAGGCTGAGAAAACTGGGGCTGTTCAGGGTACTGTACTAGGCACTGGTGAGGACCACACCTTAAACCCTGTGTTCCCTTCTGGGCCCCTCACTACAAGGAAGGTATTTAGGTGCTGGAGCAGGTCAAGAGAAGGTCTGTGAAGCTCGTGAAGGGCCTGGAGCACAAGTCTGATGTTTCTACAGCTGAGGGAACTGGGAGGGGTTTAGTCTGGAGAAGGCTCAGGGTGACCTTACTGCTCTCTACAGCTACCTGTAAGGAGGTTGTAGTGAGGTGGTGTCTATCTCTTTTCCCAGATAATGAGTGATAAGACAATAAATAACAGCCTCAAGCTGCACTAGGGGAGGTTTAGGTTGGCTATGAGGAACAATTTCTTCACAGAGAGGGTGGTCAGGCATTGGAACAGGCTGCCCAGAGAATGGTGGAACCACCGTCCCTGGAAATGTTCACAAACTGTGTAGATGAGGCCCCCAGTGACATGCTTTAGTGGTGGTCTTAGAAGTGCTGGGGAAATGGTTGGACTTGATCTTAAAGGTCTTTTCCAACCTAGCTGATTCTATTTCAGTTGGGAATGAGAGATTATGAAACTCGAGTGACAGAAAAAATGATTTATGACCCAGCAGGGTATTGCCTGAAAAGGCCCTGCCCTAAGCATCGTGTTTTGTGTCTCACATCTGCACCTGTGCTTTGGCAGGTAGAGAGACATGCTTCTCACCAAGGACCTCTAGATGTCAAGACACAAAATGGTTCTTGAACTTGACACAATTGGCCATGAAGTGGGAAAGAGCAAAAACTACCAGAGTTCCAGGCATTTCTCCTTTTTAAACTCTTGCCTGAAGTCCAGTTAGGAAAAACACAGGCAAAAGTTTCTTAAACCCTATGAAGTCTGAAAACAATACTTTTCTAATCTGACCAACACCCAAACACAGTCTAGAGTGTTCAAGATAAACCAGAAACAATCGTGATTAATTTAAAGAAAATCAAGTTGTACTTAAAATTTTGTGGTGACTCTGCAGTATCTGGAGAGCCTCAGGTGTGCTGAGCACTACAGAAACACTGCAGGCTCCTTTCTGCACAGACAACTCTCATAACACAGAAGGCAAGTCATGCTGGAGCAGGAATAATTTGCCTAAGGTCGATCCCCTCACCAATGTCCTTTCCCAAGAGGAAAACACACAGCTCCTACCTTCCCCTTGCACATTTTCAGCCTGTCCTATGAGCTACTGACCAGAAGTTATAGGATGCACTCCTCTAACATGACCCAAAGTGTCACAAAGCAGGGCCAAATGGACTAACTTTTCACTAAATCAGTTTTCTATTGTTGGGACTTCTTCAGCATCACATAAGGAAGCAGAGGAAAGGGACATGTTCAGCTACTACCAAACCAACTTGGAATGTTTTACAATCCAAAGAGACTAGAAAAGAAAGTAAGTAGAAACTGTTACTGCTAGTCCTGTTTACTGGCACTAAGCCTCATCAATGGACAAGGTCCATGTGTCATCAAGGACATGACAAATCACATTAACTTGCTTGACAGCATTTGTGATGGTGCCTCTGCTTTAAGCTAATTTAAACACCTCTTACAGAAACATTGGAGAACAGAGCCATAAGAAACCATGTTTGACAAATCAACATGATCAGCAAACAGTGGTGTTCCCGTGATTGTACTGTTTAGTGCAGAGACAAAGTCTTGTCAATATCGGTTCTGTCTTCCCTGCAGTAATGCTCAGTTGCATCATGATCCCAGCAACCAGCTGTAACAGAATTTGCTGTATTTATCTCTGTCCATTTCCATGTGTTTCTGCTTTTCCCAGGCCAAGGTGGTGCAGGTACGAAGAAGTAGACCAGCATACAGTAGAGAATATTCCAGGGAAGTGCCTGTGTTCAAACACTGATGAATTCATATCCTAATCACCAGCATTTATAAGACTTTGCCCCAAGCTATTCTAGCATACCATGTTTGCCAGGAATGGCACTGCAAAGCCTCAAGATTCTTCCCCTTTGTTTGACAGGGGAAAAGGTGATGAGCAGTGAGAGGAATGCCTAGTCACAAATGGAGCCTGAAGCCTGAAAAGGGACATGAGGCACAGCATCCTGTCTGTGCTACCTGCCATTGCAATGCTCACCCTCATGATGTGTGGAATTCAGTCCCTTACCCATTTGAGCTTCATCATCTGTTGTGGAAGCTGCCAGCAAGTGTTCCAAAGATGGTACTAAGACAATAGCAATTTTGGTCAAGATAACTGCAGTTACTGAAAAAATCACTATCTTCTTCACTTTCCCTTTCCAGTTCCACTGCTTATTAAGATCTAAAAAAGAAGAGGAAAAAACTCCAAACCCAAAATGATGTCAAGATCCAGCTCCAAGCTACTGAGATCCCCAACATGACTTGCACCCTACATTACTCTGAGAATCAGGGCCTATAGCCCTAGCAGTGTGACAGACCCCCTCCTTGTCTCTCACAGTAAATGACAGGTTCCTAAAAACTTGATATGCAAAGCATCAGTGGTCCCGACCTCCATAGTGGTTACAATCACCATTTAAATCACACGTAAGTCTGAAAAGTAAGCAGAAAAAAGTGATTTGGACAGTGCTCATTTCAGGACAAGTCATTAAGCACATTTTGCCTATTTAAATACACCTCATTCCCTGTGGAACAGCAGATCTCTCGATGTTAAAGAAATGTCATAATTTCTTTTCCGGGAGACAAAAATGTCGATTAATTCTTGTGGGGAAGAAGAGAGTCCTGGCAAAGAGTGCTGTCTGGCATGACGAGCAACCCTTGCTGTCTCACATTTGTTTCCTGAGAAAAAAAATCTGATGTGGCAGCTTGTTTAAAACTTGTTTATTGGGAAGAGGTCATAAGCTGAGCACTGCTCAGAATAGGTCAGGCATCTGATTAAGGGTTGAATAAACTGAAAGGCTTCACATGAATCTCCAAGACAGAAGCTTGATGAGGAGAGAGAGCTTGTCTTAGAAAAACATTGCCAACCACCCAACATCGCAGGCAGGCAACAGACTGCAGTCCTGCTTAAAGGAGCAGGAAGATCAAACAGTTCTGCTTGTGGGCATTAACAAATAGTAGTGTTCTTCTGTACCTCAGGACAGACTCTAGCTGGAAGAAAGCCCCTCTGTAAAAGGAATGTAGTAAGAAATCCTGCCAGCCTCAGAGAACTGATAGTCAAAACAAATGGGAGAAAAAAGAACATCTGGAAATGATGTGCAAAGGAGAAGGAAAAAAATAATAAATTAGCTGTTTGTCCCAGGTCTCGTATCACCCAAGTGAGAAAGAAGAGAGCAGCATTTATGTCTCCTGAGACCCAGCCCAGTGCTCCCCCAAAAGGCCTTCCTTCAACTTCTGTGCTTTTCACAGTATGTGGGGAAAAGGAAAAGCAATTCGGAGGGTTTGGTGTGTCACATGTTGCTGCTGTTGCTGTTACACAGCTCCAATGTGATCGTTTGAGCTGTGCTTACTAAACCCTTAGAAGCTGCAGCCTAAAGTCTAGTGAAGATAACAGGCTGATCTCATTACTGCTGAACTGGAGCTGTAGTGCGCTCCAAAGGAACAAGATAAACAGCAATACACTTCCTTCTCCTCTCCTTCCCATTTCTCCCTCCAACTTCATCATGAAGCTATGACAGAGAGCAGCCTGAAATGGAAAACTTTTGTGTTTCCTCTGTCTTTTCCCAGTCAAGAACTGCCACATCATGCCAGGCAGGCTTAGAGTTATTTGCATCTGGGATGGAATAGCCAAACCCAGTTCACAGCCTCCTTGTTGTAAACTCTGAAATACCTGATAGTTGGAAAAAGAAATATCTGCCAGTAAGAAAATGCTTAGGAAAAAGAGTGGGGAGGCATGAAATAGAATGTGAGAAGCTTTCTGATGGGCAGGAATCTCCACTAAAAAAAAAAAAAAAAGAAAGTGGGATTGATTTTTCAGGAATGATTTCCTAATCAACAGCTGTATAGAGAAGGAGTGGCCAAATTTATCAAGGACAAGCACTTGGTCCTTGATCGGCAACAGATCCCCAGCTCTTGAGCATTCTAAGTCTCATCACTGACAGCAGCTGACCCCAGCATCATGTACAGTGTCGCAATGCCAGGGTAATTATTGAGTCAGCAAAGATCTTACAGGAGCTCTGACCCTTAATTTCTCAAGGTTTTCTCATTCTTCAGAGCATTAAGTCCCTCTAACCTATACAGCACCAGATCAATCTCACAAATCGTTAATTCCAGGCAGGCTTTTGCTAAGAGTTCCCTGGAGCGTAAGGTGCGTCCATTCCTCAGACAGTACAAAATCCTCCCCTGCACCAACCTGACCACTCCAGGGCTTAGAGCCCAAAGCTGAAAACAGGGAATTCTCAAGTCCTTCTCCTGCCCTGAAGAGATGACTGGAATGAGCCACCAACCTGTTGTGCTCTGGTTTGTCCAGTTACACAACAGGAGCTGGTAGATACCATTTATGCCACTTAAAGCACAGTTGTGGTACTGCACCTGGCTTCCAGCATGCAACACATTGGGAGTACAGTGAAGTTTTAGCAGGTACTTAAAATTCCTCAGGTGAGGCATTTATGATTAAGAAGCCAGAAACTTATGAGAAGCCCACGTAAGGCAAGAATGATGCTTCTGACACACGGCATATGTTTTGTCCACAATCTCCAATACAGGGGCTCTGGAAAAAACCCAACCACTGTGCCAGCACAGCTCCTCACTTCTTACCATGCTAAACGTAGTCTGTTTGCCTCGAGAGAAATGCAGTTCTGGCCTCAGCAGCACACTAAACTTATTAAATTTAGAAACAATACAGCTTGAATAGTTGGGTTTTTTTTTTTGCAGTGTTGGGTGCAGAAACATAAACAGTCCTAAAGCAGAATCATCTTTCAAAAAGAGAGAAAAAAAGTGGTCTACTATAAAAGAGTGTAAAGAGCTGGAAAAATGGCCTTTTTCCTTCTGCTCTTTAGATCTACTTGTAGGATTTTCTCCTCCTCCCCCCAGCCCATTAGGACTATTTGCTCTCATACATTCTCACACTCACTCTGCCTCTTCATTGTAGTCTCTGGCAAAATGTCAGAAGGAAGGAAAAGTGACAAGCTTATAAGAAAATGAATACCTCATTCTGTTTGAATATTGCATTAACCCCCAAGCTCTGCTGCTTCATTTGTCAGCTTTTTCAGTGCTCTCCATCTCTGCAGCACCCCTGACCTGGTTGGTCTGATTAGGAATGATCAATGTGCACATTTGCAGAGGAGCTCTTTGCACGCTGCTAGACCCTCGGCCTTCAGTCACTCATGCAGATAATAACGGCAGTTTGAGTCACTTGCCCATAACTCTAAGCTTCATTAAACAGAGGGGATGTCACCGAAAGTCCCTTTAACTGTCTTTTTGTTTTTCTACAAGGAAAAAAATTGACAGTGCTGAGAAATGGGATTTGGGATACAAATAAGGCCCTGGTTTGGGTATTGCACTGGCTGCCTGCAGTCAGCCTGTGCCTTTGTACAGCAGTCCCCTCACTCAGTGAGGCTGGGAGAGGCTGTGCTGATCACCAAACATCACCTGGCAGGCAGCTTTCACAGAAACATGGCTGAGGTCAGGAACAGCTTCAAAAAGAATGGGCTCCTGAACAGAGCAGGCATTAGACAAGACCCTGTCAATCACCACCTCTGCTGCTGGCTGCCACAGTAATGTACCAGAGGGGGTTTTGTCCCTCTAGGTCCTCCTGCACCACTGATAATAAAGAACAGAAATTTCTCCCTCTTCCATTTCAGTGCAGGCAAGTAAGGCAAAACTGTCAGCCTATGAGTCCCAGAAACACTAGGGCACCTACCATGGAGCCCTGAGGTGAAAGATTGTCTTGCCCTAATCCACTGCTATTCAGTGTTCACTTGGTCAGAGAACAGGTTTCACTTGCTGGAAAGAGAAGGATCTGGCAAGGACCTATGTTATCACAGTATACAGAGCCCCAGGCAGCTCCAGGAGCTCCCTGTCTGACCCAACACTTCAGCTGAGTAAAGTTACTACACAGAAAAGATGATATTAACAGAGATATGTGCTCCTAAGACTCAGGCCAGGCTTGCTCCTAGCTCTTCACAGCTTTAAAGGGTCAGATTTCAACCAATACAAATGTTTTGGCACGTTTGAATTTCAGTTTTTAATCAAACTCCATTTTCAGGATAAAAGAAATCCCACCATTGCTCTAGAATTATAGCCATTTTCTAAAAGCCATTTTCTTTCTCAATGCATTTAATCTTCTCATAGTAAATGCACTATTTCCACAAAAGAACAGTCTATGCTATTACACATCTACCCTAAAAAGGAAACTGAAGTCTCATGAAGCATCAAGGGGAAAAAACAGCCTTTCACTAGATCTTTTCCCACAGGAATGAAACCCCAGATCCACAACAACCCCAAACCAATCCTTAGCATGTTCCAAGCCATGCCAGGTATTTCTCTGAAAACTTCTTCACAGAGGTTAAAACCCTCATAACTTCCTATAGAGCACTGAACAAATCACCCCTCTGCTCACTTAGTGGGTCTGAGCAGGGCAACACTTTCCAGCAGAGCCTTAGGACACATTCTGCGTCTTCTTCCTCCCTGTGAATTTCTCCAAGTAGCTCCTTGTACGTACTTCAGCCAAGTGTTGTGCTTGTCCCATTATGGATATTCCATGCACACAGAGAGGCTTCTACTGATTTCAACAGACTTCAGAGCAGGCCCATGTTCTGTCATCTCTGCCAAGAGAGTTACATATTCACTGCAAATAGAAGCAACTTCCTTTGGGAGACTCCTGACCCCAGAGAGAATTTCTCTTGCCTGGTACCACAGACTGCAGAATGAGCCACTGTCCTTAAAACAAACACTCTAATGCTGTGCTTCTCATTAGCCCCAAGCTTTTGTGTCCTTATTCATGGGAAGCCATACCTTGGCTATGGAGCAGTCCTTTCAGTGGTGCCTGACTGAACAGAGCCTCATTTAGATGTGCAGTGGCTGTCTGGCCTGCTGCTCCATTTGCCTCAACTCCAGCAAACTGGAAGAATTATTCCAGCTGAAACAAGACACAGAGAGCATAGGACCAGGCCACAAAGACTTCAGTGAAGGCAACAAGCACATAATAAAGCCACATGAAAACTGATAATTACAAAAGGCTGTTCCTACCATCAGAGTGATGTATTGGAAGAGTTCTCAGCACGGCTTTTCTCCAAATTCAGTTACCCCTCCAGTTCAGCTGATTTCTGTGGTTTGCTGTAATTTTCTTCCTCTCTGTGTACTGACCCCCAGCACCCTCAGCAGAAACACTGCTACGCTAAACCTCCCTCTCCTCATCCTGCTTTCAGGCTAGTGCAGATCATGGTAGAAATCAACATTCACAGAATTGCATAGTGTGGTAACAGCTCCAAGATCAAAAGCACATGGAACCCCTTGATTAGGCAAATCGTTTTATCCTCTTTCTTTTAGGACAAGTCTAGTCTTGGTTGGGAAATACAGCACTGCACACCACCTGAAAACATAACCCCCTTCACATAACCGTATCCCAGACCAGTTCCCAATTTCCTAAGAGCTCTCCAAGGGAGCCATGGCAGGTAACACAGAGAGGAAAGGTGAGAGAAGAGCCCCAGCATCCACCACTGAGGTAAGAGAAGAAATCCAAGTAAAGTTACTTCTGAGAGAACAGCGATATTTATACTAATGTGGTCAGGTATTCCATGCAGACTCAACTAAGCCTGAGCCAAAAACAAGTCTTGCTGTCCAACAAGTCATAGCCTTCACCCTGACAGCAGTCAGGCTGTGTCCCCAGAGATTTTAATCCAGAAACATGCTACAGTTTGGCAATCTGGATCCTACTGGGTGATTGATTGTCCAAGTTGCCCCCAAAGGCCATTCAACTTTTACGGAAAGGAGAGGGGTGTGGGAGAAAAGGAATGCTGGACACATACACAGAGAAACAAAACAAAAAGGAAAAGGCCATAAATGTAACATGCTGGTGCTGTTGAATGGAAGGCAGCCTGAATATGCAACGGAAGTACAGCCTGAACTCCAACACCTGCTGGATGTAATGGACTCTGAAGTGTTGTTTCAGAATTAATCAAGTCATTTAAAATCATAGTCTCCACTACGCCCGTGCATAAATGCGCTGATCCCGATACTAATCCATGTCGGGTGACTTGAGCAATATATCACCATAATTGCCATTTTAGGGCTGCAAATTGGAGCTAAAACAACCAGATGCAAAAGAGATGGCCATATCATACTCTTAAGATGGATCTTCAAAGTTCAAGGAGAGTTCAAGCATGGAAGAGGCAATACAGAGGGGTCAAGTGTAAGGAGATTGTTCATGTTCAAGAGGAATTAACTTTACAAATATATTGTTTCTGATGTGGTAATTGTGCCATCTTACAGCTATTCATACCTCCATGAATCTTTGCATTCTTCTCAGCTATTAGAGTGATTGTTCCTCCTTGAAATAAAACTGATTCTGACAAAATACCCTGCTTTAAAACTACAACTAATTCCCGCAAGATTTTCTGCTTTAAGACAATTCTCTCTGAAACCACAGAGCCTAGACCCGGCTACAAGATCTTCAGACTGCAGGCTGGGGATCCACATACCAGGCTGAAGTACTCAGACTGCTGACTCATTTTATTACAATTAACAAAGACAGAGCTTGAGATCTCATCAAAAATAATGTGAAGAGTGATATTCTCACTCAAAATAATGCAGTGGGTGTATCTTAGTGTGGAAGCTGCAAAATATCTAAACACTTCAGGTACCATGGATTTTAAGGTTACCAGCATGGAAGTATCTCCTAGCATTCAAGGATATTATTTCCCATATCACTTGACAAATGAAAGTTCACATAAACAGAAAAGTCAGTGGTTCTCTGAAGAAATCAACCAACAGACAAGGAGCATTCAAGGAACTGTAACAAATAGTACTGCTTCATTTTGCTGAGCCTTACAACAAAGTGTCTCTGCAGCACAATAACCATACCTGCCATCAGCAAACAGTAGTCCTACCACACCTTTTCAGCCCTGTAAGATCAAACCTAAAGGCATTTGAATAAGCTGCAGGGCAAGTCCATAAGCAAGTTTTAAGCTGTCCATCAGCACTAGTTTAAGCAATGTCCTTATTTGATATGTTTCTCTGTTTCAGAAGTCAGATGAAACCATTAATTACGTGTTCCTTTTCCTATCTTCAAATTGCACTATTAAAGTACAATTTCAGCTTATTGTTGAACTACCACCAGACCTAGAAATTACTGTTGTCATCTAATAAGTCATCTGCACAGGGAGAGAAAAAACACACATACTATTATTTCTATGCAGCTGGGTCCTAAGAGTCTCCCTGCAAAGCCGTGATTTCAACTAGCTCCTGCTACAACTCCAGCAGACAAAGCGACAGTTTTTCAGCCAGTGTAAATCAGCACAGCACCATTGTGCTTCACAGGGCGACGATAATTCATCCTGGTGAGGATCTGGTGAACTGAGTACCTCTGAACAATGGCATTACAGAAAGCTAATGTGCTATGGGTTACTTGATAATTTCTGTAGCATAATTGGCCAACATGGAAACGCTAGAAATGATTTAAGTTTATAACTAATTGCAACCATTACCAAGACAGCATTATTTATGATCAACTGCATACAGTAGTCCTGATTCTGATTTCACTCACATCTCATTCCAGGCAGTTTTTTGACAGGCAGCTGCTGATGCTTCCTGTGTTTTGGAAGAGGACAGCCCTCGTGGCTACAGCTGTGGTTTCAGCATATGAATTTCTGCATCACACTGAGAACATCTTCAGTGCTTGAACTCTAGGCAGAGTGGAAAAACCACTGTGTTTAAAGTGATTTCCCTGTGGGCAGAACTCTGCTAGCCCACCCACTGGGTCACTGCCCCCCTGGTGCTTTAGGCAGCCCAGTGACTTGTCTGTTGACTCCCATATTTGCACGGCTGTCAGATAAGGTGGGGCTGCTGCAGCCTTATTTGACAGTTTCAGCACTGGAATTACCTGTATCTCAAATATTCAAGTGCTTCTTTGTATGGAACTGGAAGAGAGCAGGTTGCCTCAAAAAGCTTACACTGCATTTATTGTCCAAAATAAATGGCTTGAATTTCCAATTTTCCTCCACCGGTCTGACCACTGACTCATAATGGGAACTTTTGGAAGCTGGTTTCTCTTGGAAGTCTGCTTTCAACTCAGCTTAGAAACCTGGCTGGCAGGAAGACAGCTCACAGAATCATTACCTAAGTAACTGTGGAACATCCTAAACAGAGAGAAAAATCAATACGAATTCAACTTGTACTCCCCTGAACGCAGACACATGCACACTCAAATATATACAGATACAAAATATATGAAAATCAAGTCTCCTAAACAGTCCCACACTCATTAAAAGTTTGACACAGCCAAGCCAGAGACTGGAATCTTTTCTGCAGAATGAGCAGTTCCATATCTTTATTTTCTTGAGAACCCTTGCCTAAAAATAATCATCTGCAAATTGCAATTTTTTTCCACCTTTCATAAATATCAGCCATAGTGCAGCCCTCTCTCCCCCTCTCTTTTTCTTATTCAGGATATCAGGCAGATATGAGTTATCAGTAAAGGTCATCCTCAATTTCTGTACAGAAATGATCTGTCTCCAGTATGTAATAAACATTTATCCATGCCTTTATTAGCTATATTGAATCTGACAGTTCTGTTAAACCATTTTCTTTCATTTTGCTAGGTCATGACGGTTAATGCTGCTAAAAAATCTCATCACTGCTTTTGATCACTGCATTGTCTTTTTGGTATTATCAAGATTTTGTAAAGGTAAGCACTGGTTGGAATGACCTATTAAAGTTACAGCCCGTTGAGTTCCTGGCTTTTCTCTCACCACAATAAAAAAGCAGAGGAGTGCAAAGCATAAATTCTACTTTCGGGTTATATTTAGTTGTGCAGTTGTGATTCAGTAGAGCAGTCACTTTAAGCCCACTTTGCATTGGTTTCGCTTCATCTTTTTCACATCCTTGAGTTTCTGAAACGGGCTGGAAGCCACACCATGGCAAATGAGCCCAAATAGTGGGACCCAGAGGTGATGTCCCAGTGAACCCCTACCCTGCCAGCAGCGCCTTAGGCATCTGCTGGGGATTTGAAAACAATTCCATGATTTACAAAGCAGACTCCACACGCAGACTGAGAAACATTTAAGGGATTTCCAGTCATTCTCACATGCTCACAGAATCATAGAATCACAGACTGGTTTGGGTTGGAAAGGACCTTAAGATCATCCAATTCCAATTCCCTGCCACAAGCAGGGACATCGCATACTAGAGCACGTTGCCCAAGGTTCTGTCCAGCCTGGCCTTGAACACTGCCAGGGATGGAGCATTCACCACTTCTTTGGGCAATTTGTGCCTCACCACCCTCACAGCAGCAGCATGTAATCCAAACCCCACTGGAAGACACTCACAAAACTATGTCAGATTTGCTGCATTCTCCTCTCCCTTCACACCAGTCTATGTTTCAAGCACTAGGACAGATTTGCTTCTAGCTTAATGTAATCTGGTTGCATCTGAGCCTAGGGTGCCTTTCTTCATCCTTTGCACATTGCCTTCCCTTGATGCTTCCACCAAATTCATTACTATGGTGTCTAAGTACATGGAATGTTTTTCAAACTCACTGTTGTCTAGAATTACTTCGGGGGGGGTGGAGGTAAATCAAACAGAAATCCCTTAGTAAGCCTTATTGAATTCCTCTTGCATTCTCTCACTCTACAGTGAGATCAACCGTCATAATTTTCACTGCTACAGGATCAAACCACTGGTCCCCTGACCCAAGAGACCAACCTGTACCCCAATTTACATGCTATGAGCAGTATAAAGCACCAATTTAACATAGTCTTGTGTCCCTCATCAGTATACAGCAAGTTTTCCCCTCAGAAGTCACTTGCAAGGGAATGCAACTAACCTCCAACACACCTGCACAAGTCTCATTTGCAATGCAACCCTGACAGTCTCCGTGGGGAGTTTAATATAAGTTCAGTCTGCTGTTTTATGCTGTGAGGCTGTGGCAACTGACAAGCTAGTGCTGAGCAGAGGTCCCTTCAACCTGCTATCCTGCCAGCCACAGTAGCCAGCCAGAAACAGCAGGTTCTGCTGTGATGGTTTGCAAGAGAAACCTGGCTGCAGGAGGAATGCCTTCCTTATCCCCATCAAGTTGTGAAGAGTTCACACAGAGTAAAATAAATAAATACATAAAAATCCACTCTCCTGACCATAGAACTGCAGAACTGGGCAGTCTGTCACAGACAGCCACAGTGACTTTCTTGAAGCAACATTCAATATCCATAGCTAAAAATCTACTTCCTGCCTCAAGCCATTTTCAGTTTCAGACAGTAACAAAGGGCGCAAGGTCAGTGGTACAGAAGGGCTTATTATCTATTCCTGTAAGCAATATGCTGCTTCTCAATTTCCTCAAGCATTCCTTTCTTTGGCAGCAACAACCTACCCCCTTCTCTTTTTCCAGCTGTACCTATCTATGGCTTCACTGACTTCCAAAGGCAAACAGGGATAGGCAAACATGGCAACTCACAAGAACAAACTGCAAAACATTTTCTTAGTCTTCATGACAACAGGCATATCAAAAAGACAAATCTCTGCAAGTGCTTCTCCACATGGTCTCCATCACCCCATGTCCTGCAAGCCCATGTTCATCACGGTCAGTGTGATCTACTCTTCTCACAAAGGTAGCAGAAGTCCTACCTTTGTGATAAAAAAGGATGGCAATCTTGTAGTGACAGAGGCTGGCGTCCCTGCTCCTAGGACACTGATAAGCCCTGTGGAAATGCAAGAATTCCCTACCCTGGCTTTCTGCATGCCAAAAATCCCACAATTTTGAACAAAAGAAGATCAAGGGTGCTAACCCCGATGCCCCAGCTAACTTAACCCAAACCTTGCTCCCAGTACCCACTCTGGGAGAAAGAGGCCTTTCTTTCTTGTTTCTAAATGGCCACCCAGCATAAGTATCTCCCCATAATAATTCATGAACAGGCTTCAAATGGTGCAGGCTTGGAAGAGGAGGTTGTCTCAGACATGATAATCCTTTTCACCAGCCCAAGTTAGAAATGCAGACAATAGATACACAGACCAATAGATGCACTCTGACCTTGATGTTTCAGACCACCACGCTGTTAAACAAGAGGCAGGACCCCTGTGGTCATGGGAATCTCCAGCATGTGTTTAAAACTGCAACACTATATTTCTTGGTGAACTTTGCCTAAACTATCTTTAACATTTTGCAGGGACATATCTACTTGCAAAATGTTATGCACTCTGTATATGCACAGACATGCACGCAAAGTATAAGGTGAGGAAGAGAAAGAGGTAACTCCCCGTAACAGCTTTTAAATGGCCAGCTGGCGGCAGCTACTGCCTGCAATTCTTCACGTATCACCCCTGCTCCTTTAGTTCAGTTGATCAATAAAAATTGCTATTGAGCCTTCTGATACTCTAAACAGGTAAATCAATGCCCTAATGAAGACAGCGGTTTTGTCCCAGGGCTCTGTTTCCTTGGTATTCTACTTAAAAGCAACAAACAGGTTTCTGAGAGCTGGAAATGACTGAGCTGTTGCTTCACGTGCTACAGAGAATTCACCTCAGGTAGCCAGCTTTGACAGGCTTAGCTCCCTCTCTGCACACTTCCTCCTCGGCACATCAGAGCAGGACTTCAAGTGGATATAGAGCTAATTGGTTTCAAAGGGCCTGTCTTCCAGGAAGATGGGAGTCCTGATGTCTGACTCCTGTAGGAGCCAGCACATTTGTACAAAGAAGCATGAACATCCGTTAAAATCACCTAATTGACCAATTTGCCAAGCTATTTGTCTTTAAAATGAGACATTTAACATGTCCTGCTATATGCTGATGTATTTCAGTAGCCCAGAATAAACACAGCCTAAAAACTAAACCTCATACCCAGATAATGCAGCTGGGAGTTAATGATTACAATATGTGACACTTCAAATACACCAAGTCAATGACATTTACCTAATCTGTCTTCCCTATTTTTTGCTAAGCAGGTTGGCAAAAGAAGAAAAATGGTTCATCTACTAAGAAGTTGAACACAACCTTGAAATAAATCACATTCGAAAACTAGAAGCCTGGCACAGTTTAATAGTTAAATCATTTTTTTCCTAGGCTAAAAAAGAAATAAAATAAAATTTAAAAAAAACCCTGCCCTGAAGTCATTATCAGCATGATCCTCTATTTGAAGTCTTGCAAAATGTTCAACGAATGGCCCTTGTGGTTTGGCCAAAAGGAAACAACATGCTCAGTGGCTCTTTGCAGGCCCAAGAATATGGAGACTCCCAGTATGAGAATATTAAATTATTATGGCTCCTGCAACAGGGAGCACAATTGTTAGTGCCCCATTCCTCTGATGACCAAGCTCTGTTCCTCCCTGATGGGAGCACTCATTGTCCTACCTAATATTTGCATGCTTTGATAATAAGAATATTGTCAAGATAATAGCAGGGAAGTTTCAGTTGAAACTCAATTTTCCCAAGCCAGCTGTGCATGGCCCCAGTCACGTTTTCTATGAAGATGCCTTCAAAATGCAAAATTAAGCCTTGCTCCTGAGGAAAAGAAAAAGAAATTATCCTTCTCCCCATAAGAAGAAGAAAGGAAAGAAGGGTTACTGAACAAGAGCAGGATGAAAACCACTTCCTGGAGAAATTATTTTTACATGAGTTTAAACTTCTTTTTGTTCTCCAAAGCATTTTGATCAGTGCAAGCAAATAAAACTGAAAACAGAAGAGCAGGTCTTAAATCACAGAATTAATTACTTTTGTGAGCTTTATTGATTGCAGTGATCTAGCTGAAAGAATCTGGGGGCTGTCCTCTCTCATCCACCTTCCTGCATGACACAACCATTCACCAGCTCAAATGAGGTGGGATATAATGTGTTTTTTGGAAAGAATAGTACTATTGTTGAAGTCCAAAAAATCTGTATTTCTTTGGGTTTTGGCAAACTTGCTTCTTTGTCCACTCCAAATAATAGCTTAAAAAAAGAAAGGGAAAAGAAAAAGGTGCACTCCCTCTCCCCTTTTGCCCTTTATCCCTATTTCAGACTATGTCATTTTGAGTTATCACGGATGAGGGACTTTTAAACACTTGTGAAAAAGCCCTGCAAGGGCAAACGTCATGGGCTGAGCCCTTGTCGGACAAGAAGCTGTACCTCTGGCCATATGGCTACCCAGAACCTCAGAGACTCTGCTGTCTTCCTGCCTCTCTTTAGTGCTTTTTGCTTACTTTGGCCTTGTTTCACACTTCAAATAGCCTTTTTATAAAGGCATCTGAATTAAAGTATTTTTCCAAGTGCAATACACTCCTCCCCAGTTCAGTTGAGACACAGATATTTGTTTCTGGGTTCAGGAACTTTCTTTCTGTGAATGGACTGCACTTAGACATGCTGGTCTGCAGTAACATCAGCACCAAAGCCCTTTTCACTCAACAGAAGAGGATCAGAGTCCAAACCAGCCTCCCACTAGGACACTGAGGAACAAAAACCCATCTCAAGCCAAGCCAACTATCACCTTCCCTTGCTGACATTTATGCAATTCAAACAGGTCTGTACAGTCCTTTAGCACAACTAAATTCACAGAGTGCACCTCAGGCAGTCCAAAACAGAGGTGACTGAATTCCACCACACTTCAGGTCATTTGTACTGAGCAGGGAGTGCTCATGATGTCGTCTAGATTCTGACCCTTTGTAGGGAAGAGAAGACCAACTTCAACTAGTGGGCCTGCCAGCAGAAATCCATTCACTGAGCCCCTCAGATATTTTTCCTACTGCACAGCAGAAAGCAGACTTTACAGGACAAATGCCTGTGGTGTGCTCCATTCTTTGCACATGTCTCAACCATCAAGCAGCTTCAAGGTGGGGTGTCCTACCTGGGAGGTTTTGGACACCCCATGGCTTTATCTGTTTCTGGCCCATGTAGGCTGCCGAGAGGGTCAGATGCAGTTAGAATGCAAGCACAGAAAACTTATCTGCTTTTTTCACATGAAAAGGGGGATGTGTCTCTTCACTGCCTTGTGCCCTGTTGAGTTATTTATATAGCAAGAGTGAAATGAGCATAAATTACTAACAAGTGAAATGCATTCACTGACTCACGCTTGCAGTGCAGTGCTGTCTGAGCAGGAATAATCACAGGAGGTGTAGCACAGAACAAGAGCAAAATCATTCAGGATTGCTTAGGCAAAGCTGGAGCCTCAGGCAGGACTCCCTGGAAAGGCATGTTCTAGAAGGCTGTTTCCCTCAGCAGCCACAAAGCTTCTGGGGGAGTGGCAATCTGTAAAAGAAATCAGCGAAGAGCAGAGATGTTAGATGACTTGATACTCCTAAAATAAGTACTAAAATAAGAATGGCAAGTCATGCCCTCACTTCTGCCAGTACTGCCTTCTTCAGAGAGGTTTGAAGAACACATCACAGTTCTCATCATTCATTCTTTCCTTTCACTGACCTATGCAGACAATGGTATCCCACCACCATCTCCCCCATCAGAAGACAACAAAAAGACAACAAAACCATTTTTAAATGCTTTCAAGTACACCCCATAATACTTGCCTGATAGAGACAGACATATACTTACGCAAACATTGTCTCAGCCACACAAAAAGGGCTAGTCCCAGGCAATCAGCTGCACGCTCACCTGTTTCTGCCAGCCAGTGCATCTTGGTGTGCCATACATAAAGCTATTTCTTTGTTTCATCTTCTGCTAAATTACCCATTAGCAGCAAAAGAAATCAGAAGCCTGTTCAAAGAATACATATGTGCAATAGCAACAGCACCACTACAGCATCACTCTCTTTCACTAAGCCTAACTGAGGTATGGCTCCAAAGGGCTGGGAATAAGGAGCTGACAGAAGGCAAATGTATTGCACATAGCTAGAAACACACAAAAGTGCACATACATGCAAACACCTATACATGCTGTGGAAGAAAAAGAATGTTCCAGAGTAGTCAGCTTACTTGCAATGGCAATTAAGCATCCACCAGCACACACAAATTAAAGGGAGACCCTGTGGCCTGAAATTGTTATTTCTGTATGATGCTGTCCCCGTTGTTTGGATTCTCTGGAGTGCCATCAGTGTAAAAGATAGCAGCAAACCAGGTCTAATTCACCATATTTAACACAGTGAAACTTGTCAACATGGAACTTCTTTTATGCTGCATAAAGAGGGACACTTGATTTGCTCTTTGTCTTGCAGTGAGAAAAGTCTGAACTTAGATTAATTACCAGCTCTTGACAGGGGGGAAATCAGAAGCATCTTCAGTGTCAGGTGAGAGTCCAGCCTCCCGCAAGAGGCCAAGAGCTGCACCAAGAGCCAGCACGAGAGGCAGCAGTCTCAGCTCAAGTCGAGAGAGTGGCAACAGCCTGGACTCCCTGACAACTTTATCTCTCCCCCTGGGCCCATGCTCCTGCGATTCAGCTTTGAATCCCTGATGTGCCACTTGCTTGCCCTCTAGGATCTAACATGTTGACATCATCATGCCTCTCAGAAGGAAATCTGTCAGAGCAGCATGAAGAAGAAATTAAAACGGTAGAAAGCAAGAAAAAAAAAAAAAAAAAGGAGTTCTGGATATATATATATATGGCATATAGGATTAGAGGGTTTTCCTAGCATTTTTTTAGCCTTGGACAAATAATGGAGCAAAGACTTTGCTGGGAGCTGCTCAGTGAGAAAGGCCAATGTTAGGACTCTTGGCCCCAACAGAAGCTTATCCTCAAGTGAGCTGATCTGTTCCTTTGAGAGGGGCAGTATGGGACAGAGGAGGAGAGGGGGAAGGGGGGTGGAAGCTTTTCTTTACACTCGTGCTGTTCTGAATGTGGACCATCTGTGCCCCCAGCTGGAGTGCTGGAGATGGTCTGGCACTTGAACCACACCATATTTACAGATCTAAACACAAATGGCTATTGCCTGATTGTTTCATGATTCATTAGTCAGACAAGCTCTCCTCTCCCGCCAGCACAGCTGTTACAGAGTAAACCTTTGTCACTTAATAGGCCTGATTATTACTTTCCATCAAAGGTATTGATCTGTGTCATCTCTACTTAAGGGAAAAGGAGAGAAGTGAAAAAAGGACCAAAAGGTGTCGGGAAAACAAGAAGGGGGGGAGAATTAAAAAAGAATGACATTTGCGTGGTGACTAGAGGAACCGGTCAATACATTTAATCTCTTTTGGATGTACTGTATTCATGTATTCATTTACGAGTGACTAGGTTACTCATGGAGATGAAGCGTCTCACATGATGTGGCATTCCTTGCACTGCACCAGACTGCTACAGTCACACAATATGGCCATGCATATAATTGGTCGGCCAAATACACAATGTGAATTAACAAATAGTATTTAGGAAAAAAATAGAAATCAATTAAGTCACGCAGCAGAAGGTACAAATACAGGTTCATCTCGAAATGGCATGAGATGAGATGAAGAGATTGATGGCAAGATTTCAGAGAAGCAGGCCAGACTTCAGCCCTCGTGCATCCAAGTCACCAGCACTACCCCAGTTACACCAGCAAGGAGCTGGCTCTCTTTGTTTAGCAAAGGAGCTGGGGATAGGACGTAGTGTGTTAGAGAATTGCGATGCAGAGTTTATTTACCACAGCTTGAGAGCTCTTGTTGCTCCAGCAGCCGTCTGACAAGCTGCCATTGCAGCAATTGCAGTGTTATTGCAAATTCACTCACTCCATCGGCACGACGAGGTTTGCCACATCCAGACTGAGAGTTTCACTGCCTCTCTGACCCACAAAGCCATTACTAGTGGCATTATTACTTTTTCCCTGCTGCATTTGAGGTGGTACCTGATACCCACCATTCCAGTGACCAGGTAGACAGCTCGTAGTCACAGATGTGGCTCTGGTGGCAGCAGGGAGAAAGCTCTTGAGGAAAGTTGGCTTCACTCTTTGTGTTTTTCTCATGTCAAAGGCATCACCTCTCCTGAAGCCAAATCTCAAAGCCCTTGTCCAGTTCTCCTTCAGAATAAACAGCAACAAAGTTCTGGGAACTAGGGGAGAAAAAAGAAACCACAGCAGAAACTGCTTAGCTTGCATGGACACAGCACAACAGTGCAGCTACTCAGGCTACCAAAATTTATAGCAGTCTGTACATACAAGGAGCTTTTCCTCAAACCAAGACTTGCATTTTCAATGCAAAGAGGCCAGTAAGATGTCACACAGGGAATACCACTCATTTTAGGGAAAGCACTGTTGAGAGAAGGAAGAATGGAAACCTAAGCAGTAGTGTAGAAGACCTGTCAGAGCGCTTGGGTTTCCCCTGAGGTCAGCTTGCCCACAGGGCCATACCTGCCATGTTCAGCCCAGGCATGCAGAGTGCAGTGACAGATGCCAGCCCAGCAGGTCACTGCACAGGGAAGCAATTGATGCTTATGTGTAGCTATGTCATGGAACGTTCTTTTACAGTCCATCTTTCACCCAAAGCTCTGAAACAGACCAAAACACATATGCTTTTCTGACTAAGGCTGTGCCCCACAGCAAACCTGGTCCCTCCACCTTAGTATTTGCCGCCAAGACCCCATTTCTACCCACTCACTCGCCCATCCCGAGGCATACACTGTTTCACTGGATGGAAAGAAAAGTTCAAAGACTGCAGCACATGACACCAAGCAAGAGTTATGGCACACACAACCCATGGGAAAGTGTTGCTTGGCAATACAGCGTGTGCATAGCTCCCCGCCAAGGGACCGGCATTGTCTCTGTGCCAGGAAATCAGCCATTCAGCTAACAGGCAAAGCAGTGGCCACAGAAGATGGAGAAGCAGAAGGGAGCCGTCAAACCCAGGAGACATGCTAGCTCTCTTTCGTTCATGTGCTACAACAAATAGCAGGGGGGTAAGGGGTGGGTGTGGGGAGTGAGGAACCAGAGAAAAGCGTAAATTTTAGCTTAAGCCATTTATTTTTCTAATGCATCAAGGATGAAAACTGCTTAGTCAGTGCTTGAGGAGGGACCAAAACCAACATACTGAAATGATATCTTAGAGCTTAAGTTATGAGCGAAAACATTCCCATTTATGAGCTTTCTTGGAATGAAAAAGGGTGACATTTTGTCACTGAATCATTTAGAAGTAGACTGAGTAAACCAGCCAGGAACAGGCTGTTAAGAACAATCCTGCAGTATGCAGGTCTTTGCCATTGTTGATGCTACATTTTCTTCCCTTGGAGAAGATGTCTGATTCTGGTAGTTGATGACAAGACTAGAGCAAGCCAGCAAGGGAGAAGAAAGACACATACACACAAAAAGAACAAACCCCTGTTCAAGTAGCTCTCAAATAAAGCCGTAGCTTTCCAAAATCTGTCCTTTCCAGACTCTGCTGAGAGTAGGGTTTTATTAGTGGTTCATAGAAATGGGTTATTCTTGGGATGGACATGCTGCTCATCAGCTTCACTATCCTTTTTGACAAGGCACTGCTGAAACACACCAAACTGTCTTCCTGTTCAGAAGCAACTGCACATAAGCCCAACATTGCACCAGTTTAGCCCAGTAAGACTCTGGATAGATGGCATTACCAGCAACACCTCTTCTACTTCACAGCAAAACTCCAATAGAAAACCCCTCTGACAGCCTTGACAGGCACAGGAGGTCTAAGGCACTGATGACACAACCCACCTACCTGCCAAAAGCATGGCTCTGACTTCTCTGACTGAAAGAAACTCAACTGCAGTGTTTTTCTCTCACTTGTGCCTCCATCTCTGTGCTCAAAATAAAGCTGAATTAATTCACATTAAAGTGAAGTGAGGTTTAACATGAAGTGGAGGTTTAGCAGGTCAGATCCAATGGTGTCAACCAACATAGCTCTGCTGAATCTGAAGGACCTGCTTTGCCCACGCGTGTACCAATGGGAAGACCCTCCCTTTGAAGAACAGCACAGTGTCTTGACTCTGGGTTGCGTAAGTGTCTGCAGCCTGAAGACAAGGGCCAACAATTCTCAACTTGCCCTGGGCCTGTATGGGATTAATAGCCATAAAACTCCTTGTGACTAGTGATGAGAGGGTAAAGCAGAAGCAAAGATTTCTCATTTCACCTTCCAATCTTAGCTGTGGAGCTGCAGGAGGATGGCGAGGTTGCAGCCACATCTGACCAAGTCCATCCTCATCCATACAACCCTCATTTTCATACAAATATACTTGCTGCAGCTGGTATCAATTGCAGCAGCTCTGTGTCAGGTTCCTCCTGCAAGCCTCGTGAAGTACTGTACCTGCGACGGAATTGTGTGGTCAGCTGAAGACATCTTCCCTGGGAGGGGAGGCGGCAAAGGGAAACAAAAAAAAAAAGGAAAGCTTCAGATTGATTAAGGTTTTGAGTTACAGGGGGCTATTGATTTTTCATTAAACACCATGTACTGCTGTAAAGCGGAGAAAAAGTAATTCATTGATCAGAGCTGTGGGCCATGTTCACTTATTGGCTTCCTGCCACATCCCATTATTCCCAGTTCTAAATTGTATATTGAAGTC